>NC_092878.1:55000815-55317460 GCF_028372415.1 Notamacropus eugenii | reverse complement strand
AAACCAGTACACAGAAGTGAGACAGGAGAACATTCTAGGCAAGCAGGAACGCTGTTGAGAAGGCATAGCGTCAAGATTGTGTCATGTCTGAGGAAAAACAAGGAGACCAGTGTCACAGTGTGCTTGAATATGTGAAGAAGGATACATGTATCCTGTAAGTCTAGGAAGGCGCTGGTTAGGCTGTGGAGGGCTTTAAAAACTAGACACCAGATTTTTGTGGCATCTTGTAGGCAGTAATAGGGAGCCACTAGAAAATATTAAGTAGGAAACTGATGTAGTCAGTTTTGTCCTTTAGAAAGATCAGCTGAGTGGAGGATAGACTGGAAGGGGAGAAACTTGTGCTAGGGTTACTGACAGTGGCTTTTGCAAGAGTGTGAGGTAATGACTTGAATACGTGTCAGTCAGTAAGTACCAAGTGCCTTTTTACGTACCAAGCACTGTGCTAATCGCTGGGAATATACAAAAAGGCAAAAGAAAGTCTGTGCCCTCGAGGCCCTTACAATGTAATGTAAACAGCAAGCAGACAGATACGTACAAGGAAGCTGTGTGTTTGTCCTTCGTTGTGAAGAAGACCATGCCATCAGAGAAATAATGACATGACTTGCACTTGACTTTGTTTTGAGTGAGGGAGGGCTGTGCAGGTCACCAGCCTCACTTCTCCAGAGCTGTCTGAATCCAGTGACCAGATATTCATCAGAATGACTGGAGATGACCCAGTATGAGGCAATTGGGGTTAAGTGACTTGCCCAAGGTCACACAGCTAGTGAGTGTCCAGTGTCTGAGGTGAGATTTGAACTCAGGTCCTCCTGACTCCTGCACTGGTGCTCTATCCACTGCACCACCCGGCTGCCCCCTTACAAGCAAGCTGTATGCAGGATAAAAAGGGCATCAGAGAGGGAAGGCATTAGAATTAGAGATTCTTTGGAAGATGAGATTTTATTTGAGACTTGAAGGAAGTGAAGGAAACCTTGGGTAGACATGAGAAGGGAGAGCAAAATACCTAGATCTGAGAGATAGGGAATGTCTTGTTTGTGGAACTAGGATTGAAGAATATGTGAACAGAGTGAGGTATGAGACTAGAAAAATGGTGAGTTATGAAGAGCTTTGAATATCCAACAGAGGATTTTGTATTTGATCCTGGGGGTAATAGGGAACCTCCTTGAGGTGGGGGAAGAGGCATGAGGGTGGGAGGGAAAGGGGAGTGATATGGTCAGACCTGTGCTTTGGAAAAAATCATTTTAGTGGCCAGTTAGAGAATGGATTGAAGTGAGGAGAGACTTGAGACAAGCTGACCCACAATAATCCAGGCATTAGACGATGGGGGCCTGCACCAGGGTGTTGGCCGTGGCAGGAGAAGAGAAGGGGGCGTATTTGAGAGATGTTGCAAAGGTGAAATCGACAGGCTGTGGCCACAGTTTGGTCGTGGGAGAGGACAGGGGAGAAAAATAGTGAGGATTCCAGGATGATTACTAGATGCTGCCCTTGACAGTAATAGGAAATTTGGAGTGGGGAGGAGTTGGAGGGAAAGATGATGAGTTTGGTTTTAGATGTGTTTAGTTTAAGATGTCTACTGAATAGCCAATTTGAGATGTCTGTAAGGCAGTTGGAGCTGCGAGATTAGAGATCAGCAAAGAGGTTATGACAGGATAGGTAGATTTGGAAATAATCTGTATAGAGATGATAATTAAGTCCATGAGAGTTAATGAGATCAACTGGTGAAGTAGTATAGAGGGAGAATGGAAGAAGGCCCAAGAACCCTATGGGACACCTACAGTCTGAGTTTGATCTAGAAGAGGATCCAGCAAAGGAGCTTGAGAAAGAGTTGGTCAGATAGGTAAGAGAAGCAGGAAAGAGTGGTATCCCAAAAACCTAGGGAGAAGAAAGTATCAAGAAGGAGAGAGTGTTCAACAGTGTCAAAGGCTGCAGAAAGATCTAGGAGAAGGAGAATTGAGAAAAAGCCATTGGATTTGGCAATGAAGAGATTGATTGTAACTTTCAATGGAGCAGTTTTACTGTCATGATGAGGTTGGAAACTATATTGTAAGCCATTAAGAATGAGAGGACATGAAGTAGAGGCACCTATTGGCTATGATCTTTTCAAGGAGTTTAGCCTTAAAGGGCAGAAATTATAGGATGATATTTATCAAGGATGAAAAGATCAAGTGAGGATTTTTTTCAGGATGAGGGGAGACCTGGCATGTTTTTAGACAGTAGGAAAGGAGCCAGTAGACTGAGAAAGGATGCAACCTGTTAAAAGAGATGATACAGAATAGGATCGCTTGAGTGAGTAGATGGTGTTAGTCATGGTAAGGAGTAAAGCCACTTCTTCACGTGAGATAGCAGCGAAGGGGGAGATAGTGGTAGAAAACATCTGAGTGATAGGAGATGAGGATGAGGGATTGGTGTGAACTCCAGTTTTTTCTGGAAAATATGAGGCAAATTTCTCAATTAGGGGTGCAGGGAAAGGGGAAGCCATGGGAGATCTGAGGAAGGTTGAAAAGATTTGGAAGAGCTGTGAAGAGTGAGATAGTGTATTGATAAGAAAGTTAAAGAATAATTTGCATAACAGCAGTCAGGGCCCAGCTGAGGTTGTGTAACATAAATTTTTAGTGTACTCAACCAAAATGATTGCACGTGTGATTTTCTACACATTTGTTCAGCAGTACACGTGTAGAAGCAAAGGGGGCAGATGACGGGAGTTATCTAAGATCATGACCTTGTGTGTTAAGTATGAGTGTGAGAAATTGAGGATGACTTGAGAGGATGGTGGTGTTGACAGCAATAGGCAGGCATGAGAGACTAGACACCGCACAGATGTTCGCAGTAGAAGAATGTTAGGAAGTCATGAACTTATGTTTAAGGATAGAAGAACACGAGGAAGAATATTCTTTAGGACGAGAATCTAATACTTAATGAGCAGAAAATCTTTTCTCATATATATTGATATCTTCATTAGCTTTCATAGTTTCTTTAAGTCAACTTTAAGAATTCCTAAACACCGAGATTTAGGTGAGTATGTCTATGTGGCTAAACCGTGAGGCTGTTAAAGAGCTTACTTATTTTTGATAATTCCAGTATTAATTTACTTGGAGAATCCTACGTGAATTCGTTGATTTTTATGGGCTTTAGTTTCCCAGTCGATAAGATCAGAATATTACGAAGGTTAATGTATTAATGAACCTGTTATAACATCTCCGAGCAAGTGTCACGAAAACAATAGACGTGGCATCTTGTTTGAACCGTCATTTGGCGCTCCCGCTGTCTTTACTGCCTTTTTTTCCTCCGATATTAAAGCCCTGAAACCTGAATGCAGCAATGCAGGTGAGATACCATTAGAGTTACAGGAAGAGTTCTAGCTTCAGTCTGTGAATCTCTATGCAGTGCCTTTGTTAAAAAACAAAAACAAAACACTGTATAAATTAGGCACTCAATTGTAATGTTCATTTAGGGCACATGCATCTTGTGGCTTCAGTATTTTGTACTAAGATGCAAAAAATTCTTTTGGTGTTAGAGAAATTGATAGTTGAATGGGGCTGAGTGTCCCAAAGGTATTTTATCCAAGTTATACAGATATCTAAAGACAATGTCATTTTTCAAATCCCACCTAAATATAGCACAGAATTAGAGCGATACTGGTTATGTTAGATAATGATTTGTCTACACCTCTGATCTGATGGCTCACTAGAATCATTGTTGAATATGACAGTTATCATTTGAATTGATGGCCTGAGGGTTCAGGATGCCAGCAGGACAGTCCATGTGAATTCTTCCATCTCATCTCAGCAAATTAATGGGAAAGGTTATTATATATAAAAAGACACACTCTGCCATACATAGGAGCAATTCTCCAAAATAACTAAGTCCTGGAACAGATAACTTCAGACTCTGAAGTCCATTGTTGGAATAGTGCATCTTGGATCTTAGTCAAAATACGACTAATGTATTAGCAAAAACCTACATTGGACATTAACTAGGAAACTTTTTATTTTATTTTTAATCATTACTGCCTCCATTTGTACAGTTTAGGTATTACACTTGGTGTTTAGTCGTTGGTTGATGTTCACTTGTTTTTAAATATCGTATTGTCCAGGTGTACCTAATGTCTGATTTCTGGTTTTTCATTTACCTTTTCAAGTCTCCTTCGCTGCTGCCAGAAATAATTAAGACTGATGTCCCCATTTACTTATGCCATTTAGCGAAGCCAAGAATATAATTTGTTTGCATAATTGTGGATCTCCATTCACTACCTCTCAAAAAACAAACATAAATGTCTTTCATACTGTCGGGAGATGAGTTGAATAGTCATGGGTCGTTGAAGTAAATAGATGTAGAGGACGAAAACAAGAAAACAAACCAATAGTAATATAACGTGGATTCGGATCTCTGTGCAGTTCCTTAATGATGGTTCTTGTACCATGTACCCAAACTTCCCAGAGGGAATAGTACAGCAGTGTGAATCCCACTTAATAAGTATCTGTGAAGAAAATGGGTGACTGAACCACTGAAGAAGAGTTCTCTTCATGGCATTTTATCTCATGAATGCAACTATTGAAACAGTTAGGTCACTTTTCTCACTTATTATTTACACTATTTCTATTTCACGTCAAACCAGCAGGTATTTCCTGAGTGTTGTGTGCGAGGTCCTGTACCAGCTACTGTGAAGAGTAAAAAGAAATGTGAAACGTAGGCCTTGTATTCAAGGAGCTGAGCTTGATTAGGTGCTTACAATCTAGCTTTACTTGAAAATAGGGAAGATCAGGTGGCGTGTTCCACTGTAATGACAAGCAGACGTCCAAAGGACTGTACTCCTTGGCCTCTACCATCTTAACAAACATGTTTAGCTTTAAGATATGCTAATTTCTTTTTCATGTTTTATTAATATCAAATAGTATTAAGGAAATGTTGAAACTTGGTTTTCTCATTAGGATTTTGGTTATTATTGATTCCTGATCATTATTTGCTGAAATGAAGCAGATAAAGTTCATAGTTAGTGTATTTGAGATTGTGAATATATACCCAAAATGCAATTTCCTGCAGTCCTAGTTACTTTTAACTCCAAAACACTTTGACCTAGAACATCCCAGATAATTAAAACAGAAAGCTAATTTTGTTATTTTGTTAAATATATGCAGTTAATTTCATAGCTTTCTTCATTATTTCAAGAAAATGAGAATTTCTTTCTGTTGTTCAGCTCCTGTTTTAACAAAGAACTTTTAGGAACGTTTTGGTTTTTAAGTATTTGTTTTGAAAGCCCCCATGCTAATAGTACCTAATCTAGATGTTTACGTTAATAGCTAAACCATGGGCTTCTTATATAGAACCCTGAAAGTTTTTACATTTACCTGACTGTAAGTAATGTGCTCATTATCCAGGTATCCATCAGCTGTCTAGTTTCCAGTTTAACAGGTGTTCCCATACAGTTGGAGATTTGATTGATCCTGATAGTGAGCAGAGGTCTCTTTGTTCTCTAGTGCAGTATTACACATGTATGCAGGGATAGTGCTTTACATTCTGCTATCTTTACTATATGTTTCTTTTTAATACCCTCTACACTTTTGTACCAGTCATAGATCCCAGTTTTGTATCAGCTGCGCTTGTCATTTTGACCTTGATCTGTTATGGTCTGTTATGATAACTCCACCATGGACAAGGAATATTTTATTGAAAGTTTAAATGTTCCGTGAGTGATAAAAAACAGCATCTTTGTAGCTTTTGAAGAGCCAAGTTATTCAAAAGTGGTTGCCACAGCTACCACCATCCCCATATACATAGTTCTTTAAGGTTTGCCAAACTCTTTATGTATTATCTCATTTAACCCTCACGACAATCCCATGATGTAGGTTCTGTAGAGAGGTTAGGTGACCTGTTTACAGGTCACACATCTGGTAAATGTCTGAAGCAGGATTCGAACTTGGGTCCTCCTGACTCCCATGTCCAACACTACGTCCATTGCACCGCCTCCCTAGACTTAACTACAATTTCTCTGTATCTCAACTTACTCTGTATATATCTTGAATGTACATAGCTGTTTTGCATGTTTTCTCCTGTCAAGATGTGAATGCCTTGCGGACAGGGACTGTTCTTGCCTTTGCTGTGTTCTCAGAGCTTGACTTAGTGGCTGGCACATGTTAGGCACCTAGTATCAATGCTTCTCAATTTGACCACTGTAGCTGAGAGAGCTGGTAACTTAACTGCAACTTATACCTTTTAAATTGGGCTCCTTTCCCAAAAACAAACATCAGATTTTTTGTTAGTAATGCAAAAAATAGAAGAATTAGTAACTGATAAATACTGCTGATTAACTCATAAATATTCTAGTGGATCTATGTTCTTATCAGTGTATTTTATTCAGCCACACAGATGGCAGCCCATCTGTGGTTGCTTTTTCTTCATGACCTTGATCCATGTCATCCCATTCTTCACGATGTCATCTAATAAAAGAAAAACCCCAAATATCTTGATTGGCGTATGAAGTATGAGCCCATAGCAAACTTGATAGAAGTCCATTTAGACTCAGCAAAGTATGAGGAACATTACTTTGTGCATAAAAATCGTGCTTTGACTTATCTTCTTTTTAAAAGTAAATTCTTACATTGTTGTTGACTGATAAGAAATTAACTTTTTCCGTTTTCTTGTTTTTCTTTTGCTAATAGTTTTGAGAGTTTGTCTATAAAAATGGAAAAACATTTTGCAAAAATAGTGTTGTCATGTTGAAGTAATTGTGAATTCATCATTCTTATTTCACAGGAACAGCTAGTTAAGATCACGATATAAAACTCCATAAACACAATGACCAGTAACAACAGTCATAATGTCACTCTGCATTTCACATGGTAGAAGTAGTCTGGGCACTCACATTTTCTTATTTGGTGGAAAGACTGGAACTCGGGTTTGCGGAATCTGTTTTATGTATTTGAATCTCACCTGGTGAATGGGAATGGTGTGTGCTTCAGCTGTTAAGGGAACACCACAGGAATGGAAGGGGGGTATGGAGCACTCGTAAGGAGGCTTGTCTTTTGGATTTGATTCAGACAAACCAGTTCACTTGTGACACGATCTCTCCGTGTGGTTGGTTTCAGGGGGGATTTGTTCAATTTCCCACGCACTCAAGAAGTGGAAGATGAAAAAATGGAGGATGAACCTAGCCCCTGGCCATGCCAACAACAGCCCATCAAGCACACTGCTCATGTTGAGGCCCCTGTTCCCTCAGCCGCACAACAACAGACTGTTACACAAGTGCCATCCAGTCCAAAAGGAGACACTGTGGAGATGGATGTGGTGGAAGAATCCCAAACCAGTCGGGATCAACACGGTAAAGTCTTGTGTGCAAGCCCAGGAACACGAGAGGAAAGCACTTGTCCCAGCACAAGTGACAAAGAAGTACAGACAACAGAACATTCCCTTTGGGCTCCAACTGTTGTTTCAGTAGCAACACAAACCTCGAAAGGAGCGTGTGAACAAGTAGAGGTGGGGACCAGCACGGCTGACCAGAACCTTGGGAGACAAGATGCTAAGGTACAGACTGAGAGGAGGAATGCTGAGAAACCTGCAAATGTCTCAGGAGATGATACCGACTCTTTGCATAGCCAGGTAAGAACAGGCCTGGGCCTTCCCTGGGATCTTCTCAACTGTGTGATCTACTGGTTAATAATCATGTATTAGTCAATGGAGAAGATGAGACTTTGACAGTACAGGGCTATGTTTCTTACTGAGCACCAGGGAGTCTCTCAAGAATGGAGATGGAGGTGGAGTGGGAGATATTAGAGCTATAACTAATCTGTAATGTTACAGGGAAAACGGAGTAGTATTTGAGTTTAAGTAGATCTCCTTTCTCTTGAAAGAGAGGGTTAGGTGAACAGTCTGCACTTTATTTCATATCATATATGAAATATTTCATAATTCATACTGTGGCCCTTGATACCTTCCTGTCCCTTCCTCACCTATCAGGACTTAGTCTAGTTCCTAGGAGTCCTCTTTATGGAGTGTGAGGGAGGACGGAAAGTTGGTGGGAAGGGGTTGGAGGAGGAGCACAATAAGGATAAGAAGAGAAGTTAGGAAGTGAAGATTTGTAGTGGGTGGGAAGGTATCAGGGGCTGATGGTCGGGGCGGAGGAAGAAATTCAAGAATGTAATGAATGGCATGCTAAAAATTGGGTGGTTTTAAGGAGAGAGAAGGTGATATGTTAGATTCACAAGTCAGAAAATAAATGTTCAGGATTTCTTTAGGTGGCTGTGGGATCCTTGGGAGGAAAACAGATGGAAACTGATCTAGGTTCACCTCGGTAAAGAAGTTATGGCCCTCTTCACTTTGGATCTGTTTTGGAAAGGCTTCTTTCTAATCATAAATCCCTCATCAGGTGCTTTCCAGGGTCTCCTGTGTGGAGCTCATTTCATTTACTGATGCCTCTTAAGGAGTAAAGTCCTGTCAGTCGTCATAAGAAAACTTTAGTGCTTGAAATGCCTGCATAAAGAGGTGATGTTCTGAAGCAGCGTATTAGCACTAAGAGGATGGTAGTTTCAACCCACTTTAAGTCCATCAGTCCAGGCACAGGAGATGTTACATATCAGCCTCCTGTTTCCCTGTTTTCATCTTTAAGGTGTTAGTTGAATCTTACAGCTTAATAATTTGGGTCCGTTTTTTGAGCTTTGGCTGTATGTGGGCATGGTGGTTAGAGAGCCTGCCTTGGAGTCAGGAAGAGCTGGGTTCAGTCCCCGTCTGTGACACATTCTAGCTTAGTGACCTTGGGATAAGTCTCTTAGATTCTAAGGATCCTTAGAAACCCTCTAAAGCTGTAAATCAAAAAAGATTTGTTGGTCTGTATGAGTGGAGGGAATTTGTACACTGCATGTTCCCTATATAAATGAACTAATTGGTTCAGATCAAAAAAATTTAATTACTGCTTCTCTTTTCTCACCTAAAATATATTCTAGACTCATGGTTTCATTGGCATAGGGAACTTTCAGTGAATATACCAATTCCAGTGGGCAGCTGTTCTGCAGCTTGTAGGCATAGAGTGTTGCTTGGAGGCCATGGGAAGTTAAGTGACTTAGGTGTCAGAGGCAGCACTCGAACACAGGCCTTCCTGACTTGGGGCCAGCTTTCTGTGTGCTCTGCCATGCTGTCCCTTTCCTCACGAACATGCAGAGCAGTCACCTGAAAGTCTGGAGATCTGACTTCTGGTCTCAGCTTTGCCCCTGACTCATGTCCTTTTCCTCTTTTGATGCCTTCTCTGTGCTGATAAAGCCAAGGAAGGCTGTGCATTGTGGGTAAGACTGAAGTCTGTTTTAGTGGAAGCTCATTTGCTCCTGTAGTCCTCAGGGTTTGGATTGTGCCCCTGGAACTAAGGTTCTCTGCATTTAAAGAGTGTCTTCTTTGACACTGCCCTCATCCTCCCCATTTATGAGTGAAAAACCAAGCTGCTCCCTCTCGGGCAGGTCTTTTTCCGAGAGCTGTTCATGAGAAAGCAACGTTAGTGTTTTTGTCCTTTCCTCTTTCATCTCTGACTCGTCTGTTTTTATGCGGCTGTCACTTGGCTTCTCCTGAGTGGGACAAAGTGAAGACTTCTCATCTAGAGTGGATCAGCCCCTAGGCCTGAGTTTCTAAACTTCAGACACTTGCCACTCATCTCCCCTTGTCTGCTTAACCCATTTCCTTGTCACATTGTACAATCAGAACCCCTTGCAGAACAAAGGAAATGTTGGTTCAGTTTCTTTTTCGATTCTTTGCATCGGGAATTTCTGAGAATATGCCACTTGCTCAAAACATTAACCAATAGAGTTAAAGGTTAAGTTGGGGGGAGTTTTGTGGTTTTTAGCTTTACAATCCTGTATCTGCTCTTGTAAGACACCTCCCTGCTCCAGGAAACTGGTGAAGGGACCGCCTGCTTCTTGCAAGAACCACGTAAAGGACTTTGTGTTCATACTTGGAGATGCCTCTGAGTAGTCAGTTTGAGTAGGGGTCTTGCCATCCCACACGGTTTTTTTCTTGTAAGTAGCACAAGTGTTTGATTATAAAAGATGTTTATCATCAGTGATTACGAAATTCAGGTTTGATATGATTTCAAGTTAAAATTTGTCCTGAAGGAATAATAAGCAGCATCTGAAAATGGTCTTCCTCTCAGGATTGTTACCTGGCATTTATGATTGTAAAAGGTATGAAGATGGGTATGTGTTAGGCGTAATATCACTTCAGTACAATTGGGGTTTTAAAAAGGATGGGATAGAAATTTGATAAGTAAGCGATGAAAATACTGATGTCCACAACGTAATGGTAGAGTTAGCTTCTTTGCTTAAAGCTCGAAGGGGATTCTAGTACAGGAAGTTATAGATGTGAAGGAACCAGACAGTCTGAGTCATTGGATTGAGAGATCTGAGGAGAGAGAAAAACCACTTACATTGCTTTAGTAAATATCTCAGTCGAATTTAAGGTGACTTTATCTAATCAGGGTAAGAAGACTGTGCCCACATGGTAGATTTATTGAAGGGATGTGGAAATGCATTCAGCTGAATGATAATGGTGCATTTAAAGTTTCAAGTCAACTTAAATAGTTTAAATTTTTAAGTAAATCTAAATGTAGTTATATTAGAAGTTGTTTTGTTAACTAAAATTGGTTTATGCTATGGAGCAAGCATATTTACAGAA
The DNA here is from genome assembly GCF_028372415.1 of Notamacropus eugenii. Lineage (NCBI taxonomy): Eukaryota > Metazoa > Chordata > Mammalia > Diprotodontia > Macropodidae > Notamacropus > Notamacropus eugenii. Next base: position 55,306,819 of record NC_092878.1, on the reverse strand, counting down.
GTATGTGAAAGGAAGCTTATGGCTAAATGTGAAAAGACCTTGGTTTGAGGTCTTGTCATTGTTGCCACTCACGTTCATGAGGGTTTTGTGATAAACTGTAAGTTGTTCTCAACAGAAGAAAATATTTATTGTATGACTTTTGCATGATTTTTGAAAGACCTACCTCCCAAATTTGTATTTGTAAGCTAATCTGTTATAGGAACTTCAGATTTTGGGGGGGGGGGGGTGGAAGATAAGGGACAAAGATAATGGAGACTAGGAATTTTAAGGCAAAATAAAACCTCTTGGCGCCCCCCGCCCTCCCCCCCTTTTTTCTCCTTTTAAAATCCAGTCATTACAGAAGGACTTCTTAAGAATCTAATCTGAACTGGAGGTGCTCAGAGAAGAGATGTTAACTTTCCATTGTAAAAGGAGAGGAGTTGGCCCCAGCCCCACCCAGGGCCCCTAAGATCTGAAGAGTCTAAAATGATCGCCCAAGCGGCGTGGCTCTTCACTTCTTAAAGGTGTAATCTCCATATAAAATGTAAGCTGCGTATGGAGTCCTGAACCTGGAATTTATTTAGGCAATAATGTCTAGTAATTGATTTTTAGGACAAATTTAAGATTTAAGATGTGAGTCCCGGTAAAATTAGTTCAGATCTTGCTTCAGATGTTTGGTGCCTGTGTGAATACAAGCCGGTCCCTTAACCTTGTTTATGTAGAATGGGGATGATCATAGGAGCTGCCTCCTACAGTGGCTGTGAAGATCAGATGAGATAATGTGAGATAATAACTGCCAGCTGTTGTCAATATAATCTCTTACCTAGTACCTATTTATGAGTAATAATATATTTAAATTTCAGTGTTTGTGTTGGAATCTGTCTTAGATTTCTTAGAGACCCGTTTTCATGTGATAGCTTTTTATTAACATATTTTCCCCACTTCAGGTATGAAATGTAGAAAATATGAATTTATTTCATCCCACATATTTTCCTCATGGCAAGTAAGTTCATTTTCAGCAGTAGCAGCAAAAGAATATATTATGAATGCTTGTTCAGAGTAGCTGAAGAGATATGTGTAATCCTTTTAACTTTAAAGCAGTGCTAGCCAGGGTGAACCGTTCTGAACAAGCATTTGCTCAGTCAGCAAGCATTGATATGCCTTCGCTATGTCAGGCAGGCACCGTACTAGGAGCTAGAAATACTGGGACAAAGACGGTCTGTGCTCACAAGTAGCTTGCATTCTAATGGAGAACATAACTTGTACGTAAATAGGTTATTGCAAAAGAAATACAAGGTAACCTTGGTCGGGAAAGTGCTATTAGCTGGAGGGACTGGGATAAGATTCATGCAAAAAGTGGTGCTTGAGCTTAGTTTTGTATGGATACCATGAATTCTAAGAAGTGGAGGGGTGAGAGGTGGGCAGAACAGTCAGTGCAAAGACATGGGAGTCGGAAATCCAGTGTCAAGTTTGAGGAGCAGAGAGAAGGCCAGTTTAACTGTACTTTAAAGCATGTGGAGGGGAGTGATATGTAATACAGAAAGCTAAGCTGGGACCAGGTTGCAGAGAGCCTTAAATGCCAAACAGAAGAGTTTCTATTTGGTCCTGGAGATTATAGGAAGCTGTTGGAGTTTATTGAGGTGTATGCTGGCTGTCAGAGGGAGAGATGGTAACAGGATTGGAACTGCGCTTTATGAAAAAATCATGTTGACAGCTCTGTGGAGGATGTCTGAGAATGGAGCAAGGTAGGGAGGCCAGTCAGGAGACTGATGGAAGAGTCCTAGTGAGGGATGATGAGGGTTTAAGTAAGCTGTGCAAGTGGGAAGGATGGGATAATAAACATGAGATGTTGTAGAGGAAATGACTATTAGTATGAAATAATGTGATGTTTATATTGAAGATTAATTTATTTGTTTGAATTCTTTAGTTTTTGTAGCTCCTTATAAAATAGGAGTTTTGCCAAATGTACATCAGAGGTTGCAACTTACAAGCTATTAGGATTCGTCCTTGAAAGAAGCTTTAATGTGGGAAATATCAAGGGTTTACAGCTGGAAAGAAAGCTCAGAGGTCATCTAGTCCCCTTACACGTAAGGAAACTGAAGCTAACAGATAAAATGCCTTAAAATATACCTAGTGTTGTCAGACCTAGGTTATTTGACTTCAAAGTTGACTCTTTTTACAGCTCTACCAAGACCTTATTTCCCATCACAGAATTCATATTAGAAAGACACCTTATAAAGTCCTTCTGCCTAAGTATAAGACTCATTCCACACTGGAGATTTCATATGGGAGACAAACTAAATGAATGGTGACAATTGAGGGGAAGGTTTTTTTCTCTAGAACCAACACTTCATGTGTCAGCAGTTCATAGTAGAATGAGAAAAATTAAATAAAAAGAAATAAACATTTTTTTAATAAAAATAACATGACATTAGTACGTAGAAGACTGGCATTGGAGTCAGGTAAGCCTGGGTTAGAGTTGCCTCTGACACGTACCAGCCATGCGACCTCAAACAAGTCCTTTTATCTCTCCGTGCCTCAGACAACTCTCTGAGAATATAAATGGCAAGGTACAACTGTGCATGTGAGTGTGGGAGGATTGGGTACCAGGAATTCTCTACATTGATAAAAGCACAGAATTGGATGGAAAAAAAATTGTATGTTTTATATTGTAGTATGAGCCAAGTTTCACTTGGTGTTTTCACGTTTAGCCTTCATAAAGGCACAAGGTTTTATTTGAATTAATAAATTATTTTTCTTTATGATAGAGCTATAAACAGGATTCTCATTTGTTCAAAATTTGTTTGTAGACATCAACCCAGGTTTTAGGCGTAATACATTCACGGCATGTCTGTTAAGTAGATTATGTACTGAATGTTTCACCACTGCAAGAAATCTTGTATCCGTTTCCAGCTGTAATTAATTCACGTAGTTTTACTGCATTCTGATTTCATGAAACCCATCAATTGTGTCATTTTGAATTGGTTGGGTTATAGTTCTATCCATTTGTATTAGTGTGTAAATTATCTGTTCTACTGTTTAAACATTATAGGGAGAAGAAGAATTTGACTTGCCTCAGCCCCCACCTGGCCAGGTCTTGCGTCGTCACATGAGAACTATACGTGAAGTGCGCACACTCATTACACGTGTTATCACTGATGTATATTATGTAGATGGCACAGAAGTGGATCGAAAGGTGACTGAGGTAATAATATACTAGATTTAAGTGACAAATTTCACTCAACAGAATGGTACCTTGGGTTTCTTGTGACCATTCTATCTTTTCCCTATGTCCCCATTACCCAGCTGTTGATGCTTTGTTTTCTGTATGTTTTATATCAGAAAGTAAAAGGGTGAAGTAGCTCCGAGACCTCCGCACGAGCTAAAAGTTAATGATTCCAATTTGTAATCCTCTCCAGTCCTGATTCTGCTGTGTGGCCCTGAACTTGTCCCTTAACCACTCAGTGACCTTTTCTTTTAATGTAGAGATTTAGAAATGACTATCAAACTTTCTCAGGTGTGCAGTATTAATGAGGAGCAGCATACTAAAAATACAGTTTAAAATTTTTATATAACGTTTAAAAACCTTAGTATAGGATCATTGGATCTAAAGTTGGAATGAATCTCAAGAGATCATCCAATCCACCTCCGTACTTTTGTGGACGGCAAAATGGGCCTGGTGGTGGGCAGTGCTTTTAGGTCGCACAGGTACTAAGTCTGAAATAAAACAGGATTGGAATCTCATTTCTTTGACTCTAGATCCACTATCACACTATAATTCATATGCAGGTTGTTATACGGTTTTACAAGGCATCTGTTGTAATCACCCAGTCAGTCAGAGAATCACAGATTTAGATAGAGATGGACGGAACCTTAGAGGCCATCAAGTCCAATGCCCTGATTGTACAGATGAGGAAACAGAGCCTGAGAAGAGGTTAAATGATTTGTTCAGGGTCACATAGCCTTTATATAAGGTAGAATTTGAACACAGGTCCTCCTGACGGAGGCCAATACTCTTTTCACCACTCTAGGCTGCCTCTTTTCTTCCAGCTTTGGAATGTTGGCAATAGATTGCTTGTGAAATTCTGAAAGTTCATGTTTTTGGAAGCTGACGTAGACTCATCTTCAGGGTTGGTGTAATGTCTAAGTTTTTAATGATCACGTTGCCACTTGTTGCTCTGGTTAAAGTTGTGTACTTACCTCAGAGCTCGGGCTGAAATTGGACATGGTGAAGGAATCGCATATTAGAACCTCTGCTGGTGAGTCTGATTCAGAACTGGAGAAACAGGGCAGGAAAAGTTATTCCTTTTGTATCTAGAGACTCAGCATAGTTTTCAGGTTTTTTGGCTATCTTAAGAATCTGTTAAGAGGTCCATTATTGAGCCTTTGAAAGAACTAATGCTTTTATGCTCAACTTTTACACGCAGTATGGTGAAATATCATATTAAGGCCTCAAATATATATGTTTGTCTCATAATGACAATAGCTCCCATAGATTTCATTAAGATTTATAAAGCACTTTGTTCATAACAGCTTTGTTAGGTAGTAGTGGAAACATTCTTATCCACACTGTAGAGATCCATTAGCTGAGGCACAGAAGGGGCCAATCCCTTGTCCGCATGTACACACAGCGGATTTTAAGGCCAAGATCTATGTTGTTGGACTGCGTGTTGCTGTTTCTGCTGTTTGGATGTTCATTACCCATATTAGCAATTTGGGGTGATCTTTCCTATGGCAGCTGATCGTTTACATTTCTTCTTCTGAAAAGTATTTGTTCATTTTATTGGGAATGCCTTTTGGTCTTATATATTTGAGTCAGTTCAGTGTGTATTTTGGATTCTTTTTTGGACTGATCCTGTGATTTCAACAGTATGAGAAACTGCCTCTGCAGCTTGACTCGTCTGGGGTCATCCGGCCAATCCGCCTCACAGCGGGGACTGGAACCTCGGTCTTCGGAGCCCAGCTCTGCCCAGCATGCCATGTGTTCTCTCTGTCTATTGATATCAGACTTGTCAGGAATATTTAATGCAAACCCACATTTGGTTAAGAGTGTGCTCTCCCCTGCCCCTCCTTTCATCCTCCAAGCCACAGTTGTGAAAGAGATCTTCTGTTTTCTAAATGGTTATATGTGGTTTTTTATGTAGGCTGTGGATGTGAGACACTGGTATCATCTGAATTTCTACTTCCTTCCCATTTTTCCATCAGTTTCTGATGTTATTTGCCCAGTTACTGAGTTATTTACCCACTAGTTTGATTTCCTGGCTTTACGGACTGCTAGGCTGCTGTACTTACTTATTTCTGTGTCTGATTGGTATCACTTACCTACCTTTCTCTTTTGAATCAGGACCAAGACAGTTTTCAGGTTTACTTATTTAGAACATAGTTTGTTCTGTGGTGATGCCTGTGTCCTCTTAATTCTTACACTTCCCTGTTATTTTCCACAAGGTTTCAGACCTTTTGTTCTCTTGAGCGATCGTTATTATTTTGTCCAGTTCCATAAAGTACACTGCAGTCTGAGTGATGTCCCAGCCCCGTGGGTGCAGGGCTCTGCTTCCATCTTCTTGAACCTTCCCCACATAGATCTAACAGGACACTTGTGCTGCCTATTGTTGGGACCTCTTCTCAGGTTTTATGCCAGTCGCCTGTCCACCTCTAAGTTACTTTCTTCAGGGATAGGGAGGGAACCCTCACTCTCTGTTTGAAGATTTTCTCTGCCAGTTAAAATTCTCAACCCATGTGCCTGTATCTGTGAGAGCTGTGCTGAGACAGTCTACCACTTCATCTAAGGCATTCACTTGGGTGCTTTTTCAGAAAAAAATAATAGTTCTATATCCAACATTGGATGATTTTCTATTATCATGTTAGTCTTGCTTCAGGAATGAAGAAACCCACATCCTCTTCTAGACTATGGTCACTTCAGATGATTCATTCCTTCTCCCCATACCTGCCCCAGAAAACATGTATATTGGAGTCTCAGGAAGGGCCCGTAGGGTAAGATGTAAGTAACATTGAACTTGGAGTCAAAAGACCTGGGTTTGCGTTCCAGCTCCAATACTCACCAGTTGTGTTATCTTGTACAAGTCATCTCTTAGCTCTAAGCCTCATTTCCTCATCTGTAAAATGGAAATATTAATCCTTGTACATCTTAAGAGTAGAAGTAGAAGCCCTTATAGTAACATTTCCTTACTAGATAATAGATAAAGAAGGTTGTCATAGGTAAGAAAACAACAGGAATTATTGAAGACCTTTTTGACTCACCTTAGAGGCCATTGAAGACTTGTGTCATATGAGCAGCCAAAGGACACACTCTTCTATCATTTTAATTCCCCTTAGTGATCACAGAGTAAACTTGTCCCTGTTGTCTTGCCTTAAACAAGGAAACTTAGAGGTCCCTTCATCTTTTAGATAGGGAAACTGAGGTACAGTGAGATTGGTTACATGACTTGCCAAGGACACAGGTAATAAGTGGCAGAGCTGAGGTTCCATTTCAGATGTTCTGTCCAATGCAGCAGGATTTCTTCAACTTCCCCTAGTGGGCATTTGGAGGAGTGTGCATCCTCTTGGAGAATGAAGCTACCTTATGCAGTTTTTTAAATAGGGATCTGTTACTGCCAGTGCTCACCACTGTTGGAAACTAATGTGAGGAGCTGCCGCATATTCTCTGTAAAGTCACACACCAGAAAATTCTTATTTAAGGTATTGGTGTACTGTTGCTGCTGTTAGTCATTTACCAGATAAATGAAGCTGTTGAGATCCTTGTTGTTTGTCCTTCATTCCCAAAGAGGATCATGACATGAGGAGGTGAGATCATGACTTGGATTTAAGTGAATCAGGGCTATGCAAAGTCACCAGCCCCACTCTTTTCCTCTGGAGCCAGGGACTCAACTGGCCAGTTCCAGTTGAACAATGCAGCTTCCTTCCTTCTTTCCTTCCTTCTCTCCCTCTTTCCTTCATCCACATAGGGAATCATACGCTTACTGGTGGGTGCTCTGCCCAAAGGAATATAAATTTTGATCGATGGAACCTGATCTGTAGCCTGGTGTTTTTGCTTAAATGTCCTGGTCCAGGGCTCCTCAGAGCAGATTGTCACTGATACATATGTATTTTGATGAATAATATTGTTAATGGTTGCACTAATTAAAATAATACCCTGTTTCATATTCTTTGAATTATTCTTATAGTCAGTAATTATTTTAACGTTTTATCTTTTGGCTTGAAAACTGTATTTCTAACATCCAGTAATACTTAGAGTATTGCTGCTGCTTATAGCAATAAACCGACTAGTTTAAAGATGATCGTCTCCATTTTACACACGAGGAGGGTTAGATTCAAGGGTGAGTCCACGGGGTTGGGGCTCAAGCTTAGGTCTTCTGATTCCAAGTTCAGTGTTGTTTGCCATATGCAAGTTTTTTGCAACTTCTAGCTATATTTTACCTAGCAAGATTTGAGGTATGGATTGCAGGACAGCAAAATAAAGGATTTTGCATTTCACAAAACAAAACTTGTACTGTGTGTATTTTTTTAATATACCTTTTTCAGCAGAGGATGTTTAACATTTTTCTCATGTTGAAAGGGTGTTTATCGTTACTTTTATATTGTCTGGTACTTGTTTTGTTCTGTTTACGTGAAGGGAGAGAATCAGGGGGTGATGGAAGGAGCCCTGAGGCGCGGCTAGACCCTGGCTCTGCCGCCAGCTCTGCCGACCTGGGGAGGTCATTTCACGTCTCTGGGCCTCATTTGTAAAGTGAGAGGATTAAATTAGTCTTTTTTATTTGATAGTAATAAGGGTCAAGATTTTTCCCCACATCTTTGATACCTTCACTTAAATATACACCCTGTGAATTGATTTCTCCACACCTTAGAATCTCCTTGACTCTTGCACGTGACTGTGTCTTCTGTGTGCACTTGGTCTATTTCAGGTGCGTGTCCATCTTTGTCCTCTTTAGTTCCATCCGTGTCTTCCCTATGAGCATGTTTGGGATTGTGATACTAAGGAGTTAAGTCTAAGACTCTGCTGCTTTGATGATAGAAAGTTTGGTATAAAAATCCTTGCAGATTGTTTTTCATTTTTTTCTTCTGCTTGTTTTCTTCCATTTTCAACCTTAGACATGATTGGAATGACTTTTGACTGTTTCTGCTTTATGATGTGAAACTACTTGTAATCATCCATAATCCTTTTGATAAGATTTTACAATGAGTTTATGATTTAGATTAGAGTTGCCTTTGGTTGTGCCCTCCCTTTCTCTTTCATTCGTTTTCATTTGCGATCTCTCTCTCTCTCTCTCTCTCTCTCTCTCTCTCTCTCTCTCTTCTCTCTCTCTCTCTCTCTCTCTCTCTCTCTCTCTCTCTCTCTCTCTCTCTCTCTCTCTCTCTCTCTCTCTGTCTCTCTCTCCTAGGCAGTAAAGTGAGTGAAGTGTTCCCTGACTAAGGGACTTTCTGGCATCTTTTGTTCTCGTAGCAATTAGTTTACATTAATTAAACTTCTTTATAAAATAATAGTCATGATAGTTGGAGGTGAGGGGCATAGAAAGGCACTAGTAACTGGAGAGAATCATGAAAAGCCTTGTGTAAGAATTAGTGCTTGAGCCAAACTTTGAAGGAATCTAGGGACACCTAGGAAGTGGAAGGACAGAGGTGTTGTGTGTTCTGGTCAGAGGTAAATAGATGTCATACGGAATGTCACATATGGGAATAGTAAGGTCAGTTTGGCTGACCCACTGAATATATAAAGGGGGGATAACACATAAAAAACCTGAAAAACTAGGTTGGTGCCAAGTTTAAAGGGATTTAAGTGCTTAAGAGAAGAGTTTACATTTTGTCCTAAAGACAAAAGGGAAACAGGAGCTTGTAGACAAGGAACTGTAACCAAAAATCACCAAACTGTACATTCCCTTCCACCATTTGATATTACTAATGATTCGACTGCTAGCCATTTGCTCAAATTCTTGTATGGGTTTAATGAAATATTATCACCCATAAGAAATTACCAATGTGAAGACTTCAGAGAAACTTGGGGTGATTTGAATGAACTGAATCAAAATAAAATGAGCAGAAGTAGGAGAGTGGGTATCACAGTAGCTCCAACAACACCCAGGAGGGCAGCTTGGAGTGCCTGAAGGATTCTGATCAATGCAGAGATTGATCATGACTTCAGAAGACTAATGGTGAGTGTGCCTCATGCTGCTTGTAGAGGAGGGATGAACTAGAGGTGAAGGATCAGGGGTGGCTAGTGTGATGGCTAGGTTTCCTTGGTTGTACTTATTTGTTCCAACGAGGGGCTTTGGAACACTTACTTTGAGAAGTGGGAGAAGGTGTGAGATACGGGGAGAAACATCAGAGCGATACACAGAAAGAAACAAGTTCAGAAGTGGACAGAAACAAACAGCAGTTTTGTTATTATCTTGTTAAAATCTCTCTTATTTGATTTTTAAAAAAAGTCCTTTTTTAAGTTCTTCCAAGAACTCTTTTTTTGGGACCATTTGACGTTTCTCATTAAAATAGGAGTGGCTTTTTTAGCTCCATTATCTTCTTCTCAATAGTAACCCAGATCTTCTCTATCCCCATTGTAATCATCTGTGCTTGAGTTCTTTCTCCTTTCTTTACTTATTTCATTCATTTATTGATTGTTTTATTTTGTTGTTAGCCGCTGTCAGTGCAATCACGTTCTAGTCCCAAGGTACAGGGAATGCTGCCCCAAGCCTCGGATCTTTCCTACTGTTACATGGGACCCACCCTAGAGCTCTTCTCTCCACTCCTAAGCCACACATGATTTTGCTCCCTCTGGTTCCTCGGGTGGCTGTAAACTATAGCTGTCATTTCTGCCCTGGAACTGAAGCCAGGTATTCTGCTGTCCTGCAAGTGCCCACAGCCAACAGGGTCCCTGCCCCTTGCTACTGCAGTCACTAGGTGTGTGCTAGCTCCTCCTCCTTGCAGCCAGTCTGGGACACATCTGGTCAGCACAGCTGTGCTTGGTGTCCCTTGGCAGTAGTAGGTCCTTTAAGGTCCTATTCAGCTTTCAGACACCCCCACCCCACGCCAGAACAGGTCTTAAGATGAAAGTTTCTAAAACTGGGGCTACTTCTTAGCCCAGCTGCGCCCAGGACTTGTTTGTGAATTTCTGTGTAGTTGGCCTGGAGATGTGCGCTTTACTTAGGTGGGACCTCTGCTCCTGGAGGTTGGGTCTTTCCAGGGGTCTTCTCAAATTGTCTTAGGAGATCGCACAAACAGAGCCAATGCAACCAGGATTAGAAGGGAAGCAGAAAACTGGGAAAGAATTTTTACAACTAGTGTCTCTGATAAAGGCCTTATTTCTAAAATATACAGAGAACTGAGTCTAATTATAAGAACATATCATTCCCCAATAGATAAATGGTCAAAAGATATGAACAGGCAGTTTTCAGAGGAAGAAATTAAAGCTATTTATAGTCGTATGAAAAAGTGCTCTAAGTCACTATTGATCAGAGAGATGCAAATCCAAACAGCTCTGAGACACAACATCACACCTATCAGATTGGCTAACATGACAAAACAGGAAGATGATAAATGTTGGAGAAAATGTGGGAGAGTTGGAATAGTAATTCATTGTTGGTGGAGCTGTGAGCTGATCCAACCATTCTGGAGAGCAATTTGGAACTATGCCCAAAGGGCTACACAAACGTGTATACCTTTGATCCAGCAATACCGCTAATAGGTCTATATCCCAAAGAGATCACAAAAAAGGGAAAATGTACAAAAATATTTATAGCACTTCTTTTTGTGGTGACCAGGAACTGGACCTTGGGGGGATGTCCATCAATTGGGCAATGGCTGAACAAGTTGTGGTAGATGAATGTAATGGAATACTACTGTGCTATAAGAAATAATGAATAGGAGGACTTCAGAAAAACCTGGAAAAACTTACAGGAACTGGTGCTGAGTGAGGGGAGCAGAACCAGGAGAACGTTGTGCACAGTAACAGCAACAATGTGTGATGACTGACCTTGACAGACTTGGCTCTTCTCAGCAATGCCAGGGACCTAAGACAACTCCCAAAGACTCGTGATGGAAAGTGCTGCCACATCCAGAGAAAGAGTGATGGAGTCTGAATGTAGATGGAAGCAGACTATTTGCTCTCTTTTGTTTTGTTTTTTTCTTTCTCATGGTTCCTCCCATTTATTCTAATTCTTCTATACAACATGCCTGTTGTGAAAACAGGTTTAATAGGAATGGATATGTAGAGCCCATGTCGTATTACAGAGAGAGAGGAAGGGAAGAAAGTGAAGAAAATTTAAAACTTACGGAAGTGAATGTAGAAAATTTAAAATTAATTTAAAAAATTTTTAAAAAGAAAATTAAAAAAAATTATCTTAGAAGAATAATTGCTTTACATCCCGTCTTTATTTCTGCTGCTATCAAGTGATCTTCTGTCCTTTTTTGTGGAGGAAATTTGGAGAGCCAAAAGTTTTCTGACCTATTTTGCCATCTTCCCAGAACCCTCTCTTTTTAAATCCTCTTCTTTTTAAAAAGAGTCCTTGTGATCTTAGACTAAAACCCAGTTTTATAATCTGAATCTTTTTTGCCATTTTTAAGTTTTGGTGTCACTCATTTTAACCTAATTTGTCAGTTGAAATGCACTGTCTTAATATCATTCCTCAACTTTGTTTTCTCTTTTTTCCTTCCAGGAGGCTGAGGAACCAGTGGTGGAGTGTCAAGAGTGTGAGACTGAAGTCTCTCCATCACAGACAGGCGGCTCCTCAGGAGACCTGGGGGACATCAGCTCTTTTTCCTCGAAGGCATCCAGCTTGAACCGGATGTCAAGTGGGGCAAGCAGTGGCCTCTCAGTTGCACAAAGCAGTAGCAGCTCAGGGAAGGGAGCTGGTCTTGGCAAAGGGAAAACAAGTGCAACAGAATCTGCAGATTTTGCCTTACCCAGCACACGTGGAGGCCCAGGAAAACTGAGGTGCAGATATTGTATCCAGAGGTAGGGACATGGGCTTAGTGTGGGATGAGGAGGCTGATGTAACTTATGGAAAGGGGAATGATGGGAATGGCAGAAAGAGAGTTCGGAAGATTTTCGCCAGCCCTCAGCACCCCCTTGCCCCAGACTAAATGAGTTCTCTTTTCCTCCCTTGCTTTTGGGTTGTTACAGTAGGTGTTGCTTCTTTAGGGTACTTTTAGCTGATAGTTAAGATACTGCTGGAGGATCAGTGTGAGCCTGTCACTCTCATTCTGCTGGCAAAGTACCTTCCTTCATAGGCCAGAGACCCTGATGGGCTCCTAGTAGCAAATCATAGGAGGTATGTGAATATTAGGAATATGATGGACATGATGGGGGTGTGCTATTCCTGTGACTCTTTCCCTGCTTCTTAGGAACTGCCTTGGAAACCATAGAATCATAGAGATGTAGATGGAAGGGACCTTAAGAGTATAGAGTTCAAACCACTCATTTTTCAGATGAAGAAACTGAGGCCTGAGAAATTAGGTTCTTTACCCAAGTTCATACAGATAATAAGTAGCAGAGCGAGAATTCAAACCCAGATTTTCTGATGCCAGATCCAGAGCTTTCCCACTGCACCATGCTGCCTTTCTCACTTCCAAAGTCTTTTGCTTTTATGAGAAGTAAAACAGGTTTGGGGTGATGACTTCACACGGGTTCTTTACTTTCTAATGCAGATTCTGTCGTGGACAGGAAGGCAAGACAAATAGAAGGAGGTTTGCTGAGTTTGAAGCTTGTGCTCAGAAGATTGATTAGGAGGCATTTAGCTTCATCATAGACAAGAATAAAGCTCACTGTTTTCCTCCTTTCTGTTTTTACTCCCTTCCATTTCATGATTGAGATGTGACTCATACACTAGCTTATCACTGAATTAGGGGCTGGTACGTGTTGACCAGGCCTGCAGCCTGGCATGAGAATTCCCTAATAGGTGGCCTCCGACTAACTTGCCTTTGTTCTGCAGCGCTAGAAAAGGGGCCACTCAGATAGGGGCATCGGTGTGTGAGGAGGATGGCGATGCCGGCCTTGGCATCAGACAGGGAGGAAAGAGTCCCGTCACACCTCGCGGCAGAGGACGACGGGGCCGCCCTCCTTCTCGGACGACTGGCACCAGGTATTTGGGCAGTGTGAGATGTGCTTCGTTGGGTTTTTGTTCATTAAAATAGGAGGAGGAGAGAGTAGTGCATGGGGTGCCAGGAGAGAAGAGGGGATGGTGTAGGGACTGCCAGATGATGTGAGTAAAGGTGAGAGCAGCTGGAAGACCAGACTCATGACTTCAGAATCCGTGGCTGATCATTCCGCTCCTTCTCTGAGGCAGGGAAATGAGAAGTTAATGTGCATCCTCCTTAATTCATTCATCTCATTCTCACTTCCTCATTCTACATTTCCTTTTCAGAGAAACAGCTTTGCCTAGCCCTCTTGGTGTCGAGGATATCTCAACAAGTGTCTCGCCGGAGGATAAACCCTTCACTCGCATTGTACCCCGTATGCCAGATGCCAACAAACGAGCAGATGGCGGTACTGGAGGTTTACGCCGTAGCGACTCTCCAGAGATTCCTTTGCAGGTTGTTGCTGGCCCATCTGATGGCCTAGACTCCTCCTCTCCAGGAAACAGCTTTGTAGGGCTCCGCGTTGTAGCCAAGTGGTCCTCCAATGGCTATTTTTATTCTGGGAAAATAACACGAGATGTTGGAGCTGGGAAGTATAAGCTCCTTTTTGATGATGGCTATGAATGTGATGTGTTGGGCAAAGACATTCTCTTGTGTGACCCGATTCCGCTGGAGACAGAAGTGACAGCCCTTTCAGAGGATGAATATTTCAGTGCAGGTAATGAAAGGAGCAAAGTTTTTAATAGCTCAGTGTGTCCTTGGATACGTGGGGTGCTTTCATCAGTTACTGAAAAGTCCCCCCCAACCTGACTATTCATTAGGGTCCGGTCAGAAATCATTCACCCAAAACTAGCCACTCTGATTGCTTCCTTTTTTATTTACTGTCTGTCTTGATAAAACCAGACAGATGACTGCAACTGAAATAAATCAGATAAGTAACTGTTCCTAGGAAGAAGTTGTACTGATGCCTGCGGGTGTTCACATGTATGCAAAAGTGCACATACCCAGTTTTGTCTGGTTTGAGGAACTGGCTTTCTGTCCTCACTCCTTCCCCTCCAGGGTACAAGTTTCTGAGGGGTAGCAGTGAGAATCTTTTCTGCTCTATGCCTTTCATTGTTTCCTCTTTCTGAATTAAACTGGTAGTAAGATATTGTTCATTTGTTACTTAGAAACAGTTTACCTTTCTCAGAGTTTTTCTTTTCCTTTAGATGATGAGGAAAAAATTATTTTGTTTCTGAGAACTCAGGCAATATTTTATGATTAGGAATCTTGAGTTTCTATTGCTTGCTCTTGTCAGTCTGGAGCAGGCTTGCTCATCTTATGGTTCTTGATGGCAGGGCAGTTTAGAAAGATGATGTCTAGTAAGAGTTCCATTTTTAAAAAAATTTTGTTCTGTGACTGAAAGAATTCTACCAAATATATGAAACAAAACAAACACCAAAAATTTGGTCTAAAATATGTTCCAGATATATGTACCAAATTCTGAAAACTTGGTTTTAGGTACGAAAATAGCTCTTGTAGGTCCGCGTTTAGCTCTTTGAACACCAAAGATATATTGTCTCCAGAATAAATCCTGGAGAAAATAATTTAATTCGATCCCTTTGAGCTCTCAGAATTATTTCTACAAGTCAGTACCAGTGGCTTGTTTTTTAAATTCTTTTGTTTCTTTTTTAAGTCTATGAAGTATTATGTAGCTCTTACTCTGGCTGATTAATTCTTGACTTGCTGGTGTTTCTTTTAAAACTTGGGATTTCTCTTGTTGAGTTCTGTAGTTTTGTGGAGCTCAGGAAGGATTGTAAAGAAATTTATGCTGACGAGCAGAACTCAGTCTTACTTTCTCTCTCTTGTTTCTGACATTTGTCTCAAGCCTGTGATACAGGATTCTGAAAGTCGGCTCCTTGGGTTTCAGAGGTTGGTTTTTCCAGCTCTATAGTGGAACACAGGCCGGTAGAAAAGAACAAAACGGGTTCTCCTGATCATGGGTTTGAGGATGAGGTGGTGTGAAGAATCCTTTGTTAGAAACCCTGTTCTCCAATTAACATCCCAACAACCAAGCACGATTGGCGTACGCTTACAGGCTTATTGACAAACCAAGGATTGTTATGAGGGTGTTGAGGATTTCACAGAGCTTGGTTGTGATAGAATCATGATTAGAACCCAGATCTCCCAGTTTCTGTTCATACTCTCTCTTTATCCTAAGAAACTGGGTCAGAATTAGAGCAATGGTGTGTTTTTTCCCTTTTGTTCTGATTCTTCTTTCACAACGTGACTAATGCAGAAGTGTGTTTAACATGATTGTACATGTATAACCTGTATCAGATTGCTGGCTGTCTGGGAGAGAGAAAAATTTGCAACTCAAAATCTTACAAAAATGAGTCTTGAAAACTATCTTTACATGTAATTGGAAAAAGTACTGTTAAGAAAAAAAAAGAAAAGGAAAAAAAGAATTAAAACAACGAGACTAAGAGGAGAGTGAGAGAGGAGCAAGCAGGAAAGACACATTTCTGCTTCGTACCAGCTTGTCTCAGTTTCCCCTTTTCTTCAGGTGCCCGCCCACTCCAAATCTGAATGTCAGGTATATACTTCCCAAAAAAAACAAAATTAAAAAGGATTAATGAGTTACATCAGCTACTCTACAGCACATCGTAATTTCAAGAGAACTATTAGAGCCATCAAAAAGCCAGCAGTGTTTGGCTTGAGAAATAACTGGTGGCTCTTACCCCAGAACCCTCTTTCTGACGCCCTCGAACTTTCCTTCCCCCAACTCCAGTGCGGTAGTGGGATACACTTTGGCTGGTAATACACTAGCTGTGACAACTCGTGTGTAGTCATAGCCCAGCTTTCAAGTGTTCGAATCAGCTGGTTTAGGTTCACTGGGCAGAGCACAGAGTGGACACAAGTAATGGACTACGTGGGATGGCATCACTGACCACAGCTTTCCTTTATTTTCTTCCCACGCGTGGTAAAAGGACACAGAAAAGAATCTGGGGAATTATAATACAGTATTGAAAAAGAGGGCCAAAGGAAATGGTACAAGCGAATGGCAGTTATCTTATCTTTGGAACAAGGGAACAAACTGAGGGAGCAGTATGGGCTTGGTCCATATGAGCCAGTAACACCCCTCACCAAGGCCGCAGACATTAGCTTAGGTAAGATCGGTGTTCTCTGCAGCTAATCTCAGGAAGCCTTGTCAAGCCTGTATTAAAAGGCAGTCTTTTGGGTAGCTTGATTAACTTTGTTATTGTTGTATCCACTTGTGGCTGATTAGATGGAGATCAGGTGCATATTCCTGGGCCACTGTCTGTTCCTGTTCCCTTCCCGGAACCTTCTAGTAAATCGTTTTAATTAGATCTATGTTTACTTTGTCTGAGATCAGGACTGCTATCCTTGCTTTTTTTTACTTCAGCTGAAGCATAATACATTCTGCTCCAGCCTTTTACTTTTGCTCTGTGTGTGTCTCTCTGCTTATAAACAACATTGTAGGATTATAGTTTTTGATCCACTCTGCTGTCTTCTTCCGTTTTATGGGAGAGTTCATCCTATTCACATTCACAGTTCTGATGACCAACTGTGCCTCTTTCTGTCCATCCTATTTTCCCCCTTGTTTGCACTTTTCTCTCACCTTTCACCCTTTCCCTTCTGACCTGCTATGCTTCTGACCATCACTTTCCTCAATCTGCTCTCTCCTTTGTATCAGCTCCCTCCCTTTTCTTTCCACTTTTTCCTCTTACTTCCCATAGGGTAAGCTAGATTTCTAAAACCAGCTGTATGTATATCTTATTCTCTGTTAATCCAGTGAGATTAAAGTTCAAATGATATTTGCCCCCCTTGGGGCCTCCCTCACACTTCTCTCTGCTGTAATAAGTCTTTATGCCTCTTCTTGTGATGTAACTTATTCTGTCCTACCTCCCCCTTTCCTCTTCTCCAAGTACAAGTTTCACCCCTTAATTTTTTTTATCATCACATCAAAGTCAGCTTCTACCCACATGCTCTAATCTATGTGTGCCTCTTCTAACTATCCTGATAAAGATGCATCTGTCAGGAGTTACAAGTGTCACCTTCCCATGTAGGGATATAAACAGTTTAACCTTAATGAATAGCACTTTTTTTCTTTCCTGTTTACCTTGTTATGCTTCTCTTAAGTCTTGTAGTTAAAGATTGAATTTTCTGTACAGCTCTGGTTTTTTTTCTTTTCATCAGGAATAATTGACAGTCCCCTATTTCATTGAAGGTCTGTCTTTTCCCCTGAAAGATTATGCTCAGTTTTGCTGGGTAGTTGATTCTTTGTTGTAATCAAAGCTCCTCTGCCTTCCAAAATATCCTATTTCAAGCCCTCTGATCCTTTAATGTAGAAGCTGCCAAGTCTTGTGTAATCCTGGCTGTGGTTCCGTGATATTTAAATGATTTCTTTCTGGCTGCTTGCAGTATTTTCTCCTTGATCTGATAATTCTGGAACTTGGCTACAATATTCCTTGGCGTTCTCATTTTGGGGTTTCTTTCAGTAGGTGAGTCTTTCAATGTCTGTATTACCCTCTGATTCTAGACATCAAAGCAGTTTTCCTTGATAATTTCTTGAAAGATGCTGTCCAGGCTTTTTTTTTGTTATGATCAGGGCTTGCTGGTATTTCAATAATTCTTAAATTATCTTTTCTGGATCTATTTTCCAGATCAGTTGTTTTTCGCATGAGGTATTTTACATTTTCTTCTATCTTTTCATTCTCTTGCTTTTATTTGACTGATTCTTGATGTCTCATAGAATCATTTCCTACCACTTGCCCAACTTTAATTTTTAAGGAATTATTTTCTTCAGTTAGCTTTTTGTACCTTTTTCCATTTGGCCAGTTCTACTTTCTAAGAAATTGTTTTCTTCGGTCAATTTTTGTCCTTTTTCAAACTGTTGACTCTCTCTTGAATACTTCTAATTTCTTTTCCCAGTTTTTTCTTCTACCTCTTTTATTTGACTTTTTAAATCCTTCTTAAACTCTCCCAAGAAGGTATTTTGGGCTTGAGACCAATTGAGACCAAAGGGAATGCCCCCTTTGAGGTTTTCTGGATGTAGGTTTATTGACAATTTTGCTTTCCTCTGAGTTTGTGTTTTGATCTTCCCTGTCACCGTTGTCACTTTCTGTTATCAGTGTTTGTTTTTGCTTCTTGATCATTTTTGGAGCCTGTTTAGTAGTTTTTAAAGTTGAGCTTTCCTGCTAGAGTACAGGCCACACTGTCCCAAGCTTCTTGTGCTAGGGGCCAGAGGCCTGGTCACTAGCTTTGTGTACTGGGGCCTCAGGTACTGGTAGCTTACCTGTTGATGAGATAGAATCCTAGTGGTGGTATCTGGCATGTGCTGAGGCCAGGTGGAGTTTTTCTGTATTTCTCTTGGGCTGCACTGAAGCACATGGAAAGTCTGGCCACTGAAGGATGCCTGCCCCACCTTGTAGTAAATCCTTAGGCTTCTTGCCTCAGCCCAGCAGAGATAAAGCAAATCTTCAGTCAACCCTCCTCAGCTCAGCAAGAAGTAAAACAAATCTTCAGCCATAGAAGTGTGAAACAAAATATGGAATGGTCTTAGAATATGTTTTATAGTGCAGTGGGAAGTGTGAGGGAAGGATTCGGGGCCTTATATTGTGAGAACTAATTACTTTCTGTCTTACTTGGTTATAGATAATTTGGTGGAGCGCAAGCGAAAACGACGAAGTAACCTCAACTCCCCAGGCACCCCCACTACCTCCAGCAGCAGTGCCACTGCCACTCCTCCTCGTAAAGCTCTCGAAAGTCCCCGAGTCTCTATGGGGCCTCTCTCTGGGAAGAGGAAACTGATATGCCCTGAGGAAGATCGATCCCCTGCCAAGCGAGGCAGCAAGTCTGCCGCAATGTAAATGCTCTTCCTTCAGATACCTTCATGACATGCAAATGGTAGTCTTCTTGGCAAAAGATAATAAAGTATTGTGAAAAACAAAGTAGTGTTAATTATGTGGCCTTTTGTTCTCCTGGTAATGAGCTGTGTACGTATTCAGCTAGGCAGGGCGTAAGATGCTTTCATATAGCCTCCTGTTTTAGGGCACTCCAGCTCATTGAGGAGTTAATCACTCCTTTCTACCCCCTCACCACAATATTCTTGGCAGAGTAAGGTAAAGAGGGAATGGCAATAATATCTGAAACATTTAAATGATAATTTTTGTGATGGGGGTAGTTGGGGGGGGGGGGCCTGGGAAAAGAATCAGGGCTGATGGGGGCAAAATTTAGAGGCAGGTGAAGTTTGTGGTTGTCACTTATCCATGGTACATGTGCTTCTTGGTGTCTCATTTGCCCTCAGAACCTGGGAACTCATTGTCTCACGATGTCCAGCGACTGTCCAGCACTGCTTCATTGTGGCACTTTGCATGACTTTTACTAACCTGTGTTCCATGTTCCAGTGGCTTCTCCAGTCTCTTCAACTTTAATGAATTCTTATTCCTTTGGTGCTGGGATGTAGGAAAGTAGTTTGATTAAATTGCAGTGTTAAGTTTTATTAAAAGGGCAGCTGTTTTTGTGTTCAGACTTGTTGGTTGTATCTTCATCATCTGGGTGTCAAAATGTCCCTAGATGCAAGCTTCTTTCTAGCTCGTTCTTTTATCTGGGGAAAACGTTACCTGTCATCTTCGTCTTTATATGAGCCTTACAGTCAATTTTCCTGACACAAATACCCATTTTCTTTTATTCCTGGAAAATTGAACAAAGAGGATCAAACAAATCTGGATGTGTCATAAACCCTTAGCTAACAGGTTCACCTCCTTCCCAGGTACTGGAAACAGTAACAGAACAGACACTGACCAGGGGGGAGTTCTAATGACCATGAGTCCTCTCCTAGCTAGTCCCGTAAACGTTTGGTTTGGATGTGTAAAAATTCTAATTATTTTTGTGTATTGAAAGATTTTTCATTTTATGCATATCACCGTGTCATTGATTTTATTATGATTTTTATTTAAGTTAAAAAAATAAAATTTTCATTTATGTTTACTCTACATAGTTGTTTTTGTTTTTTCCTCATGTAACATAGTTGTCATCTCAGAAGTAAACAAAATAGAGTGGAATGTTGTATACTACTTTGTACTCAGGCAGGTAGGATTCATTTAATTTAACGAACATTTATATGTGCCTACTGTGTGTAGAATGCTATATTCTTAGGTTCCTTGGCTCTGGTACAACGTGAGAGTTCTCTGTAATAATGGTGTTTTTGTTCTTAACCAGGTACCGTGGGAGTAGGAGAATTTGTGAGTCCATGCGAAGGTGGAGACAATGCTGGAGAGCCATTAGCTTTGGAAGACCAGAGGGGACCGTTACCCCACAACAAGACTTTGTTTCTGGGCTATGCTTTTCTCCTCACCATGGCCACAGCCAACGATAAGCTAGCCAACCGATCTAAATTGCCAGATGGTCCTACTGGGAGCAGTGAGGAAGAGGAGGGTGAGACCACTGTCCTCATTTCCCATGGAAATTTGTGGGTTTCTGACATAGCTTCCCATTTCCCTCATATTTATTCTAGTTGCTCCACTTGTTTAGTAAGCCTGTGCTTGGTGCCCTTTGTCACGTAGAGAAGCTCTAAAACAAGTGGAAATCGACCCTGAACTAAGGACGGAGGAAAGCAAACACGCCTCCTCTAAGTAGCCGACGTCTTTCCTATCCAAGTTTTAAGGAAAAGGCTGTAGCAGAACTGGTGGGAGGGGGAGAAAGGCAACTGGCTTTCAGGGGACTTTGGAAGGGGGGGTATGTGGCGATAGCAGGTCTTCTGTCAAGGACTGTCAACAAGCAATTTCTAGACATTTTTCATCCATTTGACTGCAAACTAAACGTACAATTATGTTAATAACATCATGGGGAGTTATGAGAAAGACTTGTTCTCTGCCTTCAGAAAGTCTTGAGTCTTAAGACTCTTAAGAGGGAAAAAAGGAAAGTATGAATTTAAATAAGAATGGCTGACAAAAACACATCAATCTACCCATTATGGCTAAGGCTCAGACTTTTCTCTAATGTGATATTTGAACACTAGCTACGGATTTCTGGCTGACATTAAGTCTTGGAAGAGCAAACTGTATTTGGCGGTAGTATCACCATTAGTGATCAGCAGCCATAGTAGCTCTTCAGGGTTGTGTCTCTAACCCCAGTTAATGAACAAGCTATTTATTTTTGCTGAATTTTTAACATTAGCCAAACCTCCCTGTACAATGTTAATATTAGTTGAATGTTAGCCAAAATTTGGATTTTCTGATAAGTGCCAAGTATTCAGAGAAATGGGAAAAATGTAAAGGAGGGCAGGATTTGCAGGAGACATTTTGGAAGGCTACAGGGAATCACTTTAGCAGAAAAGAGAAGCAATTGTGCTTCATTTTTTGTTACTGGTGGTGTGTTTTATAACTTGGAGAATGAATAGGGGCATGGAAGGGACAGGAAGTGGATGAGCTTTTCCCACTAAAGAGAATTGAGGTGTAATAGAAAGGCTTCCTCTTGAACTCATTGGAATCCAAAAATATATAGCTTGTTAACTGGCTTCTAAGCTGATTATATATTTGGATTTGATTGTATAGGTAATTTGTGTTCTGAAAAGGGGACATTGATATTTGGGGCCTCATTTTTCTTTACCTTCCTAATGTTGCCAGATCTTGTTCTCATTCATATTCTTTCTCCTTTCTTGCTTCTCTTTCTCCCAGCCTTCTGCTTCTCACCCTTAAGAATTTTGATGATAAAAATCCCCATTTCATCGTCCTCATTTTCATGCACTATAATCATGTAACAGCATTGATTCCCAAGTAACTGGACTCTGAGAAGGGAAGGAGCATGAGGTCATCCTGGGGATTTATATGGGATGACGGGTTAAAGTGGTTGGTTCTAGGACTGTTAAGAATCCATTCAGTTTTTGGTTCTGTCCCATCAGGTAGGGAAAATTGTATCTCCAAATACAGACGTTGAATCCGTAGTAACTGGGATAAATTAGAGAATATATAAGACAATACGGTTGGAGGTTAAAACCTAAATAGGCACAAAACTAGCAGTCCTATAACAAAAAACAATTGAAATGAAATTACTAATGTACTAGAAGGTGAATGTGACTCATCATCACGGACTATTAAGTCAACATAATGACGCTGCATTGTATTCTTGTGGTGTCGGGTCAGACCTTTGTAGATGTCCAGTTTTGGTATTTATTTTAAGAGAGAGATAGAGTAGCTAAAGTCTGCCCAAAAGAGGAATAATTAGAGGAAGAGCAAACAGAAACTTGGTGGAAAACATCAATAGGCTGAGGCATTAGATGTAAATGACTGGCTCAGGAGTTCATTGAGTGTGTGAGGTGGTACCGGAAGCAGGGACCTGCAGCTCTGATTTTCTCCTGGAGTGCTGTTTTATATTTGACCTAGAATAGTGGACTGGAGGATATCTCCCAGGTTCAGTTCTTAGCTCTCCTGTTTATTAGTTGTGTGACCTTAGGCAAGTAGCTTAACATTTGTGCCTTCCTTTCTTCTCTAAGACGAAGCTAACATTTCACTGTGCACCTCACAATAGTTGCTGTGGGGAAGGTACTTTATAAACTTAAAGGCATTATATATAAATATGAGCTAATATTATAGAGTAAGGTGATTATTTCTGGAAATTTTTGATGGGGAGGGTGGAGGGTTGAAGTAGAAAACCATGCACTGGATTGGGTTTTGTTTTTTTTTTTTTTTTAACATTAAAACAAATTAATCTGAATCCAGTCGGCTAGAAGCCTTAACCAGAATTTTCTCTCTCATTTGTAATTTCTATATTCCATTTACATTGGAGAGGAGTAAGTGACCCAAAAGAAAAAAAAATTGATTGAGGATTTGTTTAAAAACAACACCCCTAAAGCTTTCAGGATAGAACCTGGTATCAGTGACTGCCACCTTCTACAGCAACTTTAAGATTATATGGTAATCATTAATATTCAGATTTCATCTAAATATAATATCTGATTTATCAAATAACAGGTTTTCTTTTATTATCCTCTACTAAGGCGTTGGCTAATAATACATTCTAGAAAAATTTTTCAACAAAAATTGAGACAGTTTTTCCGGATAATCCATAAATTACATTGGGATGTCTCCCTTTTTGTCCTCCAGCACTCCTGTACTGCTCCCCCTGCCCGGCCTCTGCCTCCAGCGTTTTGGGCACATTAAGTGTTAGTGTGGGTGGGGGGAAAGTGTGAATGAGGGGGATGTGTGAAGGTCTATGTAAAGAGAGTACTCATCAGTTGTTCTTCATCTCCACAGAGGACAGAACTAGAGGAAATGGGCTAGTTTGCAGCAGGAGAGATTTAGGTTAGACATAAGGAAGAACTTCCTGATGGTAAGGGTTATTAAACATTGGAACAGACTATCCTGGGAAGTTGGGGGATTTCAATCCCTGTAAGCAGCCATGGTCTAGATGCAGTCCTGACTGGGAAGATTCTCGATATTCTTTCCACCTTTATTGTCCTATCTCCATTCCTCAACTGTCCCACCACCCTTTCTTCTGGCAGCCTTTTCCACCTTTCAAGAACTCTTTTGATCCATGGGGAGACCCTTGAACTGGCTTTGGAGACAGCTGGGGAGTGGGAGAATGGGTAGTAGGAAGCCAAGTATAAAATAGGAGATCACAAATGAGAAGTTTCTGGCAATAACTGGATTTTACTGGTTCTTCTCACTTGATGTAGAATTTTTGGAAGCTCCCCCTTACAACAAGCAGTATACAGAGTCCCAGCTTCGAGCAGGAGCTGGCTACATTCTTGAAGACTTCAATGAAGCCCAGGTGAGCATTTCCTCTTTTGTAGCTACATGAAGTTGCTGTACATCAGATGCTGGGGTAAGTAGGGCATAAAGTTGAGGCTTAGCATGGGGAGAATACTGTTGCTAGGAACAGAAAAGATGGGGATTGGAATTGGAAAGAAATTTGCACTTCACATTTCTGATTTTTGGCCTGTAGACTGGCATTATTTGCGAATTTCTGCAGGGGCATTAGGGCATTCTGGAGGTTTGGTGAGTTGCATTAAAGGGAAATAAGAAGCTTTTTTGGCACCTGGACGGGCTAAGGCACATGGTACTGTCTGGAGGGCTTCGTCTCAGTTCCCCTCTCAATTTGTTGGGAATACCTTTCAGGGATCATCTTAGAACAAAATCACTGAGTGTATCTGCTGAATTTCTTCCTTCTCAGTGTAATGTGGCCTATCAGTGTCTTCTGATTGCGGATCAGCACTGTCGGACCCGCAAGTACTTCTTGTGCCTTGCCAGTGGGATCCCTTGTGTGTCTCATGTCTGGGTCCACGACAGCTGCCATGCCAACCAGCTCCAGAACTATCGAAATTACTTGCTGCCAGCTGGGTACAGTCTTCAGGAAGAGAGGATCCTGGAATGGTAAGGATTCTGAAGTCCATTTTGAATTCAGTAGCATTGTAGCAAATGTGCAAGTGAGAACCTGGGCAGGGCAGTACTGTGTGCAGTGATAAGCTTTGGGTGAGAAAGGCTTCTCACTCAGTAAGCATTTATTAAGTGCATATTACGTGCTGGGTGTTGTGCTAAGTACTAGGGATAAAAAAAGACAATCCCAGCCCTCTAGGACCTTACAGTCTAATGGGAGAGATGCAGATAGTTATGTACAAGTAAGTTGAATACAGAATAAACAGGAAATAATTAAAAGAAGGAAGGCACTAGAATTAAGAGGGGTTGGGAAAGTCTTTCTGTAGAAAATGAGATTTTAAAAACAAGCAGAATTTTATATTTATATTTTATATTTGATCCTGGAGGCAATAGGGAGCCATTGGAGTGTATTGAGTAGTGGAGGGCTGACATGGTCAGACCTGCACTTCAAGAAAATGATTTTGGTGGCTGGAGAGTGGACAGGAGCAGGAAGAGATCGGAAGCAGGTGGGCCTGTACCAGGGTGTGGCCTGTCTGAGGAGAGAAGGGGACATATTTGAGAGATGTTGCAAAGGTAAAATCAACAGGCCTTGGCCACAGATTGGATATGGGAATGAGAGATAGTAAAGAGTCCAGAACAACTCCTACATTATGAGCCCGAGGGACTAAGAGGATGGTGTTACATTTGACAGAAATAGGGAAATGGGGTGGGGGAGAATGTTTAGGGGGAGAGATGAGTGATTTTTAGATGTGTTTAGTTTGAGATGTCTGAAAAGAAGTTGGAAATGAGAGATTGAACATCAGGAGAAGTTGGGACAGGTAAATTTGAAAATCAACACAGAGAAGAGAATTAAATTCATGGGAACTATGAGATTACCAAGTGAAGTAGGATAGAGGGAGAAAGGAACAGGGCTCAGGACACAACCCTGTGTGACACCTGTAATTAGAGGGCATGAACACTGAAACCGAGCTGTCTAATAAGTAGGAGAACCAGGAGACAGTAACGTCTAAAAGACCTGGAGAGAAGAAAGTATCAAAGGCTCTGGTTTGGTCGAAGGGAATGAGGACTGAGAAAGCCCGTTGGTTTTGGCAATTAAGAGATCGTTGGTGACTTTGGAGAGAGCAATTTCAGTAGATTGATGAAGCTGGAAGCCAGGTTGCAAGGCGTTAAGAAGAGAGTGAGAGGAGAGAAAGGCGCTTGTTACAGATGGCTTTTTCAGGTTTAGTCTTACAGGGCAGAAGAGATACAGGATGATTTAAGGGATGGAAGGATCAAGTGCTGTTTTTTTCAGGATGGAGGAGATACGTTGTCTATGTTTCTCTAGGCAGTAGAAAGGAAACGAGGAGGCAATGAAATATGAAAAATAAGTTATAAAGAGAGGATTCTGGGAAGATAGTCATGTAGGTTAGAAAACTTTCAGCTCTCCACATTTTCTCCACAAAAGAAAGACCTTGCTTAAGAGCAGCAGAAATAAAGGGGTAAAGCAGTTGTTGCCTAACACAGTTTGAGAAGATTCCAGGAAAGACCCAAACTCCAGGGGCCTGAGTTTCTATCTGAATGAAGTGCAGACACCTCCAAGCCAATCCCACAGAGTGAACAAACAAGCCCTGGGGCAGCTAGGTTGATAGGCAGCCCCAGCTTCAGAAACTTTCATCTCCAGAACAGTGTTGGGGAGATGAGGTGGGAGGTGGGGGTGTCTGAAAGCTGAATAGAAGATTGAAGGACTTTCCACTGCCAAGGGACACCAAGCACAGCTGTGCTGACCAGATGTGTCCCAGACTGGCTGCAGGGAGGAGGAGCTAGCACACACCTAGTGACTGCAGTAGCAAGGGGCAGGGACCCTGTTGGCTGTGGGCACTTGCAGGACAGCAGAATACCTGGCTTCAGTTCCAGGGCAGAAATGACAGCTGTAGTTTGCAGCCACCCGAGGAACCAGAGGGAGCAAAATCATGTGTGGCTTAGGAGTGGAGAGAAGAGCTCTAGGGTGGGTCCCATGTAACAGTAGGAAAGATCCGAGGCTTGGGGCAGCATTCCCTGTACCTTGGGACTAGAACGTGATTGCACTGACAGCTGCTAACAATAAAATAAAACAATCAATAAATGAATGAAATAAGTAAAGAAAGGAGAAAGAACCCAACCACAGATGATTACAATGGGGATAGAGAAGATCTGGGTTACTATTGAGAAGAAGATAATGGAGCTAAAAAAGCCACTCCTATTTTCATGAGAAACGTCAAATGGCCCCAAAAAGAGTTCTTGGAAGAACTTAAAAAGGACTTTAAAAATCAAGAGAGATCAAGGAAAAATTAGAAAAAAGAAAAAAAAATCAAGAAAATTAGGAAAAGAAAACCAACCAACTGGAAGTGGAGAATCAAAAACTTAAGGAAGAAAATAATTCCTTGAAAATTAGAATTGGGCAAGGGGAAGCTAATGATGTTCTAGAACACCACGAAATCATCAGACAAGATCAAAAGAATGAAAAAATAGAAGAGAAAGTGAAATATCTCATCAGAAAAACAACTGATCTGGAGAACAGATCAAGGAGAGAAATATAAGAATAGTCAGACCCTGAAAACTACACTGAAGAAAGGAATCTTTATACAATACTCTAAGAAATTATCAAGGAAAAATTGTCCTGAAGTTCTAGAACAAGAAGGTAAAGTTGAAATAGAAGAATTGCACTGATCATCCCCTGAAAGAGAGCTCAGGACGTAAACTTAGAGGAGCATCATGGCCAAGCTTCGGAGCTCCCAGGTTAAGGAGGAAATCGTGGAAGCAACAAGAAAAAAACAACCCAGATATCGTGGACCTACAATAAGGATGACGCAAGATCAGACAGCTGCTGTGTCCTGTAGCGGGAAAGAGCTGGGGTAATAAGCAAGGGTAATTTATCCAACAAAGTGAAGTACAGTCCTGCATGGGGAAGAAAATGGACAATAAAGGAACTGAAAAGGGGAAATATAATACATAACATCCAAGCAAACGAGGGCTCGGTTATCTAATACAGATGGGGCATGAAAGGAAAAACTTGTACAGAAGAAGCTAGTGGGGAGGCGTGCTGCAACCTTACTCTCCTCAGAAGTGGATTAGAGAGGGAAACACATGTAGGTAGGTATGTATAAAAGTCTTCTAAATTCAGGAGGGGAGAGGATAAGGGGAGAGGATAAAGGAAGAACTTCAGAGGGGTGGGTAGGTTAAGGAATAAGAGGGCAAGGTAGCAGGGAGAAGTAAAGCGGAGGACTGGGGGGGGGGGATAGAATAAATAGGGTGAGAATAGGGAGGAAAATGCACAACAGATCATTGTAGCTTAGACTGTGAATGGGGCAAATTTACCCACAGAATGGAAACGGATAGCAGATTAAAAATTTTAATTAAAGAGTTTGTTGCTTTCAGGAAACAAAAATGAGAGATGAACACAAAGATAAAATAAAGGACAGGGGTAGACGTTCGTATGTAAAAAAGAGCAGGGATGGTAATCATGATCGAAGACACAGCTTAAAGTTAAATAGGTTTAATCAAAAGTAAAAGATAGAAAAGCGACACTGTGTCGATGATGTTATTCAACATTGTCTTGGACCATTTAAAACACCTGGACACATTCCTGCCAGAACAGACACAGGAAGTGTATGAACATGACCCTGAAACACTTGACTCAGATCTAAATAATTGAAGTAATGTTTATTTATTGATCATGGGTAGGCAAAGCCAATGTAAATTTTTAAATGACAGTTTTACCTAACTAATCTATTCAGCGTCTTCCCAATTAAATTACTAAAAAATTATTTTACCGAGTTAGAAACAACAACAAAGGTCATTTCTAAGAACAAAAGGTCAGAAACTTCAAAGAAACCAGGAAAAAATATGTCAAGGAAGATTCAGCAGCATCAAGACTTAGACTGTATTATAATGTGAGAGCATTGTTGTAAACAAGGATAATTTCAATTATTTTTAATGAAAACTTTCTTACACAGATAAAACATATGCAGTGAAGAATAGAAGGAATGCAGAAAAGTGGGAAAATAGTTTCCTAGACAGTCTCTCAAATAGGATGTGATTGGGTTGGAATTTTTCCGTGGTGTAGGAAATGATGAGCTGGTTGTTGTAGAAAAACATGGAGACTTTCATCTATGAAGGAAGATGCTATCTACCTTCAGAGAACAGATGATGGGAGGAAGTAAGCATAGTATGTCTTAGATATTTTTGCTTAAGTGTATATGGATATATTTGTAGATATCTATGTATATGTCCCCAGATCCATACTTCATTGTAGCCTCCTCTAGGGTGGGAGGAAAGGGAGGGGCAAAATAAAGTAAAAAGGACAAAACCAACAAAGAAGCAAAGCTGGGCAACTTTGAAAACAACGTGTAGTGTTTATCTTATAGGTTTTCTTGAAATGGAAATGTATTTTTATATTGAATCCTTTTACGGTCTACTGTATACAGGGCAGGTTTTCTTTTCTTTTCTCACTTTGTATTTAAATTTAAAATAAAAAATTCGCAAAAAGAAATGTTACAAAATAGGAATGACAAATGGGGCAGTCTTTTGGAGGGAATGGGATGGAATGGGATCTCTTGAACAAGTGTAGAGATCAGCCTTGTTAAGCCCCACTTCTTCGTGTGGGATAGGAGTGAAGGACATACAGTAACAGAAGGTATCTGAGTGTGAGGAAGGAGAAGACGTACCTTACGGTGAATGACCTCAGTTTTTTCCCATAAAATACAAGGAGGCAAGGGTCTCATCTGCCTTTGTTCAGCAGCACTTGTGCCAGGAACGATCCAAGGCTGAGGCTTGGCAGCTTACAATCAGTGATAGGATAAGGGGCCTAGGGACTCAAGAAAGGATTGTGTAGAGCTAAACTGGTTCACCAATGGGATCCAAGAGAATTAGTCCTGAAGTTAAGGTTTTTGAAATGTGTACAAGGATTTGCATAATTTAGAGCATTTAAAAATGTTTCTGACCTCTGGGAGGATAGGTTCGGGAGTGACCCTGAACCAGAGGACCAGTTAGACTTGAGATAATCAGAGCAGTGGAGGGGGTAAGCCTACCAGGATCTCCACACTAAGGCCTAAAAAGAAGAGTTTTGAAGGCTTTATTTGCAGAAATTGTGAATGTGCAAGAGCGTGCTCCTTCAGGAAGCCTGCTTTTCAAAACATCCAAATATACGAGAACTCTCTATGTAGGGTTATTGATTCTCTTGTTTTCCCCCAAAGAAGATTAAGACCTGCGTTTGCTCTTTTCCATCTTTGATTCTGTTCCCTTTTTTGTAGGCACCCCCGTGAGAATCCTTTCCATAATCTGAAGGTCCTTTTAGTATCCGACCAGCAGCAAAATTTCCTGGAACTCTGGTCTGAGATCCTCATGACTGGGGGAGCAGCCTCAGTGAAGCAGCACCACTCAGTTGCCCAGAACAAAGGTATCTATTGAAAGGATGTTAGGAAGCCCCTGCTTCCCCAAGAAGTGCATTGTTCCTCTTGCCAACGGCAGGCTAGCTTTTATAATGACTGGGCCTTGTGGTCAAAGTTCCTGTCCTGACAGGTAGATCTTGCTCGTGTTCTACTGAGAGAAGACAAGCAACTTGAAGAGGTGAGGTGAGCCACCATGACACCAGCACAGGGCTGTTCTTAGTTTCCGCTTGGTTCCAGTGATGTATTTGCCAAACCTTTTCCCAGACACAACCATTCTCTGGGTTCAGGGACGCTCACTATGGTATCCTTCTACTGAAACGTCCTAATTCAAATAGATATTTGATGGACGGAACAGGTCTCTAGTTTGGGCAAAGTGGAATGGGCTGGCTAGAGGGCACGTCCTTCCTCATAACAGAGGGCTGTGATGTATTTCTTTCCATTTGTTTTCTGCTCGTTCTTTCAGATGTTGCTTTGGGGGTATTTGACGTTGTGGTGACAGACCCCTCGTGCCCTTCCTCAGTGCTGAAGTGTGCAGAAGCGTTACAGCTGCCCGTGGTGTCACAAGAGTGGGTGATCCAGTGCCTCATTGCTGGGGAGAGAGTTGGATTCAAGCAGCATCCGAAATATAAACATGATTATGTCGCTGACTGAAGATGCTCGGCCCCATCAATTTCATTCCCTGCTATTGTGAAGACTGTGTTTTAACCAGGTTTTAAATGTGTCTTGTGTGTAACCGGACTTCATGCATGGATCATTGTATATAGTTTTCTTTGCTGAACTTTTATGATAAAATAAATGTTGAATCTCTTTGGTTGTAGTAACTGATTCTTTATCCTTTGTTTTTTTCTGAGTTTCTTTTGGAAGGAAGGAATAGGAGAAAAGAACATTACCTGTATGGCAGAGGTGCTTGAACCACTTGTTTTTAGTATTTTGAGAAATGTATTTCAATATAATTGGTTTCCTTTGTAATCCTATGTATTTCATGAATGTGAAAACAGTTCTTAGGAGTGGATCTACAGATTTCACCAGACTGCCAGAGGGGGTCCATGTCAGGAAAATGATCAAGAACTCCCAACTGTACGACTTTTAAGCAGAAGAGAGTCCTCATCACCTTTTGGAAGAGGAGCATCTGGCCTTGCAGATAAGGGGGATGAGGGGCTTTCAGATTTGCTATTTGGTATTTAGTAGGCTTAGTGGTGACCATTTTTGTTTTTTCTAGTTAATTTTGTACCAAGACATTCCAAAGATAAGTGGAGAATATTCTTTGCCTTAAAATATTTCTTTCCAGTGAGTATAGGACTGGTAAGTTACATATACTTTCTCAAATATGAAATTACTAAACTTAGGGATGCTAAGACCCCACTGAACTCTGAAGGGCTTTCCTTTGAAGTATGGTAAGCTGTCCTGTGGAGCTAGCTAGCGGAGAGTCTAGGATTGGGCTGGGACCGGGTCAAAAGCTCTGAAGTCCTATAAAATGAAGTAGCTGCCTGAACACTTAGAAATTTTCAAAACTCCAAAAAGGCATACATTTAATTACTGTAACCATGGCCCTTACTACCAAAACCAGTTAAGGTAGTCCCTTTGAGGTCTGTGGTAGAAGGAGAGACCACCTCCATCCATCTTTTTTAGGAGATACCTGAATATCTCCCCTTTCCTCCTGCTTTCTAAGAGACATCAATGGGAAAATCCCTGCTCAGTGACTGACTGCCTTGAAGAGTGAGGGGATATTAGACTAGTTTTAATCTGCTACACAGAGAAGCCAGTACCGTGGTGAGGGTTTAATAAATATTTATTTTGATGGTGTTACGACACTCCTGATGACCTAGGTTCAAGCCCTGTCTCTGCCACACAGACTATTTCCACTTAACTCCTTGGCGCTCTGGGTACCTCTAAGGCCTGAGTTGCAGACTGGCTGCAGAGCTGCATTGATGGAGGGAGGGGAGTCTCCCATACCTCTGAAATACCACCCATCACCCCCCAGAAAAAAACAAAAAAACAACTGCTAATTGCTTCTGCTTTCGTAGCACTAATATAGTTGGGTGTGGAATTTGTGACTTAAATTACTAATGCCCTTTTATAGCTGAAATTTCACATGGGGTCTTTATTCTATTTCCCTCCCCCCCGCCCCCAGCTTCTGTACATCTTAATTCTCTGACAGACACAGCCACTTAATCATTAAGTTGAAGCTGAGATAGTTGGAAGTTGTTTGATTTTTTGATTCATGGATTAAGATCTTTTAGCTTCTTCAAAGACAGTGGAAAAACTGTGAATAAGGAAGAACAGCTATCAAGTCAATAGAAAGTTTACCTGTTGCCCTTCTTGCTAATGACATCTAGAAATCTAATGTGCAAAAACGATCCTCTTTCCAAATGTGTGCCATAAGCAGATCTGACTTTCCGGTCATATTATAATGATTGTTCAGAATGTATTTCTAATAGAAGTACACGTTCAGTCACGGTCACTTGACTATTAACTAAGTCATGCTTTACCACCAAACTCATAGAAGGAGGATTAATAAACTCTTCTACAAGGCCAGAAAAAAATTCGCTTCTGTTTTGATGTATAATGAAGCTAACTTTTTTTTTAATGGTGACAAATGATATCCTTAGTACAAGTTAACGGCTTCATGACAAGAGAGCGGATTAAACTGCATTTCTCAGTTATAAAAGTAGAAGAGACTGTTTCCATGAACCTTCAGCAACAGACGGAATCACCTCTGGACGGATGGAAACTGCAATCTTGCCAACTTAGCTCCTGAATCTCAACCACAGGGTTCATACCCCAAAACTGCAAAAGAAAAAGACACCATCACATACTTTTCCTGCAAAGAAACTATAGATGTGAGACAGTTTCACATTCAAAATCAAGGAATCGTAGATAGCTCCTAGCCTGTCTTCTGTTACCATCAAAAGATCAGCTGGGAGGAGGCTTAGAAAAAATTACTAAGACCAAAGAAGTCTTTTTTTTTCTCTTTAGGAAAAAGTTTGAAGAAAGATAAATGGTAAAACTGAGCAAATGATTCCTACTATGCCCTCTTGCTCACAAACCCACACTATAAGAAGGGAGAAAAAATCGTACTGCAGAGACTGTTCAGTATAAAAAAGCTTGATCTTTTTACATGAGGCAGCATGACACAGGCAGAGGGCAGCCCACTGGATATAAAGTCAGAGAAGCTGAATTCAGTACCTGGTACTGCTATTTATGTGACTTTGGGCAGTCTGAGACATTAGGTGTCAATTTCCTCGTTGTAAAATAAGGGGGTTGGAGTAGAAGATCCCTCCGGTGCAGTGTATGATTCCAGGAACCTAGTCAGCTGAATACCTAACCTGTGCCTACCTGCCCAGAGTCCCACCAGCCTGGGTGTAATACTTGTTGTAATCCAGTCGTAGCAGTAGTTGAGCCAAATCTGAGTTTATTTGATGATTCCGGACGCTGGAAAGGATCTTAAAGAGGAGTGAAGACTGACGGCTAAAACCCTGCAGGAAGGAATAACAGGGATTCAAGCGAATTCACCCCAAAACCTCATTCTTCTTTTACCTATAGCTGGAGAAGATGAAGAGTTTCATAGGAAGTGCCTTGAAGTCCAGGGGACTGATTGTGGCTGTACACCAGGGCAAGTGCAGGGAACAGTAACGAATGCCAACTGACTGCTCTACCCAGTGCTGGGTCACAGATACAGGGTGGGCGAGGAAGGGTCTTGTACCTAGTAGGGATGGTGTTACAGGCCAAGGAGCAGTCACAGGCTCCAGGCTATGCACTGAGCAAGCAACAACTTGAGAAACAAGCTATGTGGCCCTGATCTGGGGAGTGGGGCTGGCAGCTGAGGGTGGGAAGGGGTCTCAGTTTCAGCATCAAGCCTAGTCTGAAGCTGGTAGGATAATAACCAAGGCAAGAATTCTAGACCAAAGGGCACCCTTTGTTCTGTCATCCTAAATTGCAGAGCTTTCCTGTGATAGTGGCTGATTCCAGCAGCAGTCCACTGGAACTCCAGTAAGCAGCAAGCCTCCAATTGTGTTGCTCAGACCCCAAACCAGGCCAGGAACCTGCAGAGCTGTGATCGTGAGGAAGGCACTCATTTCACCTTGGATCAAACCTCTCTGGGAGCACTGGAAGCTTGCAGGTCCAGCCTGAACTTCCCCTGAGACCTTGGAATAACAATAATACCCCCCAAAACGCAGCAT
Organism: Notamacropus eugenii; assembly: GCF_028372415.1. Lineage (NCBI taxonomy): Eukaryota > Metazoa > Chordata > Mammalia > Diprotodontia > Macropodidae > Notamacropus > Notamacropus eugenii. The sequence goes on along the minus strand of NC_092878.1, from coordinate 55,272,796 downwards.
CAAGACCCAAGAGGACACAAATATAGCCCAGTCTGGACTTCACATAAAGACTGAAATCGAGAAGTAAGCTGGAAAAATGAGCAAACAGAAAGAAGAATCCCACCATAACAAATTATTGGTGAGTCAAGCAGACGCAGAAGAAAAAAATGACTCCAAAACATCTATAAGCAAAGTCTTGAAGAAAAATACAGCTTGAGTACAAGTTCCTAGAAAGGAAGATGCAAGAGCTTACTTTTTCAATGCACAAAGACTTTTTCTTGTTTTTTGCGGGGGTTCCAAATTCACACATTCCCTTCACTCCTTACGAAACCCAGTAAGAAAGCAAAAAACTCCAAAACCTATTACAAGTATGTCTAGTAATGCAAAACAAAGTTGCACGTTAGCCAAGTTGAAAGCTTAAACAATTTTCTTTATACATAAAAGCAGTAGAGGAAAAGAACTGGATGGAACACAGAATTAGAGAACGAATAGTTTGAACAAGAAGAACAACCGTACCCATGCAAAAGACTCCATGAAAATCAGAATGGGCTAAAGAAAAGAGAACGATTTCATGAGACAAGAAATATTAAAACAATGTCAAGGAAACTGCCTCCATCTCTGGGAACCAGAAGGCAGTGTCAGTTATCCGGTAGGGATTTGTTAACCGTCTATTGTGCCTGGAGTGTGCTGAGCACTTCAGATACGGATAGAGGCACAAGGTAGTTTCTGTTCTCAAGGAGGAAACAACTCTGTACAAACGAGCTGGACACGTGGTAGATCTGAAATTCTCCAGAGAAGGAAGGCCTCCCAGTGAAGGGGATCAAGAAAGACTTCCTGGAGAAGGCAATGTTTCAGCTGGATCTTGAAGCCAGGAAATGGAAATGACCAGAAAGAGAATTCCAAGCATAGGGGGCAATGACAAGGCCTGCAGTTTGGAGACAGAAAATCATGTGGGAGGAGGAGTAAGGAGGCCAGTGACACTGGATCACAGAGTACGTGGTAGAAAGGCAGCAGAGGGCTGGGTATGGAGGGCTTTGAATGCCAAACAGGGTTTTATACTGGATCCCGGGGGTTATAGGGAGCCATTGACATTTACTGAGTAGGAAGTTGACATGGAGAAATCTGCACTTTTAAGAAGATTAATTTGGGAGACGAATGGAAGGAAGGTGGACTGGAGTGGGGAGAGCCTAGAGGCAGGGAGATCAACCAGTAGGCTATTTCAATAGAAAAGGAATGAGGTAATAAGGGCAGGTACTAGAGCATTAGGTGCAGTGTCAGAAGAGAGGGATATAGGACATGTTTTGATGTAAAATCAACAGGACATAGGAACAGATTGGATATGGGGAGTAAAAGAGAGTGAGGACTTGAGGATGAGATCTAGGTCTGGTGTTATCCTCAGCAGTAACAGGAAAGTTCAGAAGAGGATAGCTTTTTTGGGGAAAGTTAATGAATTCAGTTTTAGACATGTAGAATTTTAAGCTGTTTCTGGGAGGAAGCCAAGAGGGCAGAGTAGCATGAAGCAGTATAACAAGCTCCATCCCCTAAAAAACCAAATTACTCCAAACAAATTTAGAAAACTCACCAGACTGAATCTTGATGGGTAAATCTAGGAAAAGTAACACTGAGTCATTTGTCCACTCCAAGTCATTCTAGGGAGAAAGATGGAGAGGTCTGCGAATACTGGGGATGAAGTCTGGTACAGAGCACCCCAGGCATGAAATACTGCAGCTCTTAGGGAGACACTGTGTACTAAGGCAAGAGGAAACCCCAGACCCATATTAGGGCACTGCATACAGAAAGCAGGAACAGGTGTTAACTGGCACTTTTGGTAGCCACTACCCAATGCTGGGTCACAGATTCTTGGCAGACTGAGAAGGAAACCTGTCCCAGGGGGTGGTAATCCTAAACCAGAGAGTACAGAAGTAGTAATGATGTGGGTCCCAGAATGGGGTGCCAGCTTCTAGCCCAGTGTGATCACCTGTAGAAGAATAACCCTCATGGGAATTCTAGACCAAAGGGGAGCTGACAACTCCATCACTCTGAACTGGCAGCTTTCCAGGTAGCTGGTAGGGTAAAGTCCAGCCTACTGCTGCTCAGATCCAAACCCAGGGCAGGATCTTGTAGAGCTCAGATCAAGAGGCAGTGATCAGACTTTGCTCAGGATCAGACCACTTTGGGGACACCCCAAATTACAACGTTCAATACTCCAAGAAAGCAGCCACAGGATCTGCCTAGACCTTCCCTCCAGAAGTGTGGAGGGCCCATGCCTAACATCAAGTTTGAAGTTAGGAAGTAACTATTATGGTGGCAGGGAAGCTCCAGACAAGCCTCCATGAAAAGGTTACTCCAAAATATCTAAAAGCAAAGCCTAGAAGAAAAATACACCTTGGGCACAAACTCTCTTGTAATTGTTGGAAGAGACAAAGCAAGAGTTTTTAAAAAAAGAGATGAAAAGCATTTTTGTAAATTAAGTGAGAGCATGTGAGGAAAAAAATGGAAAGGAAACAAGAACTATGGATGAACAAACTGAAAAAGGAATGAACAGCTTGGCACAAAAGGTGCAGATCCTTGCTCAAGCAACAAACTTCCTGAAATTAGAATGGACCAAAAAGAAGCCAATGATTCTATGAGGCATCAAAAAATATTAAAAGTCAAAAAGGCTGGAAAAAATAGAAGAAAATGCAAGGAATCTCACAGCAGAAACAACTGAACTGGGAACCTCATCAGGAGAAAAAAAATTTAAGAATCATTGAACTATCTGAAGCCCATGGACAAAAATAAGAGCCTAGACATCTTACTTCAAGAACTCGTAAAAGAAAACTGCTTATATCTCTTGGAACTTAGAGAGCAAAGCAGAAACGGAAAGAATCGACCAATCACGTCCAGAAAGAAACTCCCAAACTAAAATTCCCAGGAACATCATAGCCAAAATCCAGAGCTTCTGGGTCAAAGAAAAAATGCTCCAAGTTGCCAAAAAGAAAGAATCTAAATATCAAAGAGCCACAGTTGGAAGCATACGTGATTTAGCAGCCATCAGTATAAGGAATGGAGAACTTGGAATACAGTATTTCAGAAAGCCAAAGACTTAAGGTTAGAGCCAAAAATAACATCAGTAAAACTGAGTATCATACTCAGGACTAAAAATTGACTTTTAATGAAACAGAGGACTTTCAAGCATTCCTAATGAATGCTTGGTAGAAACTCTGAAGTTCAAACACAGGAGTTAAGAGAAAAATAAAAAGGTAAACAAAAATGAACAATGAAAAAGGCCTAGACAAGTGTAATTGCTTACATGCAAACATGGGGAGATGATATGTCACCTGAATCCTATCATCACCAGGAGTCATATGAAATCTAATTAGGCAAAGCCTGGGAGTGGTTTTGCTGATGTCTTGGTGATCTTAAAAGAATGGAAAGAGGGGGGAAGTATGATATATTCAGGAGGGAGGGAAGGGAAAGGTTAGGGAAAACTACTAACTTTTGGGGCACAGCTCCCAATTGCTTTCCAGAATGGCTAGACCAAGTACAGCTCTACTGACATGATGCATTAATGTGCCTATTTTCCTATATATTTTCCAGCATTTGCCATATTCCTTTTTTGTCACTTTTGCCAAACTGAGGAACATGAAGTGGAACCTCAGAGCTGTTTTAATCTGTATTTCTCTAATTATTAGTGATATAGGCATTTTTTTCATTTGACTTCTGAGAGCTTGGATTTCTTCCTCTGAAAACTGCCTGTTTATAGCCTTTGACCACTTGACAACTGGGAGACTTATTCTTGTGAATCTGAAATATTTCCCTTTAATTTTTAGAACTATGTCCATTATCAGAGAAAATTGCTGTAAATATTTTTCCATTTTTGCTTCTCTTTCAACTTTAGCTGCACTGGTTTTGTGCACAATCAAAACTGTCCTATGATCCTCTCTGTTCTTTGTTTGGGCATGAATTCTTCCCCTCTCCAAATATCTTACAGGTCATTTCTTCCTTGCTTTTAAAATCTATTTATGATGTTACCCCTTATGTCTAAGACACATACCCATTTGGCTAGTACCTTGGTATACGGTATGAGATGTTTAAACTATTTACTAGTTTCTGCTAGACTGCTTTCCAGTTTTCCCAAGTTTTTGTCAAATAGCAAGTTCTTACCCTAACACCTGGGATCTTTGGGTTTATCAAATACTAAGCTACTGGGCTCATTTGCTTCTATATATTATATACCTAATATGTTTTCCTGATCAGCCTATTTCATAACAAGTACCAAATAATTTTGATGACTGTTTTGTAGTATAGTTTAACATCTGGTACTGCAGGCCGGCTTCCTTCCCTCTTTTTATCACTATTTCCCTTGAGGTTTTTAGTCTTTTATTCTTTCAGATAAATTTTATTATTTTTCTTAGCTCTATAAAGTAATCCTTGGATAGTTTGATTTGAATGGCACCAAAGAAGTAAATTAATTTAGGCAGCAGTCATTTTTATTATGTTGGCTCAGCCTACTCATGAGCAATGAATATTCTCCAATTATTCAGATTTGTCTTAATGTTACGAGTGTTCTGTAGTTGTATTCATACAGTTCTTGTGATGACCTTAGCAGGTAGATTCTCAAGTATTTTACACATTCTGTAGTTATTTAAAAAGAATTTCTCTTTTTACCTCTTCCTCCTGAGTTATGTTGGTAATATGCAGAAATGCTAATGATTTCTGTGGGTTTATTTTATATCTTGTAAATTTGCTGAAGTTGTTTGAATTAATTCTTCAGTTAACTCTCTCGAGCTTTCTATGTAAACCATTACATCATATGCAAAAAGTGTAACTGTGTTTCTTCTGTCCATGCTTATTGCCTCAGTTTCTCTTTCATGTCTTACTGCTCTAGCTAGCATTTCCAACATTCTATCAAATTGTGGTCGTGATAATGGACATCCTTACTTTACCCTTAATCTGATTCAAAGACTTATAAGTTTATCATTACATATAATGCTGGCTTTGGTTATAGATAAATACTACTTTTCAAATTAAGGAAAATACGTTTATTCCTGTGCTAGTTCCTAGTCTTTTTCAAACAGGAATGGGTGTTGTATCTTGTCAAACGCTTTTCTACATCTCATAAAATCATGATTTTTGCCATTATGATTAACATGGTCAGTTAGGTTTATAGTTTTACTAATATCTAACAAACAATGCCTTCTTGCTATAAATCCAACGTGGTCATACTGACATGTCTGTGCTATGTTGCTGAAGTCTACCTGTAAATATTTCATTGAAACATTTTGTATTGTTTTCATTAGACATATCAGTTTATAGTTTCCTTTTCTTTGTTTTAATGTTTTTTTAAACTTATCCAATGAGGAAATTTGTTTTGTTTGACTATACATATTTATTACAAGAGTTTTGTTTTACTTTCTTTTTCATTGATGAGTGAAGGTGGGACGGAGAGAAAGTAGATTTAGGTTAATTGAAAAAAAGCAAAATTTCATTTAAATAAATTCCACAGAAGAGGATGGCAGCTTACTCTCTAGCTGTCAGGACTGTCCCTGTCCAGCTCCATTCTGGCAGACTTACCTTCACTAGAATACTCAGCTGGGCAGCCCCACGCTCATCTAGAGGGCCCAGATTCTGGCTGACCAGTGAGCAGAAACTGTGACAGAGATCTAGGATTTCATTCAGGCAGTGGAACACCTATATTAAAAAAAAAAAAATAGTAAAAGAAGGAAAATGGGCATGTTATGGGGAATGACAGCTTAGAGGATTCAGGGTCTTCTATTCCCAAGAACACGCCTACAATTCTAACCTTTCTTCTTGGGCTCCAGGCTTATGTCTCTGATTGCTGGATATATTCATTTCAATTGGAATGTCCTATGGTACCTCAAATTCAGTATGTTTGAACAACTCATTATCTTTAGTTACTCAAAACTACTTTACCCTTTGGGATTCCCAATTTCTAGTCATTATCTCCTGAACATGCCACAGAAAATCCATGAATGTCTTTATTCATTCTATATATCCCCTGTATGGCATGTACAAAATACACTTCTTTTTTCCTCTTTTTATTTTTCCATTTCTCTAAGTCTTTCTTCAAGGCCTAACTTAAGGCCCACTTCTTCCATGAAACCCTGACTGCCCTAATTTTTACCAAGCACTCTAGCATTTACTGGCTGTGCCATTTATTTGGTGCTATAGTAACAATACAATTGTATGCATAATCTGTCTTCCCAATTACACTGTAATCTCCTTGAGAGGTTTGGATCCTGACTGTCTGATATACAGCCTTAATGGAGCAGGTGCTAAAGGACTACTTGTTGATGAAGTTCTAGTTCCATCATCCCCTCTCCAAAGTAGAACTGAACTCAAACCATCCAAGGCAGGCAGCTGATCCTAATGCAGGGGTGGGGAACCTGCAGCCTCCAGACCACATATGGCCCTCTAGGTCCTTGAGTGAATCCAAACCACACAGAACAAATCCCCTTAATAAAAGGGTTTGCTCTGTAAAACTTGGACTCAGTCAGGGCCACACTTGAGGACCTAGAGGGTCACATGTGGCCTGGAGGCCAGAGGTTCCCCACCCCCATCCTAATAGTTCACAGACATCTTTAGCAGAACAAGCATTTCACTCACCCTTACTTTTCATCATTACCACACATACACGCTAATGTAAAGCAGTTTCTGTTTCCTTTGCCTTAGACTATTCTTCTGTTCCTTATCTATCTCAGAAACCTGAATACATATCATCTGTGCTGTCTCCTATTTATAAATATTGCGAAATACCAACAAAAATGGGGAATAAAGATCTGATTAATGGAAGCCTGTTGTCTTGTCAACTCAATCAGCATCTGAAGAAGGGGAAGATTTAGTGCTATAAAAACTTCAGAAAGCCAAACGAGCCCCACTTACAGGTTTCAGCAAGATGAATGACTGAGCCAGCAAGTTGCTCAGGAAGTGGTCATGAGCCAACTGGATGCTCTCAAAATCCCTTGTGGAGTTAATCTGATGGAGGAGCTGGGAGAATTGAGACTCCAGCACATCTACCTGAAGGAGAATTAGAAGTAATTAAAGTATTTTATGGGACACAATCACTCTAGGATAGAAAGGATAGTGAGGCATCTGAAAAATAAAACACAGAAAACTCCCCTGTGCTCTTGAATTGACCAAGAAAGCCCTTGTTATGTGGCATGACATTGGCAGGGAAAGCTGAAAACCTGGTTCAACCCAGCCTCCTGTCATTAAAGCAGATGTTTTATGTTCATACTGACTGACTCAGTTACATTTTATTAAAATTTAAAGACTTATGGAACACTTCAGAAAGCCAAAACTTCAGTGATGCCAAAGACCTGAGATTTCATCCCGAGGATGCTTCCTTCAGTGAATTATATTGCCACCACTCTATACTTTAGCAGACAGTCTTTGTGAATTGCTGTGACCAAACCAATTCATCAGCTGACAATCAACCATCTAATGTGAAGCCTTTCCTAACTTAGTGAGGCTGGTCATATGGTCAGGACTTGCACTTTACTGACAACTTGCAAAAAATCTCAGGGTCAGCTTCCTGTCACAACAAAACAGAGCAGGATTTTAGGGTGATGCCAATGTCATCCTATCCACAAGAACTTAATAAGTGCCTTAGTGGTGCTGCTCATATGAGATTGTTAGTGCTTCTGGGGCTTCTTATGCCTCATCAATACCATTCCACATAGCAATCCTAAAAACCACGGCCAATTTTTTTCTCTCATGAGCGTTCCCCCAGGGCAAGAATAAAACATCCCTGCAAGACCTTTCTCCTGCCCTTTCTTCATCTCCCATGTACCATTCAACTTTCAGCACAGACCTGGAGATAATACTGAAGATTATCCACCAAGAAGGCCATGTGGTTCCGTAGGCGCCATTTAATGGCATCGCTCTGGTTAGACTTGAGATGCTTGCGCTGCATTTGGAGAGCCCAGCAGTGCTGCAGTTCTGCCTGCACTCGTCGTACGCTGAGCAAGTACTTGAAGACAACATTGTACCTGGGTCCAAAACAACCACCGTGAAGCTAGACTCTTCCATTCCCAGCTACCTCCCCTTTCCCCTCAGTCAAGTCCCAGATTCCTCCTCTTCCTCCCTTTTTCTTTCCCATTTTCAAAAAGAAAGGATTTGAAGCTAGCCAGAGAAGGGCCCTCTCTACTGGAGGCAAAGTCCTTGTTCCTTTCTCCTGAGGCTCAGCCCAATGCATGTTTCTGTCCCAGGACTTTCCATTTCACTCATGGGAGGCCCAGCATTCCAAACAGCCTCTGCTCCTTCTACCTTTACTTTGCAAGTCATGCCAAACAACACCTGCCTTACAAAGTTCACTGAACTATACAGAGGTCATGAGAAACAACAGGTGACCAGCCTTTGGGGAATGTAAACCCCTCAAAGGCAGGCATGTTTTTTCCACAATCTCTTAGGGCTCAGGATTGTGCCATGTGCATGATGAACTCTTAATGTTATGTAATGGTTAGCTGTCTGAGAGTGATACAACGTTCTTTGAAAAGGAATGAGTTTCCTATCTCCACAAATATCCAAATGGTGGTTGAATTACTCTTTCAGAGAAAGAAAGAACTGCCCTGGGAGTGAGGCTGTACTACATAACTTGTATGGTCCCTTCCAATTCTAGAGTCTGTGATTCTAAACTTTTTATTCCTCCCTAGGTCGTGACAGCTGCTGACATGGGAGAAATGTCAGAGGACACATACTGAAGACAAGCACTTGGAAGAAGAGTTGATTCCTAGGGGAACTGGAACTATGTGACCTCTCATCTTGGCATGAGTTTACACAGAAAAATAAGAAACCTAATTTCCTTCAATTCTAAAATAATCCCTGTTGAAACCTGCCTTCTTCAAAGGGCTCAAGGACACATCCAGCATCAAGCTTATTATGCCGATCACTGCCACCTCAAATTAATTTCAAAAACAGAAGCAACATGGCATATGAGGAAGACCTAGGAGTTTGGAGGTCATTGAATCCAACCCCCTCATTCAACAGATGAGGACACTAAGGCCTGGGGGCTTTACATGACTTGCCCATCAACACAGAGGTAGCCAATGGCACAGCCAGGATTCACACTCAGGTTTAGTGATTCCAAGGTGAATGCTATTTCTACTAAACCATACTACTTCCCCAAGGGCTCTTTTACCAGAAGTTCTCTAAACAGTTTTAGGTCAGCATCTGCAGGTTAAATAGACTGGGGTGGAGATGGATGGATTCTTGAAGTTGTATCTCCTGGGCCTGCAGATTACTAACAACTGGTCAGAGGGCCTCTATCTTCCCTGCCATAGTTAGTGTTTGCTAGCAAAAAGCTCACAGAGGTCTTGTAAACCTACTTCTCCAGGACAGCAGGAGTGAAGAGAATGTGCAGAGGCCACTGCACTTTGTAGGAAAGACCTAGGGCTGCCCAGCCTGACGCAGGGGCTTCTCGGGGAGAGGTGTCCCGAGAAGGTGCTTCTCGTGCTTGAGTAACATCTAAGGCAAAAAAAAAAAAAAAGAAAAAGAAAATGAAGAAACTTCAGTCTAATTAAGACAGACAACTTGTTTTGTTGAAAGAAGAATGCACATGAATAACATGAGAGAAAAAACCAGGGGGATGTCTAAGACACAAGGAGGAAAACATAGTGGGCAGAGGGCAAGGAAACAATGTGTAGGCAGGTTTTTTGGTAGATCTTAGAGATTATTTTGTTGTCTTTAGAGACAGAGGCAGCTGGAATAAGACAAGAACTGACGCATGGCATAATGAAAAAACCCTTGGCTGCTAATGAAGTGGTCTGGATTCCAATCCTGGCTGTGCCACTCATGAGTCTCGGTAAGTCGCGTAACCACCCTGTATCCCTGTTTCTTAATCTTTAAAATGAAGAGGCTGAACTAGAAGATTTCTTAGGACCCCCCTGAGTGCTAAAGGTAGATAACTCTAAGATGAAAACCATATAAGCGTCTTCAGAGAAGGAAGCAGCATCAGGAAAAAAGGGAGGAACAATGATATGCGAAGGAGAGAGAAAGGGAATTAATACCCTTATGTTCCTTTCCATGGTACTCAATTGTCAGGTGAAGCAGAGGGAGGAGGTTGTCATCATCTAACAGCACCTTGTGGGCAGACTGCTGGAAGGCCACATTAACATCTGGCAGAGAGAAAGAACAAGGAGCAAATAATAGCACCTGGCTATATGATGAAGCCTGGAAGAAATGTTCTCCCATCCAACCCTGCCTGACCGTCAGGAACAAACACTATTTGACTTTGGGGTCCAGACCACACCATTTCATACAGATATCATTGGTTATGTGGCTGCTTGTCCCAGGAGATGACTGCAGTGTGATGGAAGCTATCCAGGCCCACTGAAATGGCTTCCCTAGGCAGCAACAGAAGGTAAGGAGGCTGCCCCTCAAGCCCTCAATGAAGAAGCTGAGAGTTGGGCTCTTCTCTCAAGGAAAGTAACTTAGTCATTCACTCTTCTGTTGAGTACTTACCATGCTCAGTTACTGCAGTGGGCGGTGTCTTTAACATATGCTGGGCTGTGTCAATGAAGGCCTGGAACAGTTCTCCTCGTCCCAGCAGGTAAAAGTCTTTAATGATCTTTGAAAAAGAATGTCAGTATACAAGTCAACAATCACACAAGTCTTAGGAATTCTTCGCTATCCAAGGAATTGAATTCAATCCAATTAAAGCATTCACAAAGCTCCTATTATGTATAAGGCACTGTCCAAGGAGAGAGGAACACACAGAAGAAAATTAAATTACCCCTACTGTTGAGTGGCTTATAGTCTACTTGGGAGATGGAATATTTACCTAAATAAGTAAAACTAAAGATAAATTAGAGCAGAAAGCACTAAAAACTGGGGAGATAAGCGAAGGCTTCCCTGAGGAAGTGGAACCCAAGTTAAGCCTTGAAGGAAGAAGAAGAGGACTTTTGCAAAGCAGAGATGACAAAGGAATGCATTCCAGACATGGGGGGGGATGGCTCATGTGAGAAGAAAGAGGCTGGAGACGAAGCATTTGGGAACAGTTAGTTATCATAATGGTCAGAACACAGAGCTCATGAAAGGGAATAGTATGAAGTAACACTGGCAAAGTAGGTTCCCAGACTGTAGAAAGGCTTTTAAACTAGAAACAGTGCAGAGCTGTCTCCTTAATTAGGACCCAACTAACACATGGATTTGGAGGCAGCGTGGTACAGTGGATAAAGAGCCAACCTCAGAGTCAAGAAGACCTGGGTCCAAGTCCCTTTTGGGATAGATCTTGGTTGTATGACCCTGGGCAAATCACTCAACCTCCACATAAATTCTCTAAAACAAGGAGTTGCAGAGAAGGTACTGATATACACTGATAGAATGTTTTTCCTTGGGAATTCCCCATACCAATGAACACAGTGTCATTTCCTTCCTGTCCCCAACAGATGGATGTGAGATTCTGCCCCTCTAAACAGGCATATCAAGAAGAGAAATTTTAGTGGTGCTGTTAAGCCAGGAAGATTACAGTATATTTGATATCTTTACTTGGTGGCAACACAAATGATAAAATTACAAGAAAACTTATGTCTATCTCTTTGTCCTACAGTATGGTATATCTCTACAATCATGTTTGTATTTACAGAAGCAAATCCTGGAAGGAATTATTCCTTCAGATGACACCCAGCAATGGGCTGCTCATTTTGGGGAAGAGTATACAAGGTCATCCTAAGAATCCAGGGATAGGTTTTTTTCCCCAAATCAATAGAGTTAGGGAAGGCAAAGGTCATTTCCTGTTAGTTACATTTTAACAATAAAGAAAAATAAATGAAACTATTACCTTTAGTTGGCCTAATAAATCTGACTCCTCCACCATAAGTTTCCATAGATGCTGAGGAAACAAGAACATCAGTGAAATCCCATTTTGAGAACACCATTACAAAGGAGGATTCTTTATTTAAAAAGCTGCTCTATATTCCACTGAATGACTCAGGAAAGAATACTACTCATATGATCATGACAATAAACTGTCTACAAAAAACCCTTCTGAAAACCTGCTACTAGACCCTGTACAGACGGCAGCAGCAAGAGAGCTTAGCCCTTCGTCCTTTTGTTCTTTAGTGGAAAACCCAATCTGGTCCCAAGCTCCCGTGGAGCAGAAATACACACACAAAGTGAAACAAAGATCTCATCTATTCCTTCAACTAAAGAAAACGTTGTGACGCGAGATGCTGAGTGGATTGTGTCTCTGTCACCGTCAGGCAGCTAGCAAGGCATTCCATGTCCCATAAGAGACTGAGCTCAGTAAGAGGGAAGGACACTTACTATGGCAGCATTCCTAAAACCCAAAGACGGAGAAAGCGTCTGGCCTGAGGAATCATTTCTTCACCCTGGTCTCTAGTGCCAGCTAGAAGAAGCAGCTGCTGTGCTCCACTCTCTATCTTTCCAGGTCAATCCACCCCCTCAGAAAACATATGCTGGATCAGACACTTAAAAGGCAAACCTCAGCAACAGTGCTGCGTATCCGGTCCACCACCAGCTCAAAATCCACAAGGCTGAAAAGAGGCTGCTGCTTGAGGCGATGCAGTTCAGCAGCAAAGGTGTCTTCTTGATTCTTTAAAATAGATCCTGTGTATCATGGACAGTAGGAGGAGAGACCCTCGGAGCTATGCTATCAACAACGCTCTGATTCTTTCATTTGTTACTATAGACAATCTAACTAACCAGGGTCTAGTAAATACAGGGCAATAATTTTTGCTCTTAACCACTGGGTGCCACTTCCCTTGCTTTGAAGATTTCTGACAAGAAGCATCATGGTGCCCTCTTACAAGATTTATTTCAAAATATGATGTACTACACTGACCACTGCCTTGGCTCATGAGGCAATGGGCAATAAAAGCTGCTCTTGACCAGCTCTTGGGGATGAGATGTTAGGACAGGACTTCCTACCTTTTCTGGTCAGATTCACATTCTGATTCTCAAACATCTGTACAGACTCTCCTACAAACAGGATTTTTTCAGCGACTCTCACTGGAATATAGGAAGGAAGTATTTCCACCCGAAGGGAAAACTGCTTCAGGGATGGGGCCAGCATGTTCTCTTCCTCAATCAGGCGCTGGGTGAGGAGATACAGAGTGACAAAGGAAACAAGAAAGTATGCAGTAACTCTATCTATCTCCATCCTTTATATTCCATAGTTAATATATTGGGCAATAGGGACTTTAAACCCAGGGATGTACAACTCCCACCTGCCAGGCATGTACTGTGCTTGCAAGGAGGTAGTCTAGCCTGGTGGCTAGCAGGCAGGAGAGGCACAACACATGAACGTTCTAGTTCTAGCATTGCCATTAACTAGTTACAGGACTCTAGCTAAATCATTCAACTGCTCTGAGCCTTAGTTCCTTCCTCTGTAAAATGAGTAGGTTGGACTAGACCTGTGAAGTCCTAAAAAAAAAAATCCTATTATGCTCAGTTCCAAGAATTTATGATTCTTATGTAATACACTGGCATCTATATAGGTTTTTGTGAATCCTAATTAAGACCTTGAGCTGCATCAAAAAGCTGCCAGAGAGACACAACTTAAGGAGCTGTCCACTTCCTAAGTATGGTATTAGTATGGTATGAAGAAGGCCTCACAACTGCCCAGCCTAATGGATTATCATAGACTCACGGGTCTGGAACTGGATCAAGTCCAATCTCATTTTAGAGACGAGGAAAATAGGCCCCAGGGAGGTTAAGTCTGGACCTAGACAAACAAGCAAAGGAGGTGGGGGTTGTACTCTTCAGCGCTCTTTCCCATGCATCCTGCAAACCTCATTCAGACAAAGGCAAATATCAGGAGGGACAGGCTGAAGGAAGTGGCGCAGATGGCACCGAGGTGGCAGGCTCAGTGCAAGCTCATGTGAGAGGGCGAAGGGGTCACTATCTGGTGGAATGTACTGCCTTTCCCTTCAAATCCTCCCCAGGTCCTGAAGTTCTCGTAACTGCTTCCCTGTCAGGCCTCCAATGCCCAGGTCTTCCTCCTCCTCCTCCAGTTGAGTAGAGACAAGGCCAGAAGATGGGCCCTGTTTAATAAAGAACTCTTCGTGTTGGTCCAAGAGGAGGCCATGTAGCATCCAGGCAGAAAGCTGCTTGTACATGACCCCATGGCACACTGCCAAGATCCTGAGTGGAGAAAGGGAGAGAAAAACCAATGCCATAAAAGCCCTTGCTGGGCACAAACACCCAGGCCATTCTGGGACGTCACTAGAGGGTACTGGCCAAGATCTGAGTAAGAATTTGGTGAGTCAGAAGGGAAACTGTCCATTACACTAAAAATAATCATTCCATTTTTATTCCTATCTTTTTGGAATTAGTCATTAAATTTCTTATAATTAAAGTTCCCATATTAAGTTTAAAATGTCCTTCAGCTATTTTGACAGTTTCTTTTCCATATTGTTTATTCTCACCCTGCGTAAGAGTTTCAGAGCTGAAAATTCCTGCTAAAACACAATGAGATGAGCTCAGAGAAGTCTGTTTCTCTGCCAGCAAAAGCAGTTTGCTCCTTTTCTCTTGTTTCACCAAAAAGGAAGGGAATGGATGTGGTAAGGGAGGATGACTCAATTAGAAATGGAGCATTACAAAAATACATGAAAAGAGAAGATCAAGCACCCTCTCCAGAACTAGCTCAAGTATTTCCAAGATGTTCTTGTGCAGTAACCAAATATTAGAATTAGAAGGAAACTTGGAGATCAGAGTCCAGTCTTTCCACCCAGGACAGAAGCTTAACTTCAAGTTTTAAAGAAGGTAAGATAAAATGGGCAATATGAGCTGGTTCCCTACCACCGCCAGCATCAAACAGAAAATTCTCTGCTTAGCCCCCTTCTTACCTTTCCGGTCTTCTTATCCTCTACTTCTCTCCATATACTTTACAATCCAGCAGCTCCTGCCTTCTCCTAACTCCATGCTTTGTTACAGGCTGTCCCACTGCCTGGGAGGTTTTTCCTTCTACTCTCCACACGTTGGCTCCCTTGGCTTACTTCAGGACTCAGCTCAAATCCCACCATCTACTGGAGGCCTTTCCTGGTCCCTCCCCAATACCAGTGGCTGATCTGAAATTACTTTTCAACTACTCCATATAAACAATATCTTATATGTACATAGTTTAAAAGTTGTTTCTCCCATTAGGAAAATAAGATACTTGAGAGGAGGGACAGTATTTTTACCTTTCTTTGTATTTTCAGGCTTAGCAAAGAGCCTGGCAAATAGTAAACATTTAATAAAATGCCTGTTGACTTACTGACTGAAAATAGCAATTACTTTAAAAGATATACTCAAATATAGCCAAGCAAAACCCAGCATATATAATGGTAACACCCTAAGGATGATGGGATCTGACAATCAGAGGGACCTTAAAGTCATCCACACTAATTCATTCTCTTTTATGTAGTACCATCCTGGATTCTTTATTGGCTGGCATCCTGGCCTCTCCTACTTTGATCATATAGACCTATCTGCTCAGTGTTAGCTTTTCAGTCCCATCTATTACTAACTATTTTGGAGAAGTTTTAGATCATATGCAAATAAAATGGTCTTGATGAACTGTGTCAATCTTATTTAAGTTTTTGTGACTTACTTTTCTAGGGCACTGCGTACAGGAGGCAGTCCCCCACAGCTGTATTTGTATACTGTTTCCAAGATCTGACACCCATGAATCTGTGGAAAAGATAAACTTCTAAAAATTATACAGTGCCTGCTGCACAGTTTAAATTGTACATTCAGTTGTGATTGGTCCAGGAGGGACCTACTGAATCAATTCCAGTGGCACTTCCATAACTTTGTCCTTTCCTACCTCTTACACATCAACAGTGACTCCCTCATCTCACTCCCCCAATACACACACAAACACACACGCACACACTGATCCAGTGACAGTGGCCTCATTGCTGACATTCTGTCACTGGACTTCAGGCATTTTCCCCAGCTATCACTCATGCCTGGAAATCTTTCCTCCTCACCTCTGCCTCCTAGTTTTCCTGGATCCTTCAAGTCTCAGCTACAGTCCCCCCTTCTGCAAGAAGCCTTCCTGGATCCCCATATTTGCAGGTGCTACTAGCTACATATTCCATTGGGTTTCCTAAAAGTGACTGAATGGGTCAGTCAATCTCCTCCTGAGCCAGATCTACTTGGGGATATGCCTATTAGCTTGTTCTGGAAGAAGAAAGTAGAACTTCTCCACAAAGATACTGCATAAGAATGTTTAAATGTTTAGATTACAGGTTCTAGATTCATCAGCCAAGAATGAATATGTTAATTCAGAAGTAAAAACTACCGGCCCCCCCATCAGCTTCTTTAAGGAGAGAGTTTTTATCTTTGCTTCTGTAGTCAGAAAGGATAACATGGATGTAGCACATTTCCAATTGTGCAGAGTGAAGTCTAGTAAAATGTGCAAATCTTTTCTATTTCTGCTGAACTTCAGCCCACAGCATCCCTAGGCCCATCATGGAAAAGAAGGTGAGTGAACCACCAGCTCTTCTTGGATTTTTCACTCTCCTTTCCCAGGTGAAATGAGACAGAGAAGGCTAACATGGGAAAGGAGAGAAAATTTTCATCTGGCTCGTAACTCCATTCATGGTGGTACTTTTCTTCTCATTTTGGGGGGACAGGGGAGTGTAAAGAAGCTGCAGGGGTAGAGAGGTCCATGAAGAAGCCCACACAAGGCTTCCAGGAATGGAGGGGATGCACTTAAACAACTCACTGTGCATACAGCTGGGTATGTGTCTACACAACACAAAATGAAGTAGAGGGCTGGCAACTGTTTGGTCCAATTCATCAAAGAAAGAAGCCAAATTAGATACTTTTGCCTCTGTGCTATGGTTACCTCTATGTGGGACTGAGTCCTACCCTTCATTCAATTCTTTGGCCTAAATTATCTGGTTGGGCTTTTTAGCTGAAGAAGTGGCACTTATTTACTGTGTGTGTGTGTGTGTGTGTGTGTGTGTGTGTGTGTGTGTGTGTGTATGCATAAGTACAAGTGTGTATGTGTAAGAGAGGCAGACAGACAGATCAGAGTTGGGGGGGGAGAGAAAGAGAAGGGGGCAAGAGGGAGGGAGCCCATATACATTAGTATTGATATGTATTCTGCATCTGTGTGACATTTACAAAGGTCTCATTAAATATCTCTGGGGTTGGGAGTGTGTAGAAGGAGGGAAAGAGGACAGGAGTGTGTCACATGCAACCCAATTGTCTCACTGCAGATTTTTTTAAAATGCTGTGGATGAATTTGTAAAAATTATACTACTTTCAAGGCTGCTTCCTGTGATTGTTCTTATAACAACTCAAGAGAAAAGGACTCAGGGAGCCAGAGGGTACTTTTCACAACCCAACTTGACTAGGTAATCTACTCAGCACTTGCTGATCTCAGAGTTACTAGCTCAGATCCCAAAAGCCAACACTCTCCCAGAATACTTGGAATCAATTTTTCCATGACAGTAATAATAGCAACAACCTAAGTAAAAAGTACATTTAACAAAGTTAGGTGAATGACTTAGGCATGGTGACCTCTTAATACTGAAGCATGACCTTGAGGAAAAAGCTCCGTGCTCCCATCAATGATCAACATGTATGATGCCTTTCCTTCTCAGGTCTAATTTCATGGTTCCCCCAAACACAACAGTTTGAAGAAATCTATGTGGTGCAAATCACTAAGCACACTGAATTACGTACATCATTAACCAGAATAAAAGAAGTGCTTACCTTCTGACTCTTAATCTGTTCAACAACAACCATCACTGAGGGAAAAAGAAGTTGGAACTACAAAGCAAAGCAAAAGTTAATTAATCTAATGTAATCTCTTACGTGTTCCAAATGTAAGAGAGGGAGTATAAACATAAGCTCTGGAAATGATGGCGTTTCTGAATGAAGATAGAGAGATCAACTCCAGCCAGAAGAGGCAAAAAAAGGGCCTACTCCTCTCAGCCTATCTTTAGCTAGAAACACCTATTTTGGAGGCTGGCAGGATAGTCAGTATAACATCAACATGGACAACTTTAGTACCAAATGTTAAGAGACGATTTATCTTCAGAATTCATGAAATAATGCTCATATAATAAAGCAGATTAAATGTACAAAATGTAAAATTTTAGATTCAAATTCCGAATCTGGAAGTAGGAGAGCTCTTCAAAATACTAGATTAGTCAAATATACCTAAAAGACTGAGAGAACAGACAAAAAGAACCCAAGATATTCCATTATCTACAAAGATACCTGGTCCAAGGAGTAATTGACATGTGATATGGAAAGGTGAGGGTCAGCAAGGAACTGCAATAAAAAACATAATTAGAAAAACACCATCTCAAAAAGTTTCTAACCTATGACCTAAGAACACTGGCTGGGGAGAGGGAGAGAACAGACCTTGTGGTAATGAGTGCTTTTAGGTTCCCACAGAAGATAGTGATACAGGGTCACTAAAGTGATACAGGTCACTAAAAACTGAAAGCAAAATGTTCACAGAATACCCTGGAACCTCTTACAGAGGCAAGAAGTTACTTTGATCATTAAATGAACAATACGGAGAGCTTATAGTGGTATATGCTCATTAAAGGCATTTTCCCAATTCTGAAACCCTAATTAAAGGAAGACAAGCTATGGTGGGGAGGGAGGACCGCATTTTCTTTCCAAGGATGTGGTCTAGTGAGGAAACTGGGGGACTCAAGGGCATTACTGCCTGCCTCTTTCTCCTCTTCTCTACCTCACCTCTTGCTCCAAGTCAAGCAGTGCTTGACGATATGGCTGCAGGATGGAGTCCAGACCTGTGCAGAAGGCCCGCAAATAAATTCCATGTAATCCACCCTGGCCTTGCTGGGACAGATGGTGATCCTGCGATTAAACAAAGGCTAATTAAATTAGCTCCAGGATTGGGACTTGCAGATCAAGTGCTGAACCTGGAGTCACAAAGACCTGAGTTCAAATATGGCTTCAAAACACCTCCTAGCTGTGGAACCCTAGACATGTAAAACTTCCTCTGTCTGCCTCAGTTTCCTTTGTAAAATGAGGATACTAACAGCACCTACCTCCCAGAGCTGCTGTGAGGACCAAATGGTACATCTGTCAAGTGCTTTACAAAATCCTTTAAGTATTATTTAAATACTATCCTTTTTGTTGTTATTACGTCATTATTAGTTGTACTGCTGATGTTTGAATAGCTGTGTCAAATTAACCTCCGTAAGAAGAAACATACAACGGAGTGAGGGAAATAGTTTGCCCATTAACATTGTTGGACCACAGATTGACAACACCAAAGGTCCTTGGAGTTCATCCAGTCCAACTTTCTCACTTCAGAGATGAGGAAGAGGTTCAGAGAGGTTAAGTGATCTGTCCAAGGTCACAAGAGGTAGAACTGGGGACTGAGTCCAGATTTGGTGCAGTGTGGAGCACTGGTCCTAAGACAAAGGAAAACTGAACTCTAGTGCTGGTTCCAAGACCGATTAGGTGGACAGCCTGAAGCAAAGTCACCTCACTTCTCTGAGCCTGGGTTTACTTCTCTGTAAAATGGGAAAAATATATTTATACTCCCTACCTAAAAGGATGTTGCGAGGAAAGCATTTTGTAAATATTTATATCAGTGTGAGTCATAATTCCTATTCCCACCTTCCAAAACTGATGTCATGTTTATTTTAAGCCAGAACCTTCTTAACCCTTTGCCTTAAGGAAGAATAAAAACTTTGTGATGAAAAAAGAAAAAGGACAGAATTCCTCCTCTGTTGAAAAAAATCCATCTTCCTTGAGAACTATTGGATCTGCGGAACCCATATTTTTAACTCCAACTTGAGCAAAAGCCCAGCCAGAAGTCTAAATTTAAAACCAGCCTCCAACTCCCTTCTCTCTCTTTCTAATGTGTATAATGCCACTCATAGACAGATGTTCTTCTGAGACCAGAGAGGTTCTGTTACTTCCTCAAAGGTCACATAGGAAGTATGTGACAGAACCAGATCCCCACCCAGCACTCTTCACATCGTACGCTGCTGACTCTTATGCTGTAGAACAAAAACTCCCAGAATTTACAGAAAAACAATTCAAATAACGACACATTTGTAAATAACCTTAGGGGAATTCCATCTTCCACAGGACTCTCTCTTTCATTCATCACATGGATCTGTTATGCTTCTAGGAAGCTAGGAGTTGAAATCACAGAGAGGCAAATTTATACTCAATGTCAGGAAAAAACTTCCTAACATCTACCAGGGGTGGGGAACCCGTGTCCTCAAGGCCACATGTGGTCCTCTAGGTCCTCAAAAGTGGCCCTTTGACTGAACCTAAACTTCACAGAACATATCTCCTTTGTTCTGTAAAACTTGGACTCAATCAACAGACTGTACCTGAGGACCTAGAAGGCCACATGTGGCCATGAGGCTGCAGGTTCCCCGCCCCTGACTTAGACCTATCCAAGCAGGGAATGGGTTACCTCAGGAAGTAATGAATTCTCTCCCATTAGAAGTCTTCAAGGACTGCTTGTAGTAAGAGTTTGGGCTATTTAATTCTCAAATTCAGTGACTCTATAAATGTTCCTGTCATTAATATTATTCGTAACACTGTTATTAATGTTACTATTAATACTACCGATACTTGGCGCTCTTCTGAGCCCAAATGCAAGACGTATAAAAAACATCACCACTGTCCTCAAGGGCCGACCACCCACCTGCTGCTGCACATGGCCTGTATATCGTTCAATGAACTCTGTAAAGCGAATATAGTCCGTGCCAAGGCGGCAGAGTCGATTCAGGACGCTGGTTTCACTCGGATGGAGAAACGGAAAGTCCTGTGACACCAACAAAAGTGGTAACAACATTAAGGACACAGATGCCTCTGATTCATTTGACTCCCACCCTAAGGATACTCCAAATGCTTTACAATAATGACAGGATGTTTTTCTCCAAATGTTTTATGATGACATTTTTTTCTCCTCATTCTGCCTTTTGTGAGGTGTATTTATCAGAAGAGTTCTGTAAAATATAACTATTTGCACATTACTGGCATCTTTTTAAAGTGATTATAACAAATTCATCATAGACTATAAAAAACTGAGTTTTTTTTGTTCATGTAAATATCACTTAAAAAGAAAATGGTGTTTATTTTTTAAATGTAAAATTTCAATTAACAAGCATTTATTTTCTTTCTCTCCTTCTCTCTCATTAAAAAGAAAAAAAGAAAAACAAAACCCCTGTAATAAATGTGTATAGTTGGGCCAAACAAATTCTTGTACTGTCTAGGTCTAAAAAATGTCTCATTCTACATTTTGAATCCATCACCTGAATGGACTTTCATAATCTGGAAGGAGGTCAAGGAAGCTATGTAATAAGCAATTACCTTTTCCTTCCTAATCCCTTCAGCCTTGCCATCTCTAACATTCCACCAATGAATAAACACTTACCAAGCACCTTCTGTGTGCCCAGGACTGTGCTAGTTGTAGGGGATATGAAGAGGCACACCAACATATGCATATGAAAACTTAAAAAAAAAAAAACTACTCGAGACAATGCAAGGCAATTGTATGAAGAAATTAAACAAAAAAGTAAGAGAATTCTCCTCTTCTCAAACCCTATCACTTCACTAAATACCAAAGATGAGAAAGTCTATAAATAAGACAACTTTCTAAGTTGCTAAAATTGGAAAGTTTAGGGAAAAAATCCACCCAAACCACAGGTTAAATACAAAAAAATTCAAAAAGAAGAGGAAGAACAGCGCCGACTCCTTCTCCTTGGCTGAGCTCTTCAATTTCACGACCACTTTCTGAGCACCTCTGGGACAGGCACGGTGAGCAACAGAGGAAAAATGCAGCTGCATCTGCTCTTAAGGAGTTTACATCATACTGAGCAATACAGATAAGTAAATACAAAATGTATAAAAAGTCATGGGGGAAGGGTATCAACAAATGGGAAATGGGAAGAGGCATCTTATCTTCTGAGCTGAAGCTTGAAGAGAGCGGGGTCCCAAGAGGCAAAATGAAAAAGGAAAGCCTTTTAGGCATGGGGCACAGCATGGGTAAAGGCATGGAGAGAGGAGATGGGGTGCTCTCTACTAAGAATAAATAGAACCCAGTACAGATGGAACATTTAGTATATAAAGGAAAGTAATATGTAACCCTAGTGTAAAAAAAAGCTGGAGCCAAACTGGGAAGGGCTTTAAGTGTCTCTGATCCCTTCCCCTCCTCCCCAAAAAAAGTCTGAATTTTTTTCCAGTGCCAAAAAATCACCATTGAAACTCCTTGAGCAGAGGAATGACAAGATCATACATATGCTTTAAGAACATTACTTTGGTAGCTCTGTGGAGGGTGGACTGAAGAAGAGGAGACCAGATGCAAGGAGAACAATTAGAAAGTTATTCCAATTTCAAGGCATACACTGGTGAATTTGCATTTGATTTTAGAGGCAACAGGGAGCCATTAAAGCTTCATGAGCAGAAGAGTAGCATGGTTAAACCTATTCTTTAAGGATATGACTTTGGCATAAAAAGAACAGACTGAAAAAAGGGAGGGAGTGCAAATCAGAGGTTACTACAATAGTCCAGGTGAAAGGTGATGAGGACCACAAGTAGGAAGGCTCCCATGAGAGGAGAGAAAAGAACGTAGGTGAGAATGTCATGGAGGCAGAAGAGGTATGACTTACCAACAGATTGATCCCTGGGGGACGAAAAGGCTAAAGGAAGAATGAAGGATGACTCAGAGTTTCAGTTGTTTAACGGATAGTTGGAGACGTGGCACCAGAGCTCAGGACTGAGATGAGGGCTATCTGCCAAGAGATAATAGTTGGTCCCACGGGAACAAGAGGTGAACACCGTAAAAGAGTAGAGGTAAAGGAGAAGAGGGTCCAGGACCCAGCACTGTGGTGCTCCCACCCAGGGACAGTGCTTACGGGAGGATATGGATGAAGATCCTGCAAAGAGACTGAGAAGGATGGGTAGAGCAGAGAGGAAGAGAAGTATGAAAGAACAATGTCATACAAATCCAGAGATGGGAAAGTCAGAAAGAGGAGGCAGAGAAGTCAAGAATGATGAGGACTGAGAAAAGACCACTGGAATTAATAATACAGAGATCACTGGTAACCTTATACACAGTAACTTTAGCCAAGTGGTGAGGACAGAAGCAAGGATGCAGGAGGTTGAAAAACATGTGGGAAATGAGAAAGTAGAAGCAATGAGTGCAGACAGCTTTTTCTAGAAGTTTAACAGAAAACAGCTGGCATGTTTATGGGGCATCATGGAAAGAGCCGGTGGACAGGGAGAGATTAGAAATTTGGGAGAGTAAAGAGATATCTGAAAGAGCAAGTTCCCAGAGGAGATAGGAGAGGAGGTGATCAAAGGTTTTAGTAGAATAGTGCTTCTTCATTTTTACTGTGTCATGGACTCCTTTGGCAGATCATGTCTGGTGAAGGCCAAAGACCCCTTTTTCAGAAAAGTTTGTAAATATGCAAAAATAAAAAGCATGAGATTGCCAAAAGAACTAATTATATTGAAAATGTTATCAAACTGTTAAAAAAAAAAAAACCAAGTTCAAGGAATCTCTGACGTAGAGGATTTGGCATTAGTGAAGAGAAGGGCCATGTCTTCTTCCTTGACTAATGCAAAGGAGAGGATAACACCGAGATGATTTGAAGTACATAACAGAGTATATTAGCAAGCACCCTAGCACACCCAGGATGGCCTGCTAGCACAGGTTCTTTGATCTGCTTTTAAAGGAAAGACTGCTCAAAAAGGGGTTAACAATCCTACTTTAATTACATTCACTAGTTCAGGGGAAAAGTCAGCACCCTGAACTTGGAGAAAATGCAAGCAGAGAAATTAGCACAAAGACATACAGAACTCCAACAGTCTGGGTAAAGCAATATTGCTGTACACTTTATGTACATCACTGGATTGAGGGAGCACAGCCATCAGAGCAGTCAGGGTGTGGGGCGGAGATGTGTGGGCTCCGAACATATGGCTACTCAGAATCTCCACCAGGAAATCAAAGAAATCCAAAGATCCTTCTTATGAGTGGACCCCCAAAGCAAATGCCTACTCCCAGAATATATAACAAAGACTTGGCATCTGATTGGCTGAGTGCTCAGGAGCTTGAAGGTGCCCCAGCACTTAATTAGAAACTCCCTGTAGCCAGGGCTCTATGTGTCTATTAATGGTCAAAGAAGATCTTCAAATTCCCTTAACATTCCACAGAGGAGAAGAGGAAGCTCATGATGAACAGTCCTGAACTGTGAGTGAAGTGTGAGTTGAGACCTGCTGTCTAGAGAGAGCAGGGAAGGGGTGGGAGACAAGTACAACAGAAGGTCAATCAGGGAAGAGAACTGGCAAGCAGAAGTGAAGGCCAAGTCAAGATTAAGTAATATCCATTTGTGGAAGACCTAATTAGCAGTGCTGGGACTTCCTCTAGCAGCATTCATTAGCATGCAAGTAGGAGCAGATAATCAATCAGCAAGTATTTATTAAGTTCTCATTATAGGCTTGGCATTGTGCTAGGCAAAGAAAAATCGTCCTTTTCCTCAAGGATCTAAGTACTCCACTGCGGAGATACGACATATTTGCAAGCAAGTCAATACAGAACGTACACAATACAATTTTTCAAGGGGAGAACTAGCAGCTGCGGGCCGGCGCCTCATGGAGGAGAAGGCACCTAAGGGCCTCCAGGAAGAGGGCACAGCCTGTGACAGGCACAAGGAGGGGAAAGGGAATTGCATGGGCTCAGTTTGGCTGCAAGGGAGTGCGTCAAGGGTACTCATGTCTAATCGATCACTCTGGAGTTAGACTGTGAGGGTATACTCCATGCCCGGTGGAGAAGTCTGAGCCTAGAGCCCAGCCAGAGCTAGGAATGCTCCTTGGGCAGGGGAGGGAAATGGTCAGGTCCATGTTTTAGAAGGGAACCCCGGGGAGGATGCATTCAGGAGGCGGCTTGGGTGTGAGAGGCAGAGGCAGGACTCGCTGATAGACACGGAGGCTAAGGGAGAAGGACAGGGAAGGCTGGATCTGGGCTGGGAGCCTGGGGAGACGGAGCTTTGGACAGGAACCGGGAAGTCAGCAGGAGGAAAAGGAGATTCAGGGATGGAGAGGAGGGCTTTTTGGACACGTGGAGTTTGAATTTCTTATAAAACACCTGGTTTAAAATACCTAACGGGCAGGGTGTGAGGTGTCTATGCAGGGAAAGAGACTAAGGCTGCATATCCAGGCAGGATGCCATCCGCGTGGGGAAGATAACGAGGTCCCTGAGAAAGGAGAGGGCACAGGCACACCTGCATCCGGGGAGCTGAGGAGTGGTCACATACGTAGGCAAAAGTCGGGTGGGGGGAAATTAAGTATTACAAACTGAGAGAGGAGTGTCCGGGAGCTGGGGGCTGGGGGGGGGCGTAAAACGTCAAATACTGAAGCGAGGACTTGCCAATAAAGAGACCATTAGTAACCTGAAGAGTCTAGTTTCGTTGAATGATGGGGTCAAGAGACAGACTGCAGAGGGTCAGGAACGAAGAGGGCGCAGCGCGGGCAGCTTCTCCCAGCAGGGGGTCCAAGGGAGAAGAGGCTCGTAGGAGGGGCTGCACGGTCAGAGCCTCTGGAGGGGGGCTCGGGTCAAAGGGCAGCCTGAGCCTGGCAGGGGACCCCTGCTGTGAGGCGGCCAAGGCGGGGGCGGACCTCGGACCTCGGAGAAGTCTGACCCGCCTGCTTCATTTCTTAATTCTTACAGACCGGGCTGGTTACCGTAAAACACAGCGCAGGGTCCGCAATCACCTTGGACCGTCTTGGGGTTCCTAGGCAGACGCTGCAGCTGCTTGCCGTTTCCTTCTCTAGCTTATTTTACAGATGAGGAAACTGAGGCAGGCAGGGTGAAGTGACACAATTCTCCCTCGGCCATTCATTCTCTTCAGCCCTCTCGCGCAGACCCCGGTCGTGGCCCCGCCCCTCTACCCCAGCCCGCGCCAGAGCCCCGGGAGCCGACCCCCTCCCGCCCTTTTCCAGGCTCCGCCCCCTCATTAGCGGCTCCCAGGCCAAGCCCCGCCCCCCGCTCCTCCACCGCAGGCCCCGCAGTCCGTCCACGCTCCCTACTCCCAGGGTCCCGCCCCTCTGACCGCCTTACCCCGCCCCCCCCAGGTCCCGCCCCGGCCCTAAACACTGGCACTCTTAACTCCGCCCCTTGCTTTCCCCGTCAGGTGGAGTTCCAATTAGCGCTCCCTTCAGGGTGGGCCGTACCTGGAGGCCGCTCCGCTTGTTCCAGGTGAAGATGGCACCCGGGTACCCGCTCAAAGCCAAGAGCAGCTCGTGGATCATCCCCACGGCTGGCAGCGGACCGCTGAGGCAGCGTCCGCCGGCGCGAGCTCCCCCGGCCGTCGGGGGAGGAGCGCTGCTCCAGCCGCTGTGCGCAAGGCCCGCTGGGAAGTGTAGTTCCGGCCGAATCAACTAGCCGGGAAAGACAGTTCCTTCGAGGAAGAGAAAAAGGCACCGGCCAGCGCGAGGGCTTCCTTTTCCCTGCCAATGGAATCCCGGAAGCGTTCACGTAGCTTGGTCGGAGCGACCACGTTCGCTTCTAGTCCACCGAGCTCTCTGGGAGACGTAGTCCAGGCAGCGGCCTTGGCGCACGCGCCCTAAGGTCCTCGGTGTCTCCCGCGCGGACTTCCGGTTTGGGAGCCGGTCTGGGAGGCTGCAGAGCCGGGCCGGGGCCGGAGCGGGAGCGGGTGAGGCCCTCCGGGAGGCGGGGACCGGACTCGGTTCGCGGGGAGCGGTGGGAGGGGGCGGGGGTGGAGAGGAGCGGACAGATGGAGGAGGCAGGCCGGGACAGGGGTGCCTGGGGCTCCCCTCAGCCCAATCAGTGACCGTCTGGAAAGGACGGGACGACGCCAAGAGTGACCCGGCCGGAGGGAGCCGAGACAAAGAGACCGAAGCCCGGGCGCCCTGTCCTTTCCCGAACCCCGATCTCCCTCCCTCCGCCAGGCTCCGGGACACCCCAGGTCCTCTCCGCAGGGTCTTGTCCCCCGTGTAGAAGCGCTCCCCCGTCGGCTGTCACCCCCAGCTCACGGTGACCCCCAGGGCCCACCCGGCCCTCCCCTGTCGTGCCCGTTACGGGCCGGGACCCCGAGGTTCCCCAAACTAGAGGAAAACAAAGACCACACGTTCCTGCATCCATTGTTGCCTGGGGAGGTGGTGAAAGTGGAGCGGAGAGGGCGGGGCAGGCGCGGAGGGCTCTGGGAAGGGCTCGGATCGGGCGGGGGGCGGGCCGTGAGGGCCCCCTGCTGGGTGCTGGGTGCTGGGCCGCTGGCCCCTCCCGCCGCCTGGCAGCCGTTAGGATCCAGACCCCCCGGTGCTGTGGAGGTGCGGTCAGTACACGCGGTTCGCTGCTTCAGGCCGCAGAGGCAGCTTCGGGGCAGCCCCGCTCCCGTCCCTAACCCTGGCTTCTGCTCCCAGTCCAGCTGGTTCCTTCAGGCTGGCCCTGGGACGGCCTTGGATGAATGGGCGCCCCCTGGGACCCTCCCATTCCTCTGTGCCCAGGGAGAAGCTCCTCCCGCAGGTCCCCAAAGACAGAGAGGAGGCCGGGGGAAGCCCCGGCTGCCACACCTCCGTCTGATGTCAGACTGCCTCCTCTGTGAACGATGGCCAAGTCCGCTCTGAGAGGCGATGTGGGGAACTCGGAGACCTTCCGACAGCGGTTCAGGAGATTCCACTACCAGGAGGTGGCTGGGCCCCGGGAAGCTTTCAGCCAGCTCTGGGAGCTGTGCTGTAGGTGGTTACGGCCAGAGGTTCGGACCAAGGAGCAAATCCTGGAGACCCTGGTGCTGGAGCAATTCCTGGCCGTCCTGCCTGGGGAGAGTCAGCCCTGGGTACAGGAGCATCGTCCAGAGAGCGGAGAGGAAGCCGTGACCCTGGTAGAAGATTTGGAGAGAGAACCCAAGAGGCCGGAGTGCCCGGTGAGGAGCGGGGGATTCCGAAAGCAGGGTGAGGGACCACACGACAGGAGAAGTGGGGGTACAACAGGGCCCTTTGGCTCTCTGTACGATGGGTATTATTTCTGCCACGGAAACCAGTGACAGGTGACCGTTTGGCTGATCCTCCATCTACTATGCCAAAATGTCTCAGCAGTTTCTTGTACCGGGAATAAAAGGAGGGCATTGTTTTGAACTTCTTTACCAAATTTAGCATCTTGATCTCCCCTTTCTCAAGCTCTTTGCTGCCTGGGGAGTGGGATGTGTGGTTCTGCCCCTGTGGGATGATCTCCTTTGATTTCAAGTATTTATCCTTGGAAACCCACCCTAATCTAGCTTTTCATTGAGAACTAACGGGTATTCTGTCTAGGTCGCTGTCCCTGTGAAAGGGCAGGAAGTTCGAGCAGAGAAGGTGACACCTCTAAGATCACCTCTGCAGTTACCAAGTGTTCAGCAGGAAGCAGGGGAGTCCCAGCCCAAGGCTGTGGCCAAGAAAGAATGGGCAAGTTGCCCAGAACTAAGGCCCCAGAAACAACTTAACCTAAAAGAGAAGCTCAGACCTCATCAAAGGACTGGTAAGAATACAGGTTCATTTAGGGAAAAGAGGGAGACACTTTAGGTTAGAGAGCTGACAATGAATGAGTGAGGCACTCTCAGGAGACTTTGGGATGTTTTAGAATGAAGTAGCCATTAGGGATCGCCAGAAGTTCACCCTCTACCTCCTTGAAGTACCACACTTAACCTACTCACCTCAGTGATCTTTTTTTTTTTTTTTTTTATAAATTACCCTAAATGTTTTCAAAGGCATTTTTTGCAGAATTTAGCAACTTATTTTCTTTTGTTTCATCTATGTAAAAATAGTATTAATTCACCTTTATCAATATATAATCCTTTTCTGTTTTTTAGGATTTTTTAGGGTTTTTAGGGTTTTCCCCTCCAAGTTGAATTTTTCCTCAAGGTTTCCATTTCCCTGAATCTTTATTTTTGCTACTTTTCTCTGGAACCACCAGTTCCAGTGTTCCACATCTAGTTTGTGAAGCCCAAAATGGACCATATTTTTTTGAGAGTCTGATAAGTACAGGTTTGGCAGAACATCCTAAAGTTCTTATATGTTGTATTCATTCCCTTATATAACTCCCATTGTTGTGCTTAGGTAATAATTTATATCACCTGGTAAATTTTCATGCTGCCTCAATTTTTTTTGTTGTTGCCCTTGTGCCAGTTGGTCATTCTTTACCTTTGAATTATATAGCTTGTTTTTCTTCCTTGTACTCTATTGAACTATATCCTGTTTCTTTTTAATCACCTCTCCAGCTTAAGGCTATTTCAGCATCTCATTCTTTCCCACAGGTTGCTAGCAGATGTTTGCTAGCCACAACCAACTTGGTGTCACTTGTAGGCTTAAAATTGGCGTTCCTTAGACATTTAAGGCACGTATGAAAATATGAAGTAGCATTTTGGTTTATTTGTTGCACTACACAGTTGAAAAATGAATAATTTGACCATCTACTGTGGGTTTTTGTATTGGGTGAGGCACCGTGAAACACAAAGTGTATGTTCACAGTATTTTGCTCTCAAGGAGCTTGTGTTCCAGTTGAAAATCAAAGGTTATATGAAACAGTAGCAAACAATCTGGTTGTTTGCTACTGTATGGTTAAGAGAAGGAAGAGGCTAGAAAAGATAGGAAAAGCTTTCTTGGAATAGGTGGGGCTTTAAGGAGAGTTAATACTAGGCAGAAAGGAGAAATGAAGACATTTCAAGTGAGAGGAACAATAAGAGAGAAGAAACTGAGGCAGGGAAGATCATGCTGTGTTCTTGGAACAGGAAGGAGATTAAATTGCTTTAACTGGAGAAGGAATATTGGAGTAGTAGAAAAATAGGTTGGATTGGTGTGTTCGGGTGAGACTATCTCACTGCTCAGTCTGGTGAAGTGGGATGGATCCCAACCATGGGTGACATTGCCATTCTGCTGACTAGGGAGGGCCTCTCCGACACATGGCTCTGGGCCCCGGGCTACTGGGTGTTCTTGAGTTCTTTCCCTTTGCTGTGGGCCCTAAGGCGCTGCAGTCCATATCTGGGAAAGGAACCTGAGGGAGGGGAGCGGGGCTATTGGGACCTGAGTGAGGGAATGAGCTACAAGTACCCTCTGGCAGCCTTCCTGGCGCTTCTCCCTATGGCCCCTGGCGAACTTCTGCACCCAGCTCCGCTGCTGGCCTGTCCGAAGCTTACACGTTCTCCTCGATTTAAACTGGGGGGACCTCAGGATCCGGTACCCAAACGGAATCATGGACAGTTCCTTATACACCCGAAGCAGTGATATCCTTTTCCCCACTATGCTGGCTAAGCTGGGGCCTTCCCGGAGTTAGGGACGGCTGCTCCGGCTCCATTATGTTTGGGCCCAGCCCTTGGTAGCAGCTGCAGTAACAACCATTTCCCTTATGGTTCCTCAAGGTGACTAAGGTGGGGCTGCTCTCCACCTGGCCCTCCCTGCTGGCTGTCCTGAGCCTGCCAGGATCCTGGTGGTCAGTCCTCTGCCTGCAGCCATTGGCCTGACCTAACACACTGCCCACTGGCAAGCCAGCTGCTGCCGTGCGGGGCTCTTCCTCTGACTGGCATTCCTGGGCAGCATTCTCAACGGATGCTGCCAGGCTTTCAACGAGGTGCCCCCGGATGTGGGGGCTTACAGTGCCAGGGATTGGGTAGCTATGGGGAGCAGCCAGGCCCGTTTTCTGGCCCCACTTCCTCTGGAGCCGAAGAACCTTCCTCCCACGCTGGAGGGATTGGTACAGCCTGTGCCAGGTCCTCCGGGTCTCCTGCCTGGCGCGTAAAAGGCAGAACTTTTTAAGGCCCTCAAACCCGGCCCTCCACTTCTCTGAGAAGGCTGGCAAGTGGCTGCTTTTGCTGAGCAGAGATCTTTGCTGGCCTTTCATTGCTCTGTGGCATTGTGGGACCTGGACGCCTGATGCTCTGCCCAGGGCCCTGCTGCGTCACCCAGCCCCCGCCCCAGGGCCCCGCTGGCAAAACAAGTCAATTGTTAGGAAGTTCTTCTTTCTATTAAAGTGAAATCTGCTTCCTTGTAATTTTTGTTCGTGGTTCCATGTTCTGTTGTCCAGGACCAACTCAGTGTGGTGCAGTAGAAAGAGTCCTGGATGGAGAGTCAGAGGACCTGAGTTCAAATTCCCACCTATGCTATGCATCTCTTGGGGCAAGTAATTTTGCTTCTCTGGGCCTCAGTTTCCTCATCTGTAAAATGAAGGCTCCAAATTGTGGCCCTTTGGAAACTTTCAGAAGTTTAAGGCAACCATTCCTTTGTCTCCTCAATCTTCTCTAGGCTTTACATTCCAGTTCCTTTAATCTTTAGAAGGCATGGTTTCAAGTCTCCTCACTTCCTTGATCAACCCCTTCTTAGGGGCTCAGTGCTTAGAACTGGATGCAATGCTCCATATGTTGTCTGAATCAGCCAGAGAAGGGCAGGGCCACCTACCACCGCCTTGCCTTTGAATATTAATAAAGACCAAAATTGCATTTGATTTTGCTGTTGCATTGCCACATCATACTTATTGACTTGTATGGAGTTTTTGATCCATCAGATCCTCCAGATTTTTTTCACTTTAATTGCTATATATCCACATGTCTCCTGCCCTATACTTGATAGCTGTGTTTTTAAGCCCAAATAGAGGACTTTTATCTTTAATATATTTTTCCACATATACAAAGGTTTTTTTTTTTAATTAATCTATGATTATATTATAGAGAGGCACTACAATGAAAATCTGACTTTAACACTGGAAGAACCTGAGCTCAAGTCCAGCCTCTGGCCCATATTGGCTGAGTGACCCCTGGAAAGTCATTTAAATCAATGTTCTGGGCAACTCTGAAACTATATATTGGAGAGTATTGACTTGCATCGTTAGAGGGACTTCCTTATCTAGGAGCTCCCTATCCCAATGAAAGCACAGACCTGTACCATATCCCTCTCATGATTATATTTTCACCTTGTTAGCTTCAGTTGATCCATACTCATTTGGATCACTGGTCTGTTATTTAGTGTATTAGCTGCTGCTCCTAGCTATGTATCATCTGAAAATTTAAATGCATGCCACCTATATCTTTATTCCACTAAATCACTGGGAAAATTTTGAATAGATTAGAGCTAGATTAGGATCTAGCTTCATTCCATCATAGCCCTTTTCCCTTCAGTCTGACATCAATCAATCCATTCATCACCACACTTTGGGTCTGGTTAGTCAGCCAGTTCTGAATTCACCTAACTATGCCGTTAGCCAGTCCACATTTTGCCATCTTGCCCAAAAGAGTATTATAAAAGGCTTTGTTAATCAAGATATACTATGTTCAAATCCTTGACAACAAAAAGAAATAAGGTTCATTTGACTTCCCTTGTTCTTATTACACCCATGCAGGATCACAGTGATCACCTCTTCCCTTTCTAAACACTCACAAACCTTGAATTTTACCAGAATTTGCTGTCAAGCTTAGTAACCTAAAGTTTCAATTGCCTACCATTCCCTTTTTTTGAAAACCACACAGCCCCCTTTCTCCTTGTGACCGATTGATAGTTGGTTCCTCCTTTTTTTGCAGGGGACAATAGACTCCATGATGCTGAGCGCTGTCTTGTACAACATGGTGTTTTATGGACTCTATCATCTGCTCATAGTCCTCGGACTCCAGACCGAGTTTCAGAAGCAGATATTTAGAGGTTGCTCCATGGAGTGATGGAACAGCTGGGCATTGCTAGGCCCCATGTAGAATATGCGGCTCATCAGGCTATGAATCTTGTGGGTCCACAGAGCATTGAAGGTACTATGTTTTATCCCTTCTTGGTTTTGCTTTGTCTTTTATTAATTGACTTAAAAAAAACCCTATTACATCCTCTTTGGTCCTTTCCCACTATTTCCCTTTTCTAGGCTTTGTATACCCACATATAAAGGAGGGATTTGCTCCCTATCATAATGTCTTAACTGTAAAATGGGGATAATAACGGCACTTGCTGCACTGGCTTGTTGTGTAGATTAAAAGAGAGAATATTTGTAAAGTGCTTAGCACAGTTGCTGGAACAAAGGAAATGCTTAATAAATGTTTCCTTTCAGTTCTTCTCACCCAGTAATCCAGAAGGCTATGTTTGGGATTGACTAAATGCATGCACTTATATCAGTAACTTGGTACTGGTGTTGATTTAGGTATACTTACCCATTTCCATTAGGCTCCTTTGACTGCATTATACTTCAGTAAATATCTGTATCTTTGTAAAAGCAGGAAATGCCTGGTTAGTCACCCCCGCCGTTGTCATGGAGAAAAGGTTCATGTGACTTTCAGAGTTTCCATTAATATCTTGGATCCTAATTATATGTGTACTGATGGAGAGTTAGTAGCTCACCTGGAAATTAAAAATGAGAGTTTATTCAATTTTCTTTTTAACCAGCTTTTCTAAACAGGAAAATAAACTAACAATCTGACATTTTTTACCAGTTTACTCTTCTCCTACCCTTTCTCCAGTTTTATGTCTTGTAATAATTGTTGTTGTTTGACCAAGACAGAGTGATATCTTGACTTTTGGACGTAGTAAAGAGCATGCTGTTTCCTAACTCTGTCCTTATTCTGTCAATCAATATTGTACTCACTTCAGTGTCAGAAATTCTGGGTTTGAATCTTGACTCTTCCAGTTGCCAACAATGTTACATAAATTCTCTGAGTCTCAGTTTCTTGATCTGTAAAATGAGATTGGTCATATTTGTACAAGTTACTTGAAAAGATTACTGTTAAAATCCCATGAGTTAGTTTTTGTAAAGGTATCGTTCATCCTTCTTTCTCGAAAAGGACCAATGAATGACATGACAAGTGTGGTGTCTTGACTTGCATGTAAATTGGATTGAAGTGAGGCAGAGCTTGGCAAAGTCATCAGCTTCACTCTCTCCTCCAGTCCAGAGGCAAAATAAAAGTCAAGATGACTGGAAATACTGTAGTCTCTGCTTTCATGGGGCTTACAGTGTGGCCAATATTAGTTGCCAGGCCAAGCTTCTGTTGCTTGGTAAAGCCCTTTGTCAATGATACAGCACTATAAAAATGTGAACCTATTTTAATTGTAATTGATTAAAGAACCAAGAATCTCATGATTATGTTCCCAACACAAAGCTGTAAAGGGAATTTCTTTAGATGTTAATCTTCCTTTTTCATGAACTACCATTTTTTGGGGGCTGACTTGTAATTTCAGTGGTGTTGGGGGCTACCAATGCAGATTGGCATCTGTTTGTCACAACTTATAGTCTCAGAGAGTTGTCTGAAGAGTTTGTGACTTTACCCAGAGTCACGCAACTCTTAGGTTTCAGAGGCAAGACTTACACCTAGATTGTCTTTTTGTTTTGTTTTCACTTTCCTTTGTATCATTCACTGTTAACACAGTACCTGGCATAGGTCAGGAACTTAATAACTGCTTGTTTACTTCCTGACTCCAAATGCAACTCTCAGTTCACTTCATCATACCACTGTCTAGTGCTATCAAATGCAAAAAATGTTCCCATGGAAAAATATTCCATTCTGAATTGAGTAAAAACTTGTAGTTCGGTAAAGGTGGTGTCCATGAAACCATCTGGGGTTTTCTTGGCACAGATGCTGGAGTGTGGTTTGCCATTTTCCTTCTCCAGCTCATTTTAAAGAAGAGGAAACCGAGGCAAACAGAGTTAAGTGACTTATCCAGGGTCACACTGGTAGTAAATGTCTGAGGCTGGATTTGAACTCAGAAGATGAGTCCTCTGTTCACTGTGCCAATTAGCTTCCCAACTAATGTAGTTATACAGCCTGTATTTCACATACACAGAACTCAGAACTCTGTTCTCTTCATTAAAATCTAAGTTCTTTGAGGGCAATGACTCTTTTGTCCTTTGCATTATCAGCTTTAATATCCTGGGAAGCACTTGATAAATGCTAGTTGATTGATTGACCCACCTTTGCTGAGGGATACTACTTATTTCAAAAGGCTCACGATTTCTTCACTCCACTAATGTAAATTGCAACTTCTCCATGTCCTAATAGACACTTGTCATGAACTCCTGTGGCTGAAAACACCCATTTTGTGGTGGCCATCCATTAAGACCTTCACCATCAGGTCTACCTCAGGACAGGTTGGCTGGCCTTGTACTAAGCTGACCTGCTGTATGCCTATACAGTCCTATAGAACAACAAGTTATAGAGCTTGGTTTCCTATTATGTCAATGACACAAATTCGTGCATCTCTTTTTCTCAGCCCTGGTTCCATTAAGTATTGATTCTACTTTTGTCTGAACCTTCATCATTATGAATTTATTATATACTACCTTATTACCTCATTGTCCTGGCAAGGGAAGGTCTCCGATGATGTTGGGCAGACCCCTGTGGAGGAGATGTGCTGGGAGGACATGGGCAGTAATCACAGCATGACGAGGTGTGTATTCATTGTAATCTGTACCATTGGAGAGGGTACCCCCATGAATGAGAATCGTGCAACTCTTCCAGGTGAATGTCAGAGTTGGGGGGAGACCTTCAGAATCCTATAGTCTCGGAAACAAGTCACAGTTCAGATTGCACAGATCTGATAAATATTATATATTTATATTTATATAAATAATATTTAGGTAGTCCTATGCATAAAAAGTATTCTACTCTTTTAAATTTGGGGGAAAAGAAATAAGCATTTAAATAGTACTAAAGTAAAAAGATGAGCGTTTTAAACCTAAACATGTAATTGAAGTTTGAGGCCAGTGATCTCATGCCCATATTGTACAGTTGAGGAAATTGAGACGCAGAGACTTGTCTAAGGTTACACACCTAATAAATAACTGAGTCGGGACTAGAACCTACCTCTTCTGTGGTTGATTCTAGAGTTCTTTCTGTTGCCTGTCATTGTCTGCTCAACTTGTCTAAACCTAAATTCATCATCTTCCTTCACTGCATTAAATCGGTTCCCTTTTCTCCTTATCCAAAGCATCACTGTTCTTGCAGTCTTTGAAGCTTGAAACTTTTGAGTAATTTTGGGAGCTTTTTCTCTTTCATTTCTCACATCCAATCATTCACTATGTTTTGTCCATTTTTTCCTTTGAGAATAGATTTGTCCCTTCCTCTTCATTCCCAATACCAACACCCATGTCCAAGGAAGGAAGGAAGGAAGGAAGGAAGAAAACAACTTTTTTATTAAGCCCTTACTGTGTGCCAGGCACTGTGTGCTTTGCAAATATTATTTCATTTGATCCTACTAACAATCCTGGAGAAATAGGTCTATTATTATTCCCATTTCACAGTTGAGGAAACTGAGGCAGACAGAGGTTAAGTGATTTGGCCAGGGTTACGCAGCTGGTAAATGTCTGAGGTCACATTTGAATTCAGGTCTTCCTGACTCTATCCTCTATCACCTGGCTGCCTCATTATTTCGATTCCTATTACTGTAATGGCCTCCTAATTGGCTTTCCTGCCTCTAGTCTTTTCCCCTGGCTTCTTCCTTCCTCCCTGCCCCCAATCCATTTTACGTACCGTTGCCAGATGAATCCTCTAAAACACTTTGAAGCAAATTACTCCTCACAGAATTGGTGACAGGATCAAATGAAGTGATACTCAAAGCATTTGTAACCACCAAGACCTACATAAATGTGTGGGATTATTATAATGTCAAGATTATCAACAACCTACAGTGTACCATGTCAAAGCTGAATTCCTCTGCCGAGTTTTCTAAGCTCTTCGAGCATCCAGCCTTTCCCTACTTCTTATACTACACAACGCGATCTTGTCACATCACAGTCAATCCATTTTTCATACGCTTATGCTTAGAGTTTAAATAATATGTAATTGCTTTATGATAAACGTTTAATGATGTTCATCATGGCATTGTCAGATGAGAATATGCAAATTACAGGGGAAAGTGAAATTGGAACCATTTGGATAACAGTATCCAAATGAACTGACCCTGGCGTCCCTACAAAACTCATCTAAAAATATCCCTGAAACACATAGCTTCAGTGCTGTGCCATATGCCAGGGTCAGTTAATATGCCCAGCTGGAATGTTGTCATTTTTGTTACTTATTCTTCAAAATTCTCTTCCCCACTTAATTTTCTTTCTTCTGACAACATTTTTCTTTCCACTCTGAAAGGAAGAGTAAAGTCACCTTCATTATTAGGTCACTTTATCAAAGTTATGTGATTTTGTGGAAACTCAACAGTTCTCATCAACAGGAAGAAATCTGGGAGAAGCAACATGTGGCAATGGAAAGTTATAGAACCTGAGCTTGAAAGCTTTTGCAGAATGTCTTGTGTAACCTTTGACAAATTATTTAAACTTCTGTACCTCCATTTCTTCAAATGTAAAATGAGGGGATTGGGAGAGAATGCCCAAGGTTCCTTCCATGGTCCTGTTAGGGAAGCTTAGAGAGTTACATATCCTTAAATGACTTGTGTGTGGTCATGTCAAAGGCAGCATACAAACCCAGTTCTTTCTGACTCCTCTATACCAAGGTTCCTTCCATTGCTCCCATCTTCCTCAAAAAACACAATTGATTTAATTCGACATTGTTACAGTTGAGTTCATTCTATTTTTCACAGATGACTGGGGGTAGGAAAAGTGGAATGAAGGGAGTGGACTGCATGGCTCCTCTGGTGCCTTCCAGCCCAAATTCTATGGTCTTCTGAGCAGTGTTTGGTGAGAGGCAAACCATGGCATCGTGAGAAGCTAGTCTTAGAGTCAGGAAGTTCTAGGTTTAAATCCTGATTTTGTCACACATACCCTGGTCTGTGACTGTGTAAATAACAACCTCTCAGTCTCCTCTCAGTATATAAGACTACAAATTGGAGA
Organism: Notamacropus eugenii; assembly: GCF_028372415.1. Classification (NCBI taxonomy): domain Eukaryota; kingdom Metazoa; phylum Chordata; class Mammalia; order Diprotodontia; family Macropodidae; genus Notamacropus; species Notamacropus eugenii. Next base: position 55,235,118 of record NC_092878.1, on the reverse strand, counting down.
ACATATGCCAGTGTGTACCGGTAGAAGGAGTTTCCTTACTAGGAACTTCCTCTATTCATGAAAGCAATGTTCTGGACCAAAAAAATATTTTAATCTACTACTCTCAAAAAAGAAAATCATGCAGTTCAAGATAGGAAGAAGTCATTTTTCTGCTCAGTTTAAAAAACAAAACTGTCAGTCTATTTCACAGAGAGTTTAGAAAATGTCTTATTATGAGCTTAGTGTCATAGAAATGCCCTTTGATCTTGGCCATTTTATGACTGTCATCACCATAGTAACAAGGTATGCTAGTTGCCTTTACCTAGTGGAGCTACGAGAAGATATGGCGGCTTTCCCATTCACTCAGCAAGGAGTCCTCCAGGGTACAGGTGTCTGGAAGAAACCATATTGGTCCTTTTCCTTGTGAATTGTCTCACACAATTCACAAGCTCTGGAGAGCTCTATTTCCACATCAGTCAAAGACTAAGGAATTTCTGTTCCTTGAATGTCTTGTAAGGAACCTCTGTCAAAGTTGGCTGTAAGCCAACCTTCAAAATTACATTTTGTTGGTACAGCCACAGTCAGCTAACATTTATTAAGTACCTACCGTGTGCCAGGCACTAAGCACTGCTTTAACATAAGACACATGGAGTAATGAGTAAAAGGAAACATTCAGTCATATGTTCTAATACCTTGTCAATCACTTCCAGACAGTTTTTGATCTCCAAATGGTTTTCCCTCAATACCCACCACCATTTTCTTTTTTTCAGGCCAACCCTCTTTCCTTCTATACTATACCTTATGTTTCTTTAGAGGTTTTCTCCCATGAAATCCAAAGGCATTTGTAGCTATTAATTCATTGATTCTCACAATGTCCATGTCAAGCAGGTGGGAGGTCAATGTCACGCCATATTATTTCCCAAGTTAATGCATTTAAAAGTATATTGTTGTTATTCAGTTGGATGGGATTGTTTCCCCCCCCCCCCCGAATTCTTCATATTCCTCATTTCTTGTTGATGTTCAGTTGTGTTTGACTGTTCGGGACTCCATTTGGGATTTTTGTGAGAAAGATATTGGAGGAGTTTGCCATTTTCTTCTCCAGCTCATTTTACAGATGAGGAAACAGGATTAAGTAACTTGCCCAGGACCACACTGCTAGTGTCTGAGGCCAGATTTGAACTCAGGGAGATGAGTCTTCGTGACTCCAGGACCAACACTACCCACTGCATCACCTAGTTTCACTGTAGGGCATATATACCAAAGGGAGGTAAATTAAGTCAAACAAAAAAAATCAATAAGGATTTATTAAGTGCTTATTATCTGCTGGGGATACAAAGAAAGGCAAAAAGTAGTCTCTGCTATTGAGTAGTACATAACCTAGTGGAGGAAACAATATACAAACAACTGTCTACAAGTAAATAAATATGATAAATTGTAGGTAATCTCAGAAGGAAGGCGCTGGTAACAAGGGAGCCGGGCAAAGGCTTCTTGCAGAAAGTTGAGACTTGAAGGAAGTGGGGGATGCTGGGAGGCAGAGAAAGGGAAGGAGTCATGGGGGACAGCCAGGGAAGGTGCATGGAGCTGGGAGGTGGAGTGTTTTGTTAAAAAAAACCCAAAAAACCTCAGCAAGATGGGCATTGTCCTTGAACTGTAGGACAGATGGAGAGAAGGAGACTAGAAAGACAGGAAAGGGCCAGGTTATGAAAAATGCTTTCTTTATGGTCCATTAAATTTGCTATTTCTTAAAAAAAAGTTTTTATTGAGGTCTTTTTCTACCACATCACCATGGTTTCCCCTAGTATCCTTTCCCCTCTCCCTTCCAGAGGAACAAAGGAAGGAAATATGCTGGGGTTTTTGAATATAATAAAGAAAATAACCAAAAAAAAAATCAACGTAACAGATCAATACCTTGAAAAAGTCTGAAAATGTGCAACATACAGTTCTTATGTACCTCTATGGCCAAGATCAAAAAACATTTCTGTTACACTAAGGATTTGGATTAGATGACTTCTGGGCTCTCTGAGCCTATGAACCTCTCCAGACTTGGTCCTGGCCTTCAAATGACAGATGTGTAGTCATATCTGCTAGATTTCTTTTTTAAGGACCATACCTTAAACCCAAATCACTCTGGCTCTCATTAACTGTCCCACCATAGGTTCCAGCTCAAGTCTCATTTGGTCTTTGGGCTCTGATGGCTCTGAGTGAGTATAAATTGCAATGGTCTCTGTTTTGGCCAGAAACCCTGACAGTCTTCCCCTCCCAAATTGATTTTTTTTGCTTTGGGTAGGTAAAAGTGGCCTTTCTTTGCCTCATTTCTCACCTAGCTTTAATCACTGAATGGATGTTGCTTGAGTCAGAGACCTGGGAAAGACCTTAGCTTAAAAAAGGCCAAGGTCTCCTATTGCATTGGGGCCATCCCTAGTCTTCCTGATCTATATCTTGCCACTTGCACCCAGATGTCTCTGGAGGGGAGAGAGAGGCTGGTTATTTTGTACAGCCCTGCCCCAGTTAACAATTCACTTGCAAGTCATGATGTCATGGTTGTCTTTAAGAATGAAAGACAATCAACCTACTACGTTAAGCTCTGGCAATACAAACACGATGAATGAAATAATCCCTCTTCTCAAAAAGTTTATGCTCTAATGAGAGAGACAACAAATACACACACACATATAGACACATATATACATACATACTGAAAATAATAAAGAGAATGAAAACAAAGTAGTTTAATATAAAGTAGAGAGGGAGGGGTGGTGGTGCTAGAATGTGGAAAGACCATGTGAAAGGTCTTCAGCGATGTCTTGAAGGAAGAGAGGAATTTTGTAATGTAGAGATAAGTAGGTATTATATTCCAGGCATGAAGGATAACCATGAAGGAGAAGGAGATCATTGTGAGGAATAAAGTGGCCTCAATTTTCCAGGCAAAGTATGGGAGGCTTGAGAGAAGAAAAGGTTTGGAATAGCTTCTCTGGAATTGTGAGTTGGGAATTCAGTTAGGAAGGAATTAAATCATAACAGTAGTCAGCATTTATATAACACTTTAAGATGTACAAAGAATGGTAAATATTTCATTCATTTTATCCTCACAAAAACCCTGGGAGGCAATTGTTTGCATTTTACTAAAGACAAAGCAGAGGCAGACAAATTAAGTGACTTACCCAAAGTCTCTGAGCTAATCAGGAAGACTCATTTTCCTGAGTTCAAATATGGCTGTGTGACCCTGGGTAAGTCATTTGATCCTGTTTGCCTTGGTTTCCTCATCTATAAGTGATCTGGAGAAGGAAATGGCAAACCACTCTATTATCTTTGCCAACAAAACCCCAAATGGGGATCACGCAGAGTCAGATCTGACTGAAAAATGACTTAACAACAACACAGCAACACTCTTCTGTCTAGTTACCTCCTAATAATGATAATAACTATGCCACAATTATATATACCATATATATACACACATATGTGTGCATATATGTGTATGTAGGTGTGTATATATGTGTATGCACACATACATATTCAAATACACACCAGTAGGTAGGTGCTATTATGATCCCAATTTTAAAGGTGAGGAAACTGAGACACAGGTTAAGTGACTTGCCCAGGATCATACAGGTAAGTGTCTGAGACAAGATTTGAACTCAGGTCTTCCGAATTCCATGTTTAACTCCCTATTCTCTGTACCACTAGCTGCCAGTGAGGGTCCAGCTGAAGCTAGATAACACAAATTTATAGTGAATCCAGTTGGTTTCCCTTGCATTATGAGAAATCATTGAGAAAATGACACAGTCATTTGGAGCTCACAAAGAGGGAGCTGCAATTCTCGATTTCACCACAAGAGGACAGCAGCTGCATCTTATTTGTAGGTAAGAGGAAAGCCACACAAAGTGAACCGGTCAGGCACTGTACATTTGGAGGCCCTGTGGGTCCCTGGGAAGCCTCAGCTGATTTTTGTTTTCAGAGGACCAGAAAAATCACCCTATTTCCAGGTCATCTGTGGTGTGGTGAACCCTAAGATCTAATAGGACTGGATCACAGGTTTTACAGTTGAAATGGAAACTGATATTTGTTTGGTCCTTTAGGTCATCCTGGACCCACCATTCTCTATGTGCCCCTCCAGTTAGCTCTCCATCCTTTCCTCTGCCACTGAGCTCAGAGGATGTGCCAGGGCCACTCTGGACCGAAGCAAACTGCTTCATTAGAGCTACACTAGGAATACAAGAACGAAATGCCTTCATCCTTTCTTCCTCTATGTTGCGTATCAGCTTGCATGTATGAGCTGGAGCTGTTTCCCTAGCATTATTTTAAGTACGTAACAGTGGTGACTTTTACATTTTTCGTCTGTGTAACTTTTCAGCTTTATACTGTATAAGATAATGAAATCCTGCTTCTAAAGCCTAGAAAATGTCCTTTTTTTCTGTTTGCGTTATTATTAAAATTTTGGATAAACTGGATAAGATGACATCTAAAGTCTCATGATTCTGGTCAGACCATGGAAAGGCTCATGTGAGTTGCTCATTTTATACTTGAAGTCTAACCACCATTGTACTTCTGAATTTCCAGATAAAATGACTGTTTGAATGAGAAAGTCAGGGACCTGTGTGTTTTAAGAAGAATGATTGATTTTAACATGGAAGTGATAACCTTCACTTTTTGCCATATCACTAAGTGCCCATACTTATTGGTTACACACCAATGTGAACAAGATTGATCCTGGCAAAATTGTGAAGTGAGCAGAGCTGGTCTACTTTGGTAATTCTCTCACATCTAGACTCTTGAAGACACTTACTTGGCTCTGCCTTTTGGAGTAATTCATTGGCAAGTAACAGTAATTCCCAAATAAATCAGTGGATTATGTTTATTCCTCTGTAGTAGCATTAGCATATATGAGAAATACTTCTGGGAAAAGGGTTTTGATTTGAATAATTTAGGGAAAGTAGATATAGAAGGCCCTATAACCTAACTACTCCTTGGCTTGTGCTAAGTGAGGCAATCTTTCTGGGTCTCAGTGATCCCTTGGGGAAACTGGAATAATCATGTACAACTTTTTGTATTGGAACATTGTTTCCCAGACCATATTTCCCAGAATCCTGGTATTCCAAATGATTCAGAAAGGAGTTCAGGGAGAAAATTTCCAATGTCAGCAATATTTCCAGCCCCCCCTCCCCCCAAAAAATTTGCTATAAAGTGTTGCATGTACTTAAAACTTTTACGTGTGCCATTTTTAAAATGTGAAAAGGGTTTAAGTTTTTTCTTTCTTTCTTTCTTTTTTGTGCTTTAAAATTTCCAACACTTTATCTTTGGAGTTTTGTATTGTATACATTTACCATGACCCTTGTCCAGCATTTCTTGGTTCTCTCCATATATTTCAAGCTGAAAATCTGTGATATAATTAAGTGTGGAAACTCCTGTCCTGCAGAAACAACTGGCAAAATGGGAACATTTTGTATAAATAAATTATTATTCATAATATTCTAATAGAGTAGTAAAAATGATTTTAGTTGCTTGGTTGCCAACGAACTCCTTTCTAAGGGGATATACCCCAATTATCCAAATCAAGGAGAAAGTTTAATGTGAATAATATAAAACAATAGATACTCCCTAGTTCATTTTGGAATGCAGACACAAATTCACTCAGGCTCAAATCCTCTGTGCCCAAGTCTGATTTCACTCCCAGCTCAGGGCTAGTTGGGCAATAGGGCTGAGGCAGGAAGCCCATGTTTTCCCAGATAATCTCCAACAATGAATGCAGACGGATATAGGAGGACTCCAGCTTACCAATGGGTTGTGTTCCCAAAATCCATTTCTAAGTGGTTTGGAACTCAGAATGGATTTTTCCATAAAATCAGTATATAATGTGTGTGGGGGGGGAGGGGGGGAGGGTTGGGATGTGGGAGAGGAAGGGGGGATAGAGTTGAGAAAGTACAAAGATAAATGTTTTTTTTTCCTAAATATCAGCAAAAATCAGCATCAGCAGTAGGAAGACCTCTGTCTTCACTAAAACAGAAGTATCTTCATTTAAAACAATGAAGATGACCATGGTAGATACCTATGGTGGTCATACAAATCCTTGTTTCATCCTCTGATAGGTGTTGCAATTCAAAGGATCCCTGGACAAATTTATCTCTTTGCATCTACCAAGGACTCTTTTACGATCTTAATTCATGGGACCTTATTAGAAGAGTGCCTTTGATGTTGCATTTTGATCTAGAGTTTCACATGTTTTTTTCATAATCAACAAATGGCAATCAATGAGATCTTATGTTCCTTAGACAAATTTTGGTTCCTTATGTTTCCTATAGTCAGTCTAGATTGAGTGTTTCGAAAAAATGCGCCCGTTCCCATCTCGTATTTTCATCAAGCGTACTTTTCATAGTATGTAGATCATTCTCACAAAGATTTTATAAAGATGAGAAAACAAGCATTTGGGTCAGTAGTTACTGATGTCTTAATTGCTCTATAAAAATAATACCATTTGTGATACCTCCTCTCTTCCCTAGGTCATTTGGTATTTTCAGTGCTTTCTGATATTTTCAAAAATGATCCCTAGGTTCTTGCAAAATTGTGTTACCAACAACATAAGCCTCTTTTGTGCATACTTTGTTTTGGTGAAACTTGTATTGTTTTCATCTCTGTAGTGTCAATTTTATTTTCTTATAGAGCATGGCAAGGGCTGAATTCTGTGTTTTCATGATCAGCAATGATGAAAATGATTGGCCATAGAAATGTTGACAGATCTGTTCCATTTTTTTGTCTGTTTCTTTTTCTTCTTCCAGTTTCAAACTTTCTACATATTCCTATTCATTGTTCTTCACTGTTTTGTGAAATGATCCTGCTTAGAATTAACACCTGTGCAAGTCACAAATCTTGAAATATTAAAGAAGGGTAATAGTGTAGTTTGTATCCCCGAACCTATTCAATTTGACATTGAGAGGGAGCTAGTTAGAATTGTGATAGGTAGCTGTTCGATATACTGGGTGATACTCTGGACTAGAGTAAGGAAGACCTGAATTCAAATCCTACCTCAGATACTTACTAGCTATGTGACCCTGGGCAACTCACTAAACTACTCTCAGCCTCAGTTTTCTGACTTGTTAAATGAGGATAATAATGGTTTCTATTACATTGGCTTGAAATGAGGATCCCATGACATAGCATATATAAAGTGCATGGCAGACCTTAAAATGCTATATAAATGTTAGCTGCTATTATTATTAGTTAGAGCAAGTCAGCTTGGAATGAACACTATTTCATATCTGCATAAATCCCTCACTTAGTGCATATTCATTCAGTGTTCATTATTTTGACAGGCATCGATCAAGCTCATATTACATGTAAAACTATCTGCTAGGTGTTGAGTATTCATTTAAAAAATGACATACTCTCTTTGCTCAATGAATTTATAGCCTAAGCGGGAGGGGATAACCTGGAGGTGAATAAATACAATGCAGAGTAAACGTGCAAAGGAGGTAACTATTTGAAGTATTTTGACAAGATCACTTTCAACTGGGAGGATCAAGAAAGTTGATACCTGTACTGATTCTATAAGAGAAAGGAGGAGGAAAGAATTTAAATAGGTGGAAATGAGAAGGCAGCGTATGCCAAAACTGTCTGCATTTGTGTGCAAGATAACCCCAGCTCCCTTCCATCTACTTGGGTTGGTATAATCCTTCTCTGTTTGGGAGGTAACAGTAGTAACCCTAGGATTGGTGGAAAACCACATGCAGGTTTGTTTACATGATCTTTTAGGGGGAGATTTGTTCATTAGGAAATGCACAGACAAACTTACTTCTTAGATCAAATTGGTACAAATGCCTTGAGTTCCATAGCTCAGGAAGAAAGTTATTGGAGTAGGCTGAAGAGATTTGAAAGATCACAAGCTTGGCCCCAGCGTTATAAAATTAATCCTTGCCCCTAAGTTGTAGTGTTCCTTGGGACTCTAGTGTGAGAAGGAGGGAGTGCACAGGGGAGATGCCAGTGTATTAACCAAGGCACTAAAATTAATTGTATAGTAGTGTAGAGAGCCTGCAAGTCAAGAGACCTCAGTTCAAGTGCTCATTTAGCCATTAACTAGGTGGGTCATACTAGTCCAATTATTTAATATCTCTGTATCTTTTTGCTCCTGTATAAAGTAGCAACAGTTCTTATGTACCTACATCATACTCTTGTCACAGGGTGTACAGGATGTTCAGGGAGGACAGACACCTCTGAGGTGAGGGATTGTCAAACCCTTTTCAGGGCTGCTTATCCACCTCTGGTATCCACCTCTTACCCAACTCTCACGTGCAGCTTCCATGACTCTGTGTTGACCACACTGGTCTGAGAGCCAGAAGCCAGAGGGAGGCTCTTCTGAATCCCTGAGTTCCTAATTTTTGTCTTCTGATCTTGTTGCTTGATAGGGTGCCTTACTGAGTGGCAGGTGCTCAAGGAAATTGAGAATGTCATTCCATCAGTCAGCCAGCAGGCATTTACTAAGTACATACTACTGTTCTGAGGAATACAAAGAAAAAATTAAAAAGCAGTCCCTAACATAAAAAAGTTCACATTTTTATGGGGGAGATAAACATGTACACAAATGGGTACCTACAGGATACAGAACATATGGAATTAATCATTGAGGGGGGAGACATTAGCAGTTGGGGAGGTCAGGTAAGTAGGGAAGTTATTTGCTAGATGAACCTGAAAAAGAACAAAGCCAATCATATGAACAGATTTGGCTCAGCCTAGGTAAAGGAATGATGCTTACTGTAAGGTTAAAATGACCTTAGAGTATTAGGACTTTCTGGTTCTAATCATAATTAAGTTTTATCATTCCAGTAGTGGTTCTCCTTTGGTACTCTGTTAACATCATCCTTCTCCTGGGCCTTTTCACAGAGATTGTGACTGATATAGCTACCAGATGCTAGACCTGTTGAAGCCTGTGAAAGGCAATCTACCAGTTTTCTGGTGATTTTTGAAGATTTTTGATTGTTTATCAACAAGTCATATTGTCTCTTAAGGCGAGCAACCAACATTAACTTCCCAAATATCAGCAATAGACAGGAGAATTGGGGCAAATCTTTTGCTGAAAATGAGCATAAGATATCTGCCCCTGGAACCTAACTGTGGAGTTTCTCTATCTTCTCCCCTGCCTCTTTTTAATTTCAATCCACAGTGAATCATGAGAAGGACCGTTTGCTGAGGGCCATTCAAACTCTGAATAGTAGCTGGTCACTGAAGTGTGCAAAAATGTGGCAGTGCTAAAGGTGCTATTGTCTTAAAATAAGGGAAGAATAAGGCCAAGCAGTTGTCCTGACGGTAAATGATACTTTATAATCATATTAGAAGGATTTCTGTGTGTATGCGTTCAGCAGAATGTTTGGCAGTTAGCTTCCATTTAACTAGATTTATATATAGCACACAGGAGTCTTTTAAGTGCCTTCGTTTTTTTTATGGGACAAGCTTTGGTGCCGAGGGGTCTGGTCTAGGGACAAGCAGAGACTCCCTGCATTTAAGAGAGTGGTCAAGTTATCCATCTCAAGGTCCATGATTACAATAGGATCTATGGCAATGTCCCAAATGCAGCTTATCTAGACCAGTCCTCCTGACTTCCCTCAAACCTGGCCTGTAGCCTGGGACAAGCCAGGCAGACTCTCTGGGACTCAGTGACCCTATTTGGTGAATGGGAATAGTGCCATGCAACCTGATCTCCTTGAGAAGTTGCCAGTAAAAATGACTGGCAAACACAAAGGAAAACAGGAAAATGTCATACAAATACTTGCTGTTATTATTAGTAATATTTGCATAGCTTTTCCTCTGAGGCTTCACACAGTGCTTTGTTCTTCCATTCTCTAATGCCATTTTCAAGTAATATTTCTGTATCATAATCATCTTTGTGTTTAATCCTCTACAGTTCTTTAGAAGATTCCCTCTCATTCCAAGCTGAAATTTCCCTTGGCATCATCCACAGTCAGTTTTTAGTACCTGCTAAGCCCCAGGAGTCATCCTGCCATCTTTCTGGCATGATGGTTGTGTCAACATGCTTCCAGGAAGGATTTTCTAAACTTTGTATCTCTTTCAATTGCTAGCATACAATAAGTGCTTAATATATTACACCATAAAACGGTAAGAGCCAGATGACCACTTGTCAGGGGTAAAAAAGGCAGTAATGTGGAAGAGACTACTTTGATTGGGTCATGAAATGGCACTGTTGGCCCCTGACAACTTGATAGGTTGTATGGATGTAGGGAGTATGGGAGTCTACTGGAGGAGAAAGGGTAGAATAAAGCTTATCATGGATGATGAGAAGACATATAGCATTTGTATATGCCCATGATATTCCTAAGGCAGATGTATGTCTTCTCAACTTGGGCAGGGGCTCAGACTGTAAATGCCAGCCATTCCCAGTGGCTAGCATGTTATTATTGTGCAGCATTTTAGTTGTGTCCAATTTTCATAGCTTCATTTGGGGTTCCCTTGCCAAAGATATTGGAGTGGTTTACCATTTCCTTCTCCAGTTCATTTTGAAGATGAGGAAACTGAGGCAAACAGGGTTAAGTGACTTGCCCAGGATCACACAACTAGTAAGTGCCTGATGCCAGATTTGAACTCAGGAAGATGAGTCTTCCTGACTCCAGGCCTGGCACTTTATCTACTGTACCACCCAGCTGCCTTTGGGTAGTATAGACTTTTGCTAATTGTGGGTCGTTACTTAGTGTTACTTACTGATTAGAGTTATATTACTGGGAAATACTGCTCCTCTCAGGAAGATAAGTCAAATAGATGATCTTCAAGGGTCCAGCACTGCCAGGAGTGGCTGGAAAATAAATGAAAAGTGATTGGCCTAAGGTATAGTTAAAGAGTGATGGAAAGAGGAATGCTTTCTCTGAATATGGGTTTGGAGAAGAACTCTTGCCTAAGGAACCACGGTTGCTGACATGTTCTATACAAAACTTTTTTTAGCTTTGAACCATATGAAAGCTCTTGTGTGAGAAGGAAGGATTATGTTTTGGTTGTTTCTATCACGTTTGCATACTTGGGCTCCGCTCATTGGCAGTGTGTCACCTTTGAATCAGAAGGACAGCAACATATATCAGTGGGTAGCAAAATCAATGACTTGGTCTTCTTTAATGTATAGGTGGCAAGTGTTTATCACATAGGTGCCATATCTGTATGTGTGTAGGAGAAACAGCATTGGAACCAAAGTCAAAGAATTGGAATTATAATCCTGGTTTTGCCATGGGCTGGAGGTGGGCCTTAGGCAAGTGGTTTAGCTTTCTCTGCATCTGTTTTCTCATCGGTAAGATGGAAATAATACAGTCCTACCAACTCCTATTGAATTGTAGTGAAGATGCAACGAGAATGTATATGACAGTGCTCTGAAAAGCATGCTACTATCCATTCGTTTTTCAGCTGTTGTCCAATTCTTCATGACGTCATTTAGGGTTTTCTTGCAAACATACTGGAGTGGTTTGCCATTTCCTTCTCCAACACATTTGACCAATAAAGAAACTGAGGCAAACAGAGTTAAGTGACTTGCCCAGAGTCACACAGCTAGAAAAGTGTCTTAGGTCAGATTTGATCTTAGGAAGAACAATGTTCCTGACTCCAGACCAACACTCTTACCTACTGTGCCACCCTGCTCTAAAAAGTACACATTACTATACAAAAGCCAATGAATTAGAATAAAATGATAAGTGAATGTTAGGGATAAAAATTATCCTAGAGTACTCCATCTACCTTATTTTACTGATGGACAAATTGAGGCTTAGGAAAGTTAAGTGATTTGACTAATGTCACATGAATAGTTGGTGGCAGGTTGAGGACTAGAATGCAGAATGTGAGAGCTGATGGGACCAACCCCACCTGGTTTCAACAATTGGGAAACTGAGGCTCAGCACTTACCCAAGGTAATAGTTATTTAGTAGCAGCTTGTCTTACTCCACATCCAATATATTTTCTGTTCTTTTGCACCATGAAGCACATAAGGCAGCTAAATGGAATACTGGAAAGAGCACTGGGTTCTGAACCAGGAAGGTATCTTTGTGAGTTCAAATCCGTTCTTAGAAACCTTTTTGCTGTGTGACCCTGAGCAAGTCACCACCCTGTTTGCCTTAGTTTCCTCATCTATAAAATGAGCTGGAGAAGGAAATGGCAAATCACTCCAGTATCTTTGCCAAGAAAATCTCAAACGGAGTCACAGAGAGTCAGACTGAAAAAAGACTGAAAAATGACTTAATAACATAGCACATATAAACTTGGGGCTCCCTCTCAACCCTGACTTAAAGGTCCAGAAGGTGCCTGTAGGTTGCTTTTCAGAGTCTAGGGGTAGCCCTAAGGTGTTGGGGCTGTTTTCTAATGCTATGGCTTATGAGCACTACTGTTATGTTTCTTACCATGATGATCAGTTGTTATTAATTAACCCTTTTAGAAAAAGGGTTTTCTTTTACAAAGGTAGTAGATAGTAAGAACAGTTGGTAGAAAACAGCCTTCCCCCAAAGTCTGCGATACACTTTTCCATCACTACATACAGAGTCCAGGATACAAAGCAGATTCAGACTCTAGAACACATGGCAAAGGAGTAACTCATAGTTCCTGAAAATTCTGTAATTCTGAAGGTGATTCCTTTAGGTGAAGTATAGTTTTTCTGCTGGAATCTTTGTAGACCTTTGAATCTATTTCCTCATCATGTTCAGTCTTGCCCTTGACTTTCAACACAGACGTTGTCACCAGCCAATCCTGGGGCACTTCTAGGATGTTGATGGTAAGTGGTAAGGTGGAAAATCTAAAATCTTTGGGCCTTTTGCAGCTTGAAGGGGGGTCCTCCTTCAGCTGGGGTGGGAGGAGACCTAGGCCACAGATGAAATGTTCTTCTCCCTCCAAGTCCAAGTGATTCCTTTTTATCTCTTCCTCTTCTTCCTTGTCATATATTCAAGTATTCAGGTTCTAAAGTAACTCTCTGGTAGTATGTAGGTCCCACAAGGTGTTGCCAAGTCCCTCATTCAAATAGAACCATCTTCTCGTAGCATCTAGTTGAAATGTCTTTGATTTAAGGAGGTGTCCAGTCCTTATTCACACCTAGCTCTGGTTGACTGATTCTATGAAAAAGTGTTGTCATTATCATTAGATCTCCTAATTTCCATCCAGATTCTTTTTCCATCATGCCATTGTGTTTTGTTTTGTTTTTTTTTAATTCTAAAAGCTCGAAAGAATGTTAGAAGTTCATCTAGCCCAGTTAGGCTAGTTGACAGGAAAATTAGCAACTTATATTTGTATGGTGCTTAAGGCATACAAAGGGATCTCATTACCTTGAGGTATGTAGTTTAAATCTATCCTTATTTTATATATAAGGAAACTGAGAGTTACATAACAATTGGCTTTCTCATTCCCATAGCTAATTCATATGTTGAATCCCAGAATTGAAAGGGACATACAGGCCATCTCAATTCTGTCCACAATTTCTCTGACAGGTAGTAATATAGCCTCAATTTGAAGACCTCTATGAAAAGGAATTTCCTTTATGCCAAAAGAGATATGGAACTGTGTATACCTTTTGTCTCAGCAATACCATTATTTACTTTGTTTCCCAAGGTGATCAGGGAAAAAGGAAAAGAACCTATGTTTCCAAATATTTATAGCAGCTCTCTTTGTAGTGGCAAAGAACTGGAAATTGAGGGGATGCCCAGCAGTTGGGGAATGGCTAAACAAGTTGTGGTTTATGATTGTGACGGAATACTACTGTACTGTAAGAAATGATGAGAGGTTGATTTTTAGAAAAACATAGAAAGATTTCAGTGAACAGAAGCAAGAGAATGTTGTACACAGAAACAGCAATAGTTGTTCGAAGAATAACTGTGAATGACGAAAGTTATTCTGAGTATTACAGATACTCAAATCAACTACAAAAGACCTCTATGAAGAAAGATACTAACCACCTCCAGAGAAAGAACTCATAAATGATTCTGCATAGTTAGATTTTACATATCTATATATCTATATATGCGTGTGTGTGTACATATATATGAATTTATTTGTACGTGTATATGTACATACATACATATGCATATATGTAGATAGGTAGATAGATAAAAGGGTGACTTTCTTTAGTGTGTGGTAGGGAGGGAGGGCAGGAGACAGTCCTGAACTTTAAAATGTAACAAAATAATTTAATTAAAAAAAATTCTCCTGCATTTTGAAGCAGGACTACTTTTGGATGGTTCTGAATGTCAGAAATTTTTCTTTTATATCAAATTAAAATATGGAGAAAAGAGAGCAAAGCCCTGGGAGAGCAGAGTTTTCCCTGCTGGTTTCTTGCCTCTGAAACATTTGTCTCTTAATGACTCATCAGGGCATTTCCTTGTGATGACATTATGTCCTTTTTGTCCTTTAAAAGGACAAAGTTGTGTCCTTTTAACTAGCTTCCTAAAATACCTGGCATTACCCTATGCCTAGGCCACTGCTTTATTAGTATTCTTGGTGTGATGGTAGTGACAAGGATGAAATGTTTAACAGAAGTCAGGAAATGGTTTGGTTTTCCCTCCTGCCTCCCAAGTTGGGCTTTGCTAAAGCAGCTCTATGGTAGGGTCTAAGCATGCAAAAGGCCAGATTGGCTTCAGGTATAGGCACCCTAGGCTGCTGTCTACATGGTGCCATTGAGGGATGTTGAACCACTCATCTCACTGAAAGCTTCTCCCTTATTCTGTGTCGGAAATTTTTATTATTCCTTGTAGGCTTTTTAAAGAAGTGAATTTTAGCCTGGTTAAAGCTTTGAGTTAAGTAGGAGGAGCTATCACATCTATTAGTCAACACATCAGAAGAAATGTGCCTTTTTAGTTAAAAATATGCTACTGCATAATGTCACAACAGAGAGCAGGTTTCTGAGAGTTATGTTGTTGCTAAGTTTGGATGGAAAGAAAGACACTGAAAACATAGGATACCCTCTGGCTGATGATGTGACTCAGTGGGATTGATACAGCATCCTTGAAGATCTGATGCCAGAGGGAGCAGGGTTCTTACAATGGTACTCAAGGGAGGAATAGCTGGTTTTAGAGTTTTTCCCAGCTAGCCAGCCCTGTGAAAGACAGCTTGGCCTCTGCTTAGGGCCTCTGCTTATACTTTAGATTGGTCTTTTCCTATTATGGGTCCTCAGTGGGAGGTGAATGTTTCCATTATCTACTAGGTTACAGTGGGAATAAATGAGATGATAATTAAAAGTGTCCCAATTGAAAGGTCCAGGTCATAGGACCCTAGAACTAGAGCTGGGAAGGACCTCAGATTGAATATTGTCATGCAGCATCCTAGTGTAATGATAAGAGCACTGGATTCAGAGGCAACTGCCCTACCTTCTAGTCTGGATCTGCCATTTACTGTCTGCTTAACCCTTTGGCAAGTTATTTAACTTCCCTGAGCCTCAGTACCCTTAGCTGTAAAATAGGGATTACGATACCTACCTTGCTTACCTCCCGGGGTTATCATGATGATTCATTGAGACAGTGTATGTCAAACCATCTGAAAACTGCAAATATAAAGAAAGTTATTGTATGAATGGTCTCTCAATCTCAAACCCCTGAATTGAAAGAAAGTACTGGTATATTGGGCCACCAATGAATTACTTGCCTTCAATTCAAACAATCACTTTCTCTCCAAATACATGCCCTAGTTCTACTGAAATGTTTTGGATAGATATATCACACACACACGTGTGTGTGTATGCTTATGTATTTTATTTATTATATCTAGCTATCTACAACAACAACAAATCTGTATACAGTAATTTTTATTTTGGTGGATCATTATCAGCTTTCTTATGTAGCAGTATTTATAAATGTGACCTTATTCAATGCCACTCCAGTTCAATTCAGCAGATGTCTATTAAGTGCCTAATAGGTACTGAGGATACAAATGTAGTCCTGCATATATGTAGATAGATAGATAGATAAAAGGGTGACTTTCTTTAGTGTGTGGTAGGGAGGGAGGGCAGGAGACTGTCCTGAACTTTAAAATGTAACAAAATAATTTAATTAAAAAAAATTCATTTTTTTTTGGAAGAATATGACATACACACACAGATGCTAAGTATTTAAAAGCTTGTGCAAACTAATTTCGGGAAGGAAGGAGCTCTAACAGAGCTTGGGGTTGGTTTGTTTTTTTTTTTACTTTCAGGTTTGCATAGCTCTTTAAATATGTATTTCCTCATTTGATCTTTATAACAGCTTTGTGTGGTGGGTGCAATCACTAGGTGCAATTTTACAAATGAGAAAACTGAGGAAGTGGAAGAGAGGGGAAAGCTGAATCAGAGCTACATAGGTATCGAGTATCTAGGGCAGGATTGGAACTCAGGTCTTCCTGTTTCAAAGTTCAGTTCAGCATTTTGTACATTGTGCCATCACATCTAGTTAACAACTGGATGGTTGAGGAAAGGCCTTAAATGGGAGATATTATTTCTGTGATATTTTGAAGGAAGTTAGGAATTCCAAGAGGCACAGGCGAGGAGAGAGTACATTCCAAACATGGAAGGTGTCAACAGGCAATCCCTGTCACAAGACAACGTGAAAAGAAAATGAACATGCATGTGTAACCCATAGGGTTCCCAGTCTTTACAGAAGTTTACATTTTTACAAAAACAGGACAAAGGGAGGAGGGGACACCAGGAAAGAGAATGACATGAAAGGGAGAACAGCAAAGGTGGAAAAAGACAAAACCACTCCCCATGAGGAGGAGCAAGGTGGGCAAAAAACCTCAGTCTTTTCCCTTGGGAACTGCTAGACTTTGAAGATAGGAGGATCTGTTTATCTGTAAAGGACCCCAGCTGCACAAGCATTATCCCAGCCTGGCACAGACTGGCTGGCGCCTGTCTTGACTCTCAAGGACACAAGGAGTCCAGTTTGGGGTGCAACAACAAATTACGTAAGCTCAGGGGAAGCTTCAGGCTTGACACATTCAGAGCCTCCTGCATGTTCTGGGTTCAGTATTTCTGGAAAATATGGCAACTCAAAAAGACAAGTTCAGAGACCCCTTAACAGGGGCCATCTGTGCAAAGAGAAGGAGGCAGGAGATGGAATGTTATATACCAGGACCAGGTAGAAGGCCAGTTTGACTGTAATGGAGAATTCATGAAAGAAAGCAATATAAAATAAAACTAGAAAGGTAGTTGGGAGTCTCTGGAAGCCTCTAAAATGCTAGACTGAACATTTTGTGTTAAAGAATTAGATTCATTCCTTTTTTTCCTTTTGTCTTTATAGGTATATTTAATTTTATTGAACTCTTGTGGAAGAGAAATAACCTGAGAACTATGAACTTGTCAGTCTCTTAGTAGAACCATTTTGGCTTGTCTGTCATCAAAATCTCCCTTCCATTTGGCAGGAAAGAGGTTGGGGATCCTTACTACCATGAGAAAATAAATTTATTTTTAGTATCAGTTTTACCCTCACTCAGAACGAGTCTTGTAAAAAGCTTAAAGGATAAGGGGGAATTAAAAACCTCGGAAAGTTTCTCAGCATCTCCATAAAGGGCAGAGCCAATGACTTTAAGCAAATGGCATGAAGAGTGACTGAGTTACCTCTGATGTCATAGCCAGTTCCATCACCCAAGTGTCTCTCCCTGTTTTGAATCATGGGTTTCAAACATCCCCAAAAGCTTTCCCCCTGGTAATTCCAAAGCTCTTAACAAATCAATCCTAGGGAGAAATAAACAAATATGTAGAAGAGCAACAGGATATTTAGAGCATGGTTTTAATTAAAATTTTCATGTTTCCCTCTTGATGTCTTGTATGACCCATTAAATATATTGTTTAAATTCTCCATAAAAGTAAGTAATAATTGCATGCTAATCATCATTGTTTCCTCATTGTCCTTATTGTGAGGATCTCAAAACTCCCTAAAGAGGAGGGAGTTCAGAAGGCACTGAGACAGTCTTTCCTGATTTTGTGACACAGATCCATTGTAGCAAGCCCTTTTGGTGTTCCCTGTGCACAAACCCTGAGATAGCTTGTCTTCATAGTTCAGCACATAAGAAGACCCCTCCAGGGGAACATACGGAAGAAATATTCCCAAAGACACAAAAGACAAAACACTCAGGGATATCCAATCCCATACTCCTCCTAATGCCCCCACCTACTCCTTTCTTCTTCCTAAAAGCACTGCAGTGTTTGGCATGGGATATACTGTACGGTGATAGTCATCTTTCAAACACCAACAATGCAAATTTTGCTGCTTCTTGCTCCTGTGTACTGGTTTCAAGAAACTCTAGTTTTGATAAGGGCTTAGTGTATCCTTCAAGGATATTGAATTGCAGTTGCTGACTTTTCTCCCCTCTAGCTCAGTTGCACTATTTTTTTTTGCTGTGCTAACACTAATCCCCTTTTTAAAAAATCCTGTCATCCTTGTCTGTCTCTCTCCCTCTCTCCTTCTCCTCCTTTTCCTCTCCCCTCTTAATCCCTTCCTCCTTCCCTTCCCTCCCAACACATACACCCAAAATATATGTACATCTAGATATACATCTACATATAGATATCTATTTATCTGAAGCTTTAAAATATCACTTTCTTCTGTACTTAACAATATATAATGATTGGATCATGTAGGATCCTGTAAAAAAAAGTTACAAAATGTGAAACACTTACCAGTCTTAAAAAGCTGTACTACCTGTTAGCCTGCCCAAAGTGAATGTTGCATAGAAAACTCAATAAGTTTATTTAGCCATTCTGAGTTGTGATTAGTCTCAGGCAGTCTATCTAAACAGTTACCTGAAGCATTGCCAGCTCTCATTTATCATTCAGTAGATCCAGGGGAGCAGATGGTATGATGGAGGGTCATTGCAGCTCTATAGTATAGAGATGATGCCGAGCAAGCATTAGTGGAAGGAATTTAGCATGTTTAGCCTGGAGGAGAGCAGTCAGTCTTGAAGTATTTGAAGGGAAATCAAATGGAAAGGGGATTAGAATGTTCCCTTTGGCTTTCATAGGCAGAACTGGTAGCAATAATTAACCAGTGTAAGAGAGGCAAATTTTGGCTCAACATAAGGAATAACTTTCTTATACAATCAGGGTTATTCAGAAGTGGATAAAAAAATGGGTTCTTCTTTTCTAGAGATTTTAAAAGCAGACTTTGGGTGATTAGTTGTGGGAATGTTAGAGAGGAGATTCTTTGTTTATGTGTAGTTTGGACCACATGTGATTCTCAATTTGTTGATTACCTGGGTTCATTTACCTTTCTGTTACTTCCTGACATATTCTCTTGTTAAATGAGAAAAGTGCCAACTTTGTGCCTCTTTTTTTTTCCTTTGGAGAGAATGTTCCCCATCCCAGGGCATCCACAGGAATCCCAAGGTCATAGATCTAGGAGAGATCATCAGAGGCATTCTAGACCAGTTCCCTCCTTATACTCAAGGAACCTAAGGCCAAGGGAGGTTGTGACTTGCCCTAAGTCATACAGGTAGCAAATATCAGGAGTAGGATTTGAATCCAAGTCTTCTGACTCTAAAGCCTCAGGAGGTAGGATCAGGGTCCTCAACCATCAAACAGAATGGACAAGTCTCTCCATAGTTCTTCTAATCTGAGTTACCATTCCTGGTATCTTTGTTCTTCTAATGCCCCACAGTAGTTATGATCTGCTTATCAGACCTTACTCATTCTTGCAGATCATAATACTTTACTTTGAGGGAACTAGATGGTGCAGTGTCTAGAGCACCAGTGCAGGAGTCAGGAGGACCTGAGTTCAAATCTTACCTCAGACACTTGACACTCACTTAGCTGTGTGACCTTGGGCAAGTCACTTAACCCCAACTGCCTCGTTCTGGGTCATCTCCAGTCATCCTGATGAATATCTGGTCACTGGATCCAGATGGCTTTGGAGAAGTGAGGCTGGTGACCTGCACAGCCCTCCCTCACTCAAAACAAAGTCAAGTGCAAGTCATGTCATCGTTTCTCTGATGGCGTGGTCCTCTTCAACAATGAAAGATGAATGCACACAACACTTTACTTTAGTTAGGTACTGCCAATTAAGTACTCCCCCACATCAGGTTCAGCAGAGCTACATTGGGACTCATTCCTGGATAGATAGGAATCACATTGTAACTCTTGTATCAGAGGGCTCTCACAGCAAAAAAGAACTCAGGGTCACTTTGGGTAATCTCTCTCTCTCTCTCTCTCTCTCTCTCTCTCTCTCTCTCTCTCTCTCTCTCTCTCTCTCTCTCTCTCTCTTTCTCTCTGTCTCACACACGCACACATACACACACACACACACACACACACACACACACACACACACACACACACACACACACACACACACACACACACACACACACACACACACCAATCTGGAAAATTACTGATGCTGCCCAGTGTGCTAACACCAACTCCCTTGACAAGCATATAGTTCACAAAGTTAAAAAAGGAAAGTTTTATTGAAAGGTGGAAGAAAAAAAAAGTAGAATTCCCAGTAGAGTTCTTGGAATATGAAGCCCCCCTCGAATGAACAAACCAGCTGTCCGAAACACCTCTGGTGTGTGACTCTTAGGCCATCGGCTCCCAACAAGAACCTCCAGTCATTCCCAAGGGCATTGTAAAATTTTAGACATTGATCTCTAAAATAGCTTTTCTTGTAGTCAGATGTAGGCAACTCCCAGCAAGTGGTATCAGGCAGCACTCAATGGCAATGCCAAGATTTTTCCTAGAGCAAATTTTTTTTTCTATCCTCAGATGTCTGCAAAGGGGAATGCCTGTAGGGTCTCCCTGCCTGGTAGGAAGTGCAGCTTTTCTTTGCATCCCTGCTGAATGGTAACAGGACCAAATTATGGACTTCCCTTCCTTGTGGCTACTCACCCTGTTCTCACAAAAGTTTCCCAGAGAGCAGGACCATGCCACTCTCTTGTCTCCAAGAGAGAAGTCATGTCATCTAAGAAGAGGTTCAGGTATGATGACTACAGATTTCTATGTATTTTCTCCTTTAGATACCTGAAGGGAAGTTTCCCATCCAGTGGAACATTCCTTATTTGGTCCAGGAGTTGGCAAAGCAACTTAAATTTCTCCTGAATGCTCTCTTTTAAAAGAGGCAGTAGGACATATTGGAAGTAAACTGGACCCAGAATCAGGAAGACCTGGGTTCCCATGCTGCCTCTGACATCTCCTGACTGTGGAACCTTGTGTGAAACACTTAACTTTTCAGTGCCCCATACACCTCTCAAAGACACAGCATAAGTGGCAGGGACATTTTTCCTTATTGGAAATTCACTCTACCAATGAAATAATAGGTCTGATTTTTAAAATCTTCTTTTAAATCCCTCATTCTTTGATTCTGTCCCCCCCGCCCCACCCCGAGTTTCTCTTCAGTCAGTTGGACAGCATCATTCAAATCATCTGAAATTGTTACTAGCCTTAGGGCTATTGCTACATATGGTAGGAGAGATGGGTAAAGAGGAGAAGTTTCTCCAAACCAGCTATATTATTAGAGCTGGAGGTCCAGAGCTGACTGAGTTATCAGTCTCTTGCCAAGCATCTGACCCAGTCTACTATTGTCTTCCCTTTCAACTTATGTGGTTCTTTTGGATCTTAACCATTTACTTGGTCTCCTGAATATTCACTCAACAGATCCCGAAAAAAAGTCCACCTGATTCTCATTTATTTGTTTATCCTCTGACTTGTGTTCTTCTGGGTGACTTGACCTTGGGTCAAGTCTGACCTGCCTTCTATGTGCTCATCCACATCTCTGACCCATGTTACCCAGGTTGCCTAGTTCCCTAATCTAAGTTTCTGATCCCTGTTTCCCAGTGCAGAAAGAGAACAATCTGCCTGGGAGTCAGTGAAATGAATATTGCCACTTGGCTTGCTTTTCTCTAGTTAATCAACATGGATTGCTTCCTATAGTCAGTAGGTAGGTAATTTTATTGTTGTTGCAGTACTGAGACATGAGGAATAACTTACAAGGAGCATTTGACCATGGAATCCCAGAATAGCCATGCAAGAGCATTTATTCTCAGGGAGGACATGGGGCTGAGGAGTGAAAAATACATTGTTCAGTTTAGGGCAAGTCATAATTTGATAGATCCCAATATTTTTGAGCAACTGTTGACTCTTACTGAATCTGAGGTCTTCTCTAACCTCCTGATAATCTGTCTTTCAGCAAATATCAAATGAGGTGAATTGTGAAAGTTCAAGCACCGAAAAGAGAGACCTTGGCCGCCGTGTACAAACATCTTTGGGCACCATACAAACTGCCAAATTGACACCTCATTGCAGACGGCAAATAAAGTTAAATTAAGTGACTGAGGGGACTTTAACAAATTACCTATTCAAAATTGCTTTTGCAAAGCTTACCAAATTCATGGCAGCCCTGAAAGTATCTCCCTGCAAAAAAATTTTCCCCCTCTTGGTCTTGTGGCTGCTGCAGGAAAATTAGTAAAATCCACAGAATAACATTTGAACTTTTGCAAATGAGTAAACAGCCAAAATAAACAGCACTTCGGAAAAAACACACATTTTCTCTCTTTTAAGAGCAGGCTGTGCCTCAGCAAAATACCTTAAAAGTGAACTAAAAAGCTTTTAAAAAAATAAACAATTCTGCTTATGATCATAAATTGGGACCATATGGAGATGTGAAAGCTGCAAGAACAATCCATTTATGCTCTTTTCTCACTGCCTGCATTGTTTGCATGCCACAGAGAATGCTTATATTAAGTTGAGTTCACTGAAGTCTTCAGTGACCCCCCAATAAGAATGAACTCTCTTCCTTCTGGGGCTTCTTAGGCAACATTGCAGAAAAAAAGAGAATGAAATGAAGAGCAATACTTGTTAATAAGCCACAGCTGAGAAGCAAATTCTCCTTTTCAATTTCCCATCATTTTACCTCAATTCATATTTCTCCTTTAAAGTGCCATATGGCCCCAGTGAATCTCAGTAGATCAGTGATATATACCAAAGTTGAAAATATGTGGTGGCATCCTTGTGAATGGTCAGTCATTGATAGAGCTATGTTGCAATTTGCCCTCTTGTTCGGCTTCCTGGCCTTAAGGGATGGTGAATATACAGACTACCCAGAGTAGATCTGTAGTCTGTTTTCTCCTAATCAACTTGATTTGTGCCATGGTGTCATGGGTAAGAGAATGTGGATGATCCGATGCCAGCCATCATCACTAAACAATTCAGGCACTGTTTGGCCACCAGTGTAGCATGGGCAATGATAGTTTCTTTAAAGGTGAAGGGTTACATTCTCATTGTCTCTTGTGATTATCACTTGTGTTTCTTATTCTATAGAAGTATGATGGCATAATGGACAGAAAACTGGGTGTAGAGTCTGGAAGACCTACGTTCAAATTCTGACACTCATACTGACTCTGGGCAAATCACTTATCCATCTTTGTACCTCGGGTTGCTCTCTATGACTTAGCTACTGAGTTATATAGTTAGGTTTCCATGCTGAAGATAATTCTTTTGTTATTTTCCCCAATAGCACTTAATGTCTGTACCACTTATCCAGCACTTACCTAACCAGTTAAAATTAGAAAGAAATTAGATCAGACCCCCAAAGTCAATTGGACTAATCATAGATGAGAACTTTAATTGAAATGGAAATGATGACCTCGGTGCCATTACAATATTAGGCCCCTCTTGGCTGCCACAATGCAGGAATTCTTGGAAACACCCAATACCAGGGCTCTGCTTATGAGGAGGGATATGGTAATTATTTGTAAAAGGATATGTCTTAGGATCATAGCATCATAGATTTGGAGTTATAAAGGCCCTTAGAGATTCCCTAATCCAACACTCTGATTTTACAGATTGAATATAGTCCTTAAAAATGAAAATTATTTCTTTGACATATGAATATGTGTTTACTGGAGATCAAGTCAGAAAGCTTTAAATCGAACTAACAAAATAATAAAAGGATAAGGGTATAGAGAAAAACACAATAAATGAGTTTCCTAATTTTTTCTTCCCATTAGCTTAGTTTCTACACAGATATATAAGGTATTTGTGCTAATTTTGGAAAGCATTTGCACATATTTGAACTCCATAGACAATCATAAACTTCATGCTAACCAGTCTTTTCAACCTTTTAAGAAAAGCTACATAATAAAGGAGGACTAATTTATGTTTTTTCTCCTCTTCCTTCTCCTCCTTCTCTCTCCCTCCTCTCCATCCTTCCCCCTCTCTCTTTCTCCTCTCCCCTTTCCTTCCTTCCTTCCCTTTTCTCTCTCTCTTTCCTCTCCCTTCTTTCCTTCCCCTTCTTCCTTTCTCTTTCCCTCTCCTCTCTCTCTCTTTCCCTCCCCTCTCTCTCTCCTCTTTCTCTTTCCCTCCCTCCCCTTCTCTCTCTGTCCCTCTTTCCTTTTTCCTTCTTCCTTCCCCCACTCTCTTCAGTTGGGGTTCTAATGTGTAATGAGAATCCTAAAGAAGGAATGAAGAGACATAAGGGACCAGAAAATCCGAAAAGTGTCTTATCAGCATTTGAATCTTTGGGAAGTGGTTGTACTTTTTGAAAGAGTGGGTGGATGTATTCAAATCAGATACTGCCATATAAACTTCAAGGTCAAGTTTGAAGTTTCTTAGAATATTATGTCCTAAGGAGGCCCTCTCATGCTTACTTTTTTTCCCCTTTGGCTCTTCCCTGGATCGTAGGTTCTGTTTCCTTACTACTACCTCCTACAATCTTTATCTTCCTTCAATTGACCATTCAACACCATTTATTTTTTTGAAATAGATGGTTATTGATATTTTTTTATTTTACCTTGCCTAGGCTTCTTCTCCCTCTCCTACCCAGAGTCATCTCTTCTAACAAAGAAATTTTTTAAAAAGAAAAAGAGGAGGAAGAGGAAAAAAGTTCAGCAAAACTAATTTTGCATTTAGAAAAATCTGACATTATAAGCATGTTCCATGCCAGAGGTGTCAAACATGAACCTGTGGGCCTCATGCAGCTGGAGTGCAGCCTGAACCAGATTAAAATGTAATTCAGAAATGTTTAACAAAACAAATAAAAATAGAGTGAAACATAGATAATGTTACTGTATGGTTTTCTAAGTGAATATTCAGCCTGCAGAGATCCTGACATACAGTTTAGTTCTACTTCTATTTCAATTTGACATTTTGACATTCTATCCTCCCCAGCACAAAAGAATGGGAAGAGATGTCTTTTCTTGGGGGGGGGGGGGTCAAGATCAATAATTATTTATGAAATTTTCAGCCTGCAGTTTCTCCTATATCTATCTTAGTTTTGAGTGTTTGTTTCCATGTTGTGGTCCATTGGATTGTAAGCTCTTGAGAACAGGGACTGTCTTTTGCCTTTCTTTGTATCCCTAGTGCTTGGGGCAGCTAGGTGGTGCAGTGTCTAGAGGTGGTGCAGGAGTCAGGAGGGCCTGAGTTCAAATCTCACCTCAGGCACTTGACACTCACTAGCTGTGTGACCTTGGGCAAGTCACTTAACCCCAATTACCTCATCTTGGGTCATCTCCAGTCATCCTTATGAATATCTGGTCATTGGATCCATATGGCTCTGGAGGAGAAGTGAGACCTGCACAGCCCTCCCTCACTCAAAACAAAGTCAAGTGCAAGTCATATCATCATTTCTGTGATGGCATGGTCTTCTTCGGCAATGAAGGACAAACACACACACCAATCCCTAGTGCTTAGCATATTGCCTAGAATATAATAGGAGCTTAATAAATGCAAAATAACTGATTGATGACTCCTCTGTGCCAGGCATTGTGACTCATGCCATGGGTGTAAAGACAGTAAAACAGTCCCTACATTTAAGGAGTTTACATTCTAATAGAGGATACTGCATGTATATAGACAGGCATCTGCAAAACCCATAGAAAACACATACAAGGAAAGGAAGGCATGAGCAGGTGGGGTGGAAGGGGATGGAGTTGGGCACTAGGAAAGTCCTCTTGCAGAAGGTGGTGCCTGAACTGAGTCTTAAAAGCAACCAGGGATTTGAAGCAGGGGTTATGAGGACGGATGTCATCCATTGATTCACTTCTTAAAGAGGGCTCTTATAACCTCACTCAAAGTGTGAACCTGAAAAGGCCTCAGCCTAAAAGGGCCAGGGTCCCCAGGGTCTCCCATTGCATTCTGGGCCATCTCCAGTCATCTTGATGAATATCTGGTCACTGGACCCAGATGGCTCAGGAGAAGAAAGTGAGGTTGGTGACCTTGCACATTTCTCCCTCACTCAAATCCAGGTCAACTGCAAGTCATGTCATCAATCCCTGATGTCATGGTCTCCTTCAAAAAAGGACAAACACAACAACAATGAGGAGGGAATGTATCCCAGCCAGCGCTTAGGCATGGATACAGACAAGAAAGGATATTGAAAGTAAGGAGCAACAAGAGACAGCCAGACTGATAGAATGCAAAGTATGTAGAGAGGGAGTAATATATAGCAATGGGTCATGTTCAGCACAATTCAGGTGTCACCTCCTATACTTGGCCCTTGGAAAATCATCCCAGGTGTCTATGTTCTCTCCCTCTTGAGATGACCTTCTCTATAGTTTGTATTGACTTATCTCTGTGCTTGTGATACTCTGCCCCTTCACATACACACATACACACAAGTAAAATATAATTAAATATAATTAAAATATAATGTCTTTGAATTTACATTTTAGGCACAGTGCTTTGCATTCAATATATGCTTGTTGATCAGCTGATGGAAAGAAGATAAGGATTTTCATGAGGAGGCAGAATCCAAATCCTAGGGAAAGGAGCCCTGTTAAGAGAGCAAAGAAGGCAAGCATGAGAGGGCTTTGTAAAGATACAGTGTTGCTACATCCTTAATAAATGTTTATTGAATTGAATGGAATTGCTGTCACCCATCTCATATCTCCTTTGATTATTTATTGCTTTTTGGGTTTTTGAAAGATGAAAGTTGCCTCGGATTCCTTGAGCATAAGACTTCTCCTTTCTCTTAATTCAGATCCTTTTTTTCTGTCCCTTGGGTATCTCAGGCTGGCACCCTCTGCCCACTAGCAAGGATATTTGGGAAGTGCCATGGGTGGGTGCGGGCTCAAGGAGCTGGCTTTAATAACCCATATGATTTCTTGAGCTTTTTAGACCATAATAGAAATGGTATACCCAGGATGGTTGGAAGAATGAAGGAAGGGGCTGTATTTTTAGTGCCTGCTGTTTGTGGGTAACATAACTGAAAACTGTTGGATCTTTTCCCCTTTAGCTGAATGGCTGGTATTCAGGAGCTTGCACCCACTCTCTGCCAGGCTGCCCTCATGGAACTCCCTTTTTATGATGTGGGTGACTGGTTACTTGGCACCTGCCTGTCCCACTACAATTCTTCATTATTGTCCAGCACTGATGTCCAGTCATCCAGCCCAACTGGCAGCCTTGGTGTCATTGGGTTATAGCAGAGAGGGTTTATTGATGAGACTTGACTGGCGGGCTGGCTGTGAGCTTGTCAGGGCGTTACCACATTGTGAGTGAAAGTCTGCAGGCTAGGGGCTGGGTCTGGATGCTGCAAACCTGCTGGCATGGAGCTGGCATTCAGACATTAATGAACGACAGTAGCAAGAATAATGGCCAGGGTCCCATCCTAGAAGGATTCTGCCAATGCCTCCCGAGAATGAGGACTTGGCTTCAGTCGCTCTGAATCTTCATGGTGAGTTGTTGTAAGGAGAATTGTTTTAGGAGACTAAGCCCCCTGGATCTCTTGAGCCCACTCTCATTTTGGGAGATCTCATTTTACCAATGGACACTCTGGGGCTCTAACCATTCTTTGGAAGTGGAAAACAAAGTAAGAAGATGCTTGTAGGGCCCTATTATGCTTGTGCTGGGCATCACTACCTGATCACAGGCAAATTATCTAACCTCTGTGGGCCTTAGTTTTCTCATCTGTAAATCGGGGATACTAGCCCTACATACTTCTTTGGAATGGTGCAGGTTTTCTTGCTAGTGTGCTCATGTTGTTCCTTTTGCCTTGACTCTCTACCAACCCCACTCCTTCTGCCCCAAACTCTCTTGATCCATTTCTATCCATACTTCAAACCGCAGTTCAGATGTCATCTACTCCATGAAGCCTTCCCTGATGTCCAGTCAGAAGTCATCACTCTCACTTCTGAACTCCCAAAGTACTCTATCTTTAGTTGCACTCTTGTATTCTAATAATGATATTTATTAAACAATAACTTGCTAAGCACCTACTATGTGCACAGGGCTGTGTTAGGCACTGAGTTATATAGACAAATAATGTCCATAACTGATACCACACAGACTTTTAATAAGTGCTTGTTGAATGAATAAAATGACTAGCATGGTTTTACAAAGTACACTATGAACATTAGTTAGTAAGTCAGTCACATTTCTTAAGCACCTTCTATCTGCCAGGCACTGTGCTAAGCACTGGGAGTATAAAAAGAGGCAAAAGATAGTGCCTCCCTCATGGATTGGCAGCTAGTTGTCATAATCTGATAGAGCACTGGAGTCAGGAAGACTCATCTTCTTGAGTTCAAATCTGAACTCAGATATTTACAAGCTGTGTGGCCCTGGGCAAATCACTTAACCTCTGTTTGCTTCAGTTTCTTCATCTGTAAAATGAGCTGGTAAAGGGAAAGGCAAACCACTCCAGTATCTTTGCCAACAAAACCCCACATGGGGTCATGAAGAGTTGGATAGGACTGAACAAAAACAAACCCTGTAGGAGCTCATTGTCTAATGGGATCATCTCATGATTTCATTTGATCTTTACAACAGCCCTATGAGGAAGGTTCTAGTAATATCCCCATTTTACAGATGAGGAAGAGGAGGGTCAGAGATGTTTTGACTCACCTGGGGTCATACAAGATAAGACTCAAACCCAAGTTGCTCTTAATACCAAGTTGAAGGCATTGTCCTCCATCGTGATTCTCTAGATATCCTGTGCTATGGTTACTTGTGTATTTCCTTATCTTTACTAGTGAGAAAGCTTCATGAAGGCAGGACATTTTTCTTTTGCACTACTTTGGGAGGAAACTAGATGACTCAGTGGATAATAGAGCATTGGGTCTGGAATCAGAAGATCTGAATTCAAATCTGGCCTCAGACACTTTCTAGCTGTTTGATCCTGGGCAAGTCACTTAATCTCTGTTTGTCATAATCCACTGGCGAAAAAAATGGCAAACCGCTCCAGTATTTTTGCCAAGAAAACCCCATGGACAGTATGGTTCACATGAAGAGCTTGACAGGACTGAATGAACAGCAATGACAAACTACCTTGGACAGATTAAGAAATTGATAATGTATGTGTTGTTTTTCAATGAAGTAAGTCAAAATCAAAAATGTGGAAACATTTTGCAAAAACTGAAAACACTGTATAACTAGAAGAATTGCAAAATAAAGAGAGAGTAGAGCTCAGCATTACTACCTTTTTTCACTTCCTCCTTTATAGGCTGGTAGGGGGCTATAGTGTCCTTATAGAGATTACTTGGGCTTTCATAAAACACAGTCCTCAGGGCTTCACATATCCCTAGAAATGAATGGACTTGTGAATAGTGTCCTTTCTATACTGTATGTTCCTGTTAGAAGCTCTAAATTAGAAAGGGGAAGGTGGTCACATTAACAGAAGTTGTAACTTCCCACCTAACAGAGATCCAGTAACAAAAATAGTTAGTATTTATCAAGCATCTTAAAATTTCCTAGCATTTTGCAAATATTATCTTACGTTTCCTTACAGCAACTCTGAGAGGCTGGTGTTATTACTGTTATTGCTACCATTATACAGATGAGAAACTGTGACTTGCCCAGGGTCATATATCTAGTAAATGTCTATCTAAGGCTGGATTTGAACTCAGATCTTCCTGACTCCAGGTCCAGCATTTTATCCACTGAGCATCACAGGATGGGTCCATGTAGTATAGAGGCAAATGGCTTAGCCCTCTCAATGATCCAGGTGGTTAATACTCATGACCCAATCTCTTATTGTATTGAAAGTTGTACAAAAATTTGACCACCAACTAATGACTTTTTTTTTTTTTTAGCCATAGCAATTTATGAAACTGTTTGCCAACGGTTGGAGAGATGATCATTATCAGTGGGGGGTGTATTTACACTAAATAAAATCTTGATTCCTTAAAATATTGATATAGGATAATGATTGATACTATTCTGCTTACCTCATAGAGTTATTTTAAGGATGTGAAGAAAACAATGAAAAAATATTTATTGCTATACAATGGGTTTGCCCTTCGTTCCCGAAGAAGACCATGCCATCAGAGAAATAATGACATGACTTGCACTTGACTTTGTTTTGAGTGAGGGAGGGCTGTGCAGGTCACCAGCCTCACTTCTCCTCCAGAGCCATCTGAATCCAGTAACTAGATATTCATCAGGATGACTGGAGATGACCCAGAATGAGGCAGTTGGGGTTAAGTGACTTGCCCAAGGTCACACAGCTAGTGAGTGTCAAGTGTCTGAGGTGAGATTTGAACTCAGATCCTCCTGACTCCTGCACTGGTGCTCTATCCACTGCATCACCTACCTGCCCCTACAGATAGTAAGTAACTTGCCCAAAGAAACAAAAGTACTAGGTAGCTTAAGAGACATTTAAACTCAGGTCTTCTGATTCCAAATGCCCTACTCTTTTCACTACATCATTCTGCCTGCTTTTACTTCCTTCAAATCCAGTTCTGACATTATCCTTTCCATGAAGTCTCAAGTGATTTTTCCCTTCTTGAATCTCTGTCTGGATCTCTCCTAGGAATGAATCCCAACACTAATTTGGATCAAAGGGGGGAGGGGGGAGGGAGCATTTCTTAGGTGCCTACTATGTTTCAGAAATTATAAGGGCTTTACAAATGTTATCTCATTTGATCCTCACAACAACAGTGCGAAGTAGGTGCTATTATTATTCCCATTTTAAAACTCAGAAAATGGAGGAAGATAGAGGTCAAATGACTTGTCTAGGGATACACAATTAATATCTGAGGCCAAATTTGAACTCAGGTCTTCCTGACTCCAGACCCAATGCTCCATCTACCTAGCGGCCTGATTATTACATCTGAAAGGGGCTTAATAACAATTCCAATCCTATTTTACAGAAGAGAAAACTGAGGTAAATGAAGTGATTTCCCTGTGGTCACACAGGTAATGAGTAGCCCAGCTAGATTTTGAATTCATGTCTTTGACAAAAAAACTAGCGCTCTTTCTATTAAACTAATCGACTGTGGAAACGAAGACCCATGAGGAAAGACTAAATTAAATAATATTGTTTATCCTGAGGAAGAAAATAACAAACGATGATTTATGGTTTTTATGAAGGTAGGCCAAAGAGAAATGGGATTTAGTTGGAGCACCAAGGATTTTATCTACCTAGAGAACAATGATCCAAAAGGTGGGTGAAGGAGGCTCTTGGGATCTTTTTCTCTTGATGTGTTTCAGGTTAGATCAACTTTCATTTGCCTTTGGTATTTTAAGTGTGTGCTCATTGGGAAGCAAGGGAAGAGGTGGTATGGCTTCTTAGAGGCCTTTTCTATTTACAATGTAAGGTTTGTAAGGATGAACCTGAGTCATCAAGACCAAGATTAAATTGTATTGTCTTCTCTTGCTTAAGAAGGCAGAGAAAAGATCCCTTTGCCTCTCAATCAATGATTTTATTAATACAACACAAAATCTCTAAGTTTGTGGAAGATGTGGTATAGAATCAGTTGGGGCTGGTCCAGAAAAAGTTTTCTGAGAGAATAGGACTTGTTTTGGCTTTCAAAAGGCATCAGGAGAGGAGTGTGCTGCTAAAAGTTTAATTAATAATTGGCTCTCCAGAAAAAAAACCATACAAACAATACACTAAATTTAATCTGTATTTTTTAAAAAAGAAGTTTTTACTGATGTCTTCTGTTTTGTACATCATCCTAGTTATCTCAGGTATCCTTCTCTTTTATTCAAGTCCTCTTTGATCTTTGTAATTTTGTTACATTCACTCAATTTTTCCATTTACGTTGTTGTGGTTACTGTGTATGTTGTTTTCTTGATTCTGTATCAGTTCCTGTTGATCTTCCCAGGCTTCAATGTATTTATCACACTTATCATTTCTTACAGCATAATAATAGTTCGTTACTACAATTCTCCAATGAATGGTCATCTACTTTGTTTCCAATTCTTTGCTATCACAAAAAGTGCTGCTGTAAATATTTTGGTGTTTTGGGGGAGTTTTCTTCTTATTAATGGCTTCCTTAGCATATAAATCCAATAATGGAGTCTTTGGTTCAAAGAGCATGGACACTGTAGTCACTTTACTTGCATTATTCCAAATTGCTTTCCAAAATGGTTGTATTATTTCACAGCTCCACCAACAATGTGTTAGTATACCTGTCATTACACAGCCTCTCCAGCATTGATTATTGTCATTTTTGTCATCTTTGTCAATTTAATCTACATTATTAGCATTTTCTAACACTTTCGTCTAAATTATCTACAGAACAATAAATCAAGCTGTGAATAATATTTGCCAATTTGCAAAGTATACATATTCACACTGATAATTTAACATTCATCTCTCAAAAGCCTATTTAAACTGGCTCCAGCACATCCTTGAAGAGGGAACACAGTCTGGTTGAGAAGTAAGTGTCTATTTTTCTGGGCTCCTTATCTACATCCATCTGAGGATGTTTTGTATTCCTTACAGGTGGTGCCCATGAAGGTCTGCAGCATTTGGGTCCTTATGGTAACATCCCTAACATTGTGGCTGAACTGACTGGTGACAACATCCCCAAGGACTTCAGTGAGGACCAGGGCTATCCAGATCCTCCAAATCCCTGCCCCATTGGAAAAACAGGTAATGGGCAAGCATACTGATGTGTTCCCAGGGAGAAATAGATTTGAGATTGTAAGCAATTGAAACTTAAAAGTGCTAATGGGAAGCATTGAGAATTACTAACAGTTCAATTCTACTGGGTAGCCCTGTGTTAGAAAGTGAAGAGGCCAAGTGAATTTAATTTGGCATACGTATATCAGTCATGAGGCCCAGATATATAAAATTATTTTGCCAATATTTTCTCTCACTCTCCCTCTTCCATTGTTCAGTCATGTCAGACTCTTCTTGACTGTTCATGAGGTTTTCTTGGCAAACATACTTACGTGATTTACCATTTTGTTCTCCAATGGATTAAAGCAGAGGTTAAGTGACTTGCCCAGGGTCACACAGTTAAGAAGTATCTAAAGTTAGATTTGAAGTGGTCTTCCTGACTCCAGGACCAGTGCTCTGTCCACTGAGCTATCTAGCCGTCCCTCTTTTAGCTGCCCTCAATTATCTCCCCATTCTCCTTAACTTAAAAAGAAATCTTCATCACCCCCTCCCTCCAAATTCTTCCAAAATATCTTTCCCTTTTCCCACATAAGACACAGACAACTCAAGATTATCTACTCTCAGGATTATCCACACCCATTCATTTCTCCTACTTTCCCCCCGCAACTACCAGCCTTAGCATCCAGTTAGCCCCTCCCTTTGCAGGAGGTGGGGGCGGTGGGAGGAGCAAAATGCCAACAATTTAAGATCTATTAGACTGTAAATTTTTGGGGACAGGAATTGTCTTTTGCCTCTTTTTGTACCCCAGCCCTTGGCACAATGCCTGACACATGGTAAGTGCTTAATACATGTTTATTGATTGATTGATCTATGTAGAGCTGGAAGGGACCTCAGGGCCCATGTAATTGACTTCATTTTCTAGATGAGGACATTGAAACAGTGAAAGTGACTTGCTCAAATTCGTACATGTGGCACCACAGAGATACAAAATGGTTTCAATTCCATCATCTCACTGAATATTTATTATTATTGCTATCCTAATGTAATAGATAGGAGACGAGGCTCATCTAAGATCATATAGTAAATAGAAGAGTAGGACTGTAGACTCTGGTATTCTTCCTACTGGTCCTCTTTGAGAACAAAGGACAAACAAGATTTTTTCTGTCACACCACAGCACTTCTCTGAATTTAGTGTGGTAGAGTGGAAAGAGACATAGCTTTGGAGTCAGAGGACCTAGGTTCAAATTCAGCCTTATACATCCTTGGGTAAAGCCACTTCAATTCTGTGGACTGTGGTTTTCTCCTCTATAAAATGAGGGGGTTGGATGAGATGGCTTCTGATGCCCCTCCAGTTTATAGATCTGTGATTTTATTTGCCCAATATAGATTAAGCAAAAAATCCAACTGTCAGTTCGAATACATTTTAACAGTTCTGATAAAAAAATCAGAAATGGAAGCCTGCTAAAATATTTTGAAATATTTCAGTTTAACTCCTTCCTTTCCCTCTCTGCTTTCTCCCCTCAGGTCTTCATACACTGTTTCTATGGATAATAGTGAGAGGCCTAGCATACTAGTATTTCCTATTAAAGTTGTCCTGGACCATGTTCCTCATAACTGTCATTCTTCTTAAGACATGGTAATTTCTTAATTACCAGAATAGGCTTGCATCCTGATAGACCAATGATAGGATTGGTAGCCCTGGCCTGAGGACCCCTCTGCCCCTACTTTCAGGCTCTGTTTAAAGGGAGACCTTTGTTTTTAAGCTATCACTCAGTGACTAAGGATAGAATTCCCCATTTCCTTTTCTCTGCTTTTTAACGTAACATGCAAAGAGCTACCACCTGCTATTTCTAACTCAATTTAGGATAAAATGTTTTGTCTACATATGGACCGAGTTGGAACCCAGTTTAATCTGGTTACCTGCTAGGGTTCATCACTTTCAGGGACAAATCTGTACTTTCAATAACTCATGGATTGTGTGAAAAGGAATCCAGAGTTGGGCAGGGAGGCTGAGCGTTAGGTTCTAATAGGGTATCAACATGCCTGAATACAGCTAACCTTGTTTCTTGGTGGTGCAAATTCCTCATTATTGAAATAATTGATTTCACTGATGTTTGGTGTTATTTCAAGCATGACAGAGAGATCAGGAAAAAGTCTCAGGGATTCCATAGGGGATGTTGAGGAGTAGACTTTGGACTTTGCTGCCTCATGAAAATCCCTTCTGGGCTAGAGCTACTAGAGAAGGTACTGAGATGGTGCAGCAATCATATGTCCTGGAAAATCTAGGAAGGAAAGAAAGTGTACTTTTAACAAGACTTTACAAAAGGAATATCTTCTATCAGACCATGTGTCTTGGGTTTTTGTTGTTGTTGTTGTTAAAAAACATGGTCACTGTAACTAACGAGAATCTAAGTGATTGCGTGTGGCAAAGCAATGTGGGTCTGCCGGCGCAGTGAAAAATTAGATTTGAAAATAGGATTGCAGGAAGACCTGAATCACTGCATGGCTCAGATCATTTCAGCCACATATTATTTGCTTGTATAATTTTAGATTCAGGGAGAGGAAAGACCTGTACCAAGTTTAAGGAACAACATTCCCCAGGGGCAGCTGGCTGGATTGATTAGACACAGCAGAGGGCCTTATTCAGGTATTTAGAAGGAGTGAGTTCAGAGTGAAACATTTTGGGTTTGAATCCTCCCCATCCCTTCCATGTCTCCAAATTCTACCCATCTTTCAAGGCTCGGCTCAAGTTTTACATGCTTCACAAAGTATCAAATCCTCAGTCTGGCATTTAGACTCACTTTAGTCTGGCTCTCAACTACCTTTCTAGGCTTATTTCATAATATTCCCCCTCAAATACTCTCCTTTCTGGGCAAATTGGCCTGGTGTATGACATTCTGGCTTTCACCTCTGTACCTCTGCTCTGGTGGTCTGCCATGTCTGGAATGTTCTCCCTCCCTTCCTCTGCTTTGTAGGATCCCTAGCTTGCTACAAAGCACAACTTAAGGGCCACTTTTTACGTGAGGACTTTCTTGACCGTCACTGCAGTTGTTAGAACTCTCTGCATCTTGAAATTGCTTTGTATTTCCTTTCCTTTTCCTTGTCCTCCTTCTGTCCTTCCCCCAATGGAATATAAGTTCCTTGAATAAAGGAAATGTTTAGTTTTTTTCTTGGCATCCCTAATACCTAGTAGAGTGGTCTGCACATAGAAGGCATTTAACAAATGTTTCTTGAACTAAATTTATAGTACATAGATCTCTTTTTCTGAATTTCTCAGTTTCTTATTCCTTGTATTCTCATTTCGGACTTAATCATATACTTCTTTATGTTATTTTTTCGTGATAAATGAGTTGAATTCTACATGTATCATTGAAAGGTTACTATGTGTAAGGCCTTGCTAGAAGAGGGTTATGTGACACATTCACTTTTGATCTGTGAACGGAAGAGGGGAACACAAGTACTGAAGTCATAGTAATTCAAATAAGTCAAGTCAGCAAGTATTTATGTTCCGGTCATGTGGAAAAAAAAATGACTAAGACACAACTCCGGTTCTCAAGAAACAGTTCTGATGGACATTCTCAAAAAAAATTAGGAAAACAATACAAAGTGTTATCAACAGAATGTAAGCTTTATGTTCCCTGTTAATCTTTGCATATGTAGCACATTGCCTGGTCTAAAGTTGGTACATAATAAACGTTTATTCATTGTTTGATATCATTCGGTGCTAGACTGTATGGTATAGACCATAAATATGGATGTCCGAGAAGGAAGAGGTCAGTATGGGCTATGGTATAAGCCCCAAGTCTCAGCTTTTAGACCTCCATGCATCCAATATACTATTCTGGAAATTTAGTCTTTAATTTAAGGAAAATTTATCCTTTAATTCTCTCAATTTGCTTTCTGCGTCATTGTGGAAATGTAGGGAAATCCTCATCTATGTTGTTTCCTGGCCACAGAGATAATATATTAAATTCTGTGGTTGGTATCTCAATTATCTGACTCCTACTCCTACGTTCTCATGACCCCAGTGGGCTCCCACCCTTCAGCATCACCCAGGAAATCACTTCCAGTAAAGAATTAGAATCCACTCCACAAAGTTATCATCCAAAAAATGTGTCTGAGCACCTATTTTTACTATATTCTTCTCCATTCCTACCAGCGTGACATACTGATGGTTGCAGATGTAGGGGTTAGATAACGTTCCCAGTCAGGAGATCTGAACACTGAGCAGACGCAGTAGAGCTGCATTAGAGATCTTTTGGTATGCTAATGACTTCCACATTAGGTTCATACTGTGGAGAGACCTTGTGTGCGTTTCAGACTGCCTTCTGGAAAGACTTGGAAATACTCCAAGAAACGAGACACAGGACATACCTGGCTGATTGTAAATAGGCGCGCATTTTCAGCACTTATTTAATGTCTCATCAGTCTTTTGAAAACTGGTCTTCACTCCTCCCCTCAGCTTCCCATGCAACCCAGACTCCTTATGTTCTTTTCTGGTTGTCTAAGGCACATAAAAGATAGGCAGAATGAATCATCTCCAGAGAATCGTAAGATCCAGAGGGGCTTTGGAGAGTGCTGAGGCTAAGGAAACTTTGTCCTCCTCTTAGCAAGGAGGGGATGGAGTATAGATGTGAAATGAGGAATATATAACATGGAAAATATGTTAATTTATTTGACTGGACGTATTTGTTACAAGGGAGAGTTCCATGGAGGGAAGTCCTTGAGGGGTGATAGTGATGTTTTAAAAAGGCATCAATAAAACATTTACAAAAAGGAAAAACGATTTTGAAGACACTGTTTCTGAATGATAGTGTGGTCTAGTTAGAGAGTTGACCTTTGATTTAGTAAGACCTGAGTTCAAGTCTTGCCTTAGACCCCAGATTAGTAAACAGATATACCATACCCACTGAATATAGAATGGGTGTGTGTTAGACTAATGTCTGCCCAAGCCTGTTGCTTAACCACTGAGTGCCTCAGGCAGCTCCCACAGAGGATGTCATTCTACATCCTTGGAAGGAATGTCCAGGTTAGGCACTGCCCTACCAAGATGAAACCACAGATCTGAACCGAAAATTCAAACAAGAAAATCAGAGCCTATAGCACCAGTCATGCTGGAACAGCCATTAGCCCAACACACTCACACACACACACACACACACACACACACACACACTCACACTCACACATACACACACCCCTCTGTTCAGTGACTATGGTGTGTGTGTGTGTATGTGTGTGTCCATGTTGTTTATTAATGCAGGAGCACATTAAAAATATGCGAACTGTACTGATTATACAAAATACACAGCATTTCCTCCTCCCCCTCCTCCGAAGGAATGCGTATCTCATATTAGAACTATAATTAGCCCAAACTTCGCCTGAGACAAATTTAGTTTGTGGGTGGGTGAGTGAAGTGAGGTCAGGAGAGGATTGTGGATGTGGTTATGTCCTGGGCCTCCAGAGATCTAGGAGGTAAATCAAGCTACTGAGGGTCATCAGCAGGGGAGGGAGGAATCACACTTTATCTCCTATCAGTGCCCTGGGACAGAGTCTCATTTGGCCTCATGCTGAATACAATTGTGCCCAATATATAGGAATTAACTAAGGTTTATTAAGTACTTACTGTAAGATATTTATTATATAACATTATTTATCAAATAATTTAGTGTATTTACATAAAATATATTTTATATGTAAAATAAATTGATGTCGCACTTTTCTCTAAGGAGCAAAACTGCATTTATTTTAAAATACTATATAGAATATTATATTATAAATATATACATTATTAAACAAATTAACATTGTGTTTAAAATACAATTATTCTATTTTATGTTACATAAAAAATAATATGATAATATTGAACCTTTCTCTAAGGAGCACAAGGTATTTCCAAAAATCTAGGCACAAACTTCACCGTATCCCTCTGAAGTAACTAGAGGGAAGTAGCCACCATCATTTTCAGTTTCCAGATGGAGAAGAGGCCCAGAGAGGGAAAGTGATTTGCCTGAGGTCACAAAGTGAGTCAAAAGGAAGCAGGAATAGATACATGGGATGCAGATGGGAATGTGATTCTGACCTTCAGTGGCCTGCCTTGTTCCTATTTACCTTTACCCATGGGGGCATGCATAAGTTGCTTGGCTTTTCTCAAAGACTTCTGGCTGTTTGCAGTAGATGATGGATGTCTGGAAAATTCCCCTGACACTGCAGAGTTCATCCGAGAGTTCCAGCTGCATCAACACCTTTTTGATCCTGAACACGACTATCCTGGCTTGGGCAAATGGGTGAGTTCAACTTTAATTACTACCAATCATAGTTACTACTTATATAATGTTTTAAAATTTGCAGAGTACTTTCTGTACATCATCTCAGCTGAGCCTCAGAGCAAACCTGTGGAGTAGGTACTACAGTTAATATTATTCCCATTTGACAGTTGAGGAAACTAAGGTTCAGAGAGGTGAAATGATTGCCTACGGTTGTACTGCTAGTAGATATCAGAGGTAAGATTTGAAAGCAGGTCTTCCGGACTCCAAGTCCAGCACTCTCTTTACTGTCCTATCCTGTGTCTATATTTTCCAGACTCATTTATTGAAGGTGCTAAAGTAGAGCTAAATTAGAGAGGAAATTTGGGAGGGGAAGACTGTTTAGGAACAGATTTATTAAAAGCCTAGGACAGGGAAGGGCCTTGAACAATTCCTCGATGATGTCATCCTTCCTGGCAGCTTCTTGACAATTGTATAGAATTAGTAGGTAAGGGTTTAAAGTAATGTAGATGAATATTTTGTTGACTAAGCATGGATAAACATGTTACTCTCTGGAATCTGGTTCTGGGTTATTTGTGTCATTTACCATGGTGTAATACATAGAAAATAGGAAATAAGGTTTTTTAAGTATGGATATATTCTTAAAATTAAGTTAATTCAATAAGTATTAAGTCCATACTGTGTTTTTTTAAACTTTTTTCTTCGCACAGAAGAATTATAGTTAATAGAAGAAACTATGAGAAAAAAACAAAGCAAAAGAGAAAAGGGTTTGCTTCACCCTGAAGTCCAGCTCCATCGTTCCTTCTCTGGATGTGGATGGAATTTTCCATCAAGAGTCCTTTGGAGACGTTTTAGGTCGTTGTGTTGCTGAGAAGGGCTAAGTCTATCAGAAACAGTCCTTGCACACTGTGGCTGTTACTGTGTATAATGTTCTCCTGGTTCTGCTCACTTCACTCAGCATCAGTTCATGTAAATCTTTCCAAGTTTTTCTGAGGTCCCCCTGTTCATCATTTCTTATAGCACAGTAGTATTCCATTGCATTCATATACCACAATTTGTTCAGCCATTCCCCAATTGATGGGCATTCCCTCGATTTCCAGTTCTTGGCCACCACAAAAAGAGCTGCTATAAATATTTTTGTACATGTGGGCATAATGTGTTTTTGAAACAGACATTTTGTTATATAACTTTCATCTAATATGGATGGCTTCCTTTTGAGGGAGTGAGTTTCTTGTCACTGCAGGTGTTAGAGGATTTTTTCCTGGAGTTTGTTCCCACATCACTGGGTCTGGAGGGCAGGGATCCAGCTCTCAGACTCTAGTCTGGATGTATTCCCATCCAGAAGCTTGTTGTCATGTGTGGAGACACAGCTTACTCTGCCCTATGACACTTGAACCATTGGGAAAAAAACTGACAGTGTCTTAGCCCTCCATTACTAGGAGGTGGGAAGACTGCTCCTGATACCAGAATTGTTGGTTCAGCATCTGCTCCTCCCTATCTCAGTACTCAGGAGGATCAACAGGCATTATGCGAGATATATAAATCTATCTATCTATCTATCTATCTATCTATCTATCTATCTATCTATCTATCTATCTATCTATCTCCCTTCTACCTTTACCTCCTCCTCCATGGTATTATCATAGAATCTCAGAGTTGGAAGGGATCTCGGAAATCATCTAGTACAAGCCACAGCTGAAGGTAAATTCCTGGTACAACATACCCAAGAAGTGGTCTCACAGCTTTTGCCTGAAAACCACTAATAATGGAAAACTCATTACTTCCTTAGGCAGTCCATTCCACTTTTTGATGGTGCTAACTAACAAGCTTCTTCCCCCGATACATGAAGGCCAAATTTGTCTCCTTGCAATTTGTACTCATTGCTTATAGTTCTATCCCCCTTCAGGGCGGGGAGAGGTTTAGCAAAACAAGCAATTATAATAAATAGCTAACACTTCTATAGCACGTTAAGGGTAATGAACATCTGAGGAATGAAGGATTGGAATTCATCCTTCCCAATTCCAAGTCCAGTGTGGTCTAATCCTTCTTCCACATGACAACTCTTTGGATACTTGAAGTCAATGATCATATTTATCTTCCATTTTCTCTTCCCCAGGTTAAACATCCCTAGTTCTTCCAACCAATCTTCATGTGACATGAGCTCAAGACTCTTCACCATCCTGGTTATCTTCCTGTGGATATTTTCCCACATATCAAAGTGCTTCCTAAAATATGACTCCCAGAAGGGAACACAATACTCCAGATGTGGCCAGACAGAGTGGAATATAGTAATATTACTTCCCTCATCCTTGTCATTATTCTTCTCTTAATGCAGGCTAGGATTGCCTTAGCTTTCTTGCCTGCTATATCTCATTTTTGACTCATTGAACTTTTGGTCCATTAAACTACCCTAGATCATTTGCAGATGACACTCTCCTCTATCTTACATTTTAGAAGTTGATTTTATGAACCCAATTGCAAGGCTTTATATTTACCTATATTATATTTAATGTTATTACATTTGCCATTCTCTCTATTAGAGACTAGGTGGACCCTATCTGCCATCATTGTAGGACTCTGGAGAGTGATTGCATCTACTCCTCTTGGTTGCTTCAATTATCAGCCTTATGCTGATGGTTTCTTAATGAAATTTATGTATCTAACCCTAATGCCTAAATTCCACTCTGACCCTGATAGCTGCCTGCTTGATGTCACCTAGCTTTCCTAATGGCATCTCAAACTCGGGATTTCCAAAACAGAATTGATCATTTTGATCCTTGTTCTTGACCTGTTTCCAAACTTCTCTGTTTCTGTTGAGGACATTGTCATTCCCCAAGTCACCCAGGTGTCATCTTAGACTTATTCTTGTCTTTCACCAATCTTATCAGTCACCAAACTTGTCAATATTCCCTCTACATCATCTCTCATATCCTTCTCCTTCTCTTTACTCAAATAGCCACTACCTTAGTTCAGAC
The DNA here is from genome assembly GCF_028372415.1 of Notamacropus eugenii. NCBI lineage: Eukaryota > Metazoa > Chordata > Mammalia > Diprotodontia > Macropodidae > Notamacropus > Notamacropus eugenii. The sequence goes on along the minus strand of NC_092878.1, from coordinate 55,193,211 downwards.
CCTTAGCATCTCTTAGCTGGACTATTATATTAGCATCCTAACTGGTCCTAACATTGATTTCATCCTCACCTCTCTTCAATTCATTCTTCACACAGCGGGAAAAACAATTTTCTGCAGACACAGGTACACCTTTCCCTCAACGCCAATTCTGCTCCAAAATCCTTGGTGACACTGCATTGACTATAAGATGAATTATAAACTCCTCATCCTAGCATTTAAAGCCCTTTAAAATCTTGAGTCAACCTACCTTTCCTGAATTATTTCATATCACCTACTTTTGTTACAACTTAGGCAGCTAGATGGTGCAGTGGATAAAGTGCTAGAGCTGGAGTATGGAAGACCTGAATTCAAATGTGATCTTGCACATTTATTAGCTATGTGACTCTGAACAAGCCACTTAACTTCTGCCAGCCTCAGTTTCCTCAGCTGTAAAATGGATTTAACAATAGCACCTACCTCCCAGGATTCTTGTAAGCTCAAATGAGCTGTTTATAAAGTACCTAGCACAGTGCCTGGCACATATTAGATGTTTAATAAATGCATTTTTCATTCTCTCCTTCCTTAATTGTCCTACTGTTCCCCTCAGTCAGCATTCCATGAGGACTTGTGTTCAAAACTGAACTCTGCTACTTACTACCTGTGTGACTTTGGGTGAGTCATTTAACTTTGAACTTCAATTTCCTCATCTGTAAAAGGAGGGAGTTGGACTAAATGGCCTCTTAAATTCTCTTCTAGCTCTAAATCCATGGATTTTATGGTCCAATGCCTTGTGATTCCCAAGTCCAGAGCTCTTTCTACTATACTACAATGCTTCTTTAGCTTGGATGTGAGCTGTGTCTTGAGTATAGGTAGGATTTGGAAAAAAGTGGTAGGAGAGAATTCAGAAAGGAAAGAGTATAATCAGGGTAATTAGCTTAATTAAAATGGAGCATTTATATTTGGGAGAGGTGGGAAATAAATTTGGATTGGTAGGTCGGGATTAAATTATGGAAGATCTTTAAAAAGCATCATAGAAATATCTATTTGGAACTGTAATACATCTTAAAGTCATCTAGTCTGGATCCCCTAATTTTTCAGATGAGGAAACTGCAGCCCAGAGATGTGAAGTGACTTGCCTAAGGTTACCCACTTAACAAATGACAGAGGTGGAATTTGAAACCAGGGGTTCTGACTCCAAATCCAGTATTCTAGGAATTTAGACTTGATGTGAAAGAAAAACAAAGAAACATTGTAGGCTCTTGAAGAAGAGACTGATATAATACAAGTGCTCTTTATTAAGATCAGTCTGGCAGCTAATGTCAGCTAGGAGGCAATTTTAAAATCATAGACAAACCACAGAATCTCAGTTGGAAGAGACCTCATAAATCATTGACTATGACACATTTAGTCTTGTGTCCAAGAACCTACTCTATAGCACTCCCAATATGCGAATTTCAAAGCTTCACTTGAAGATGTCTCTTGACCAAGAACATACAATCTTCCAAGGACATTTATTCTATTTGTGGACAGCTCTTTTATATGCAGTCAAAATCTGTCTCGATAATTCTAAACGTTGCTACCTAAGTTCAAGCAGAAAAAGTTTATTTCCTTTTTTTATGATAGTCCAAGTTCTTGAAGACAGTGATTATGTCTTTCTTGGTATGTCAATTGATACAAGAATTTTTTTTGTAATTAAAAAATTTTTTTGCGATATTTTACTATAATTTCTCCTATCTGCGCATATGCTCAAAGAACTCACAATCTAATGGGAAGCTCCACCGTCAGTGTGAGGCAGAACCTGTTTTACACATCTGAATATTGAAGCTCAAAGGTTAAATGATCATCTCCCCAATCTGCTATGGTAGTGGTGGTCCTACGCCATCTTTAATCCTTCCCTTTCTTCCAGGATAGCTTCAGAAAAGCCCTATGCCATCATAGGTATACAATGAGCAGGGTCTAAGGTGATGGCAATGGAAATAGAAATAAGGGGAGGAAAGGAAAGACATTGACAAAGGAATTAACAAGACAGAAAATGGAAAAGAAAATTGAATAAAGGAGATGGAGGGTGGGGAAGAAGAATTGGTAGCTTAAGAAAAAAATAGGTCTTCACTTGGCACTGGGGAGTATATAAGGGAGATATGAGAGGGATAAAAAAAGATTACTTAGCAGAACCAAGGGCTGGATCAAAGTGGAAGTCGTTTCTTTACTCTTTAAAGGTTTGGTTTCACTTAGTTTTACATTTTCTGTGTGGTCCAGGAATAGGAGTAGAAAAGAACAGAGGCTGGGGATGGAAAAGATTAGGCAATGGCCCATTGAGTTTGGAGGAAGGAGTCCAAGTGCTTTAGAGGGCAATACTGAAGTAGTTGACCTTGGGAAGTTGAGAGCGAATCTAGAACAGTTAGAAGGGAACCAATGATCTGGGTGGGAGCAGGAAGTACTAAGTCAAGGCAGAGAATAAGTTTAGTGGGTGTAGGGAAGTAGGAGAGATGGAAGACATCATCTTTCCTTCTTTCTAGATTTGGCTCATCTTTTTCAGAAAGCCTTTCTAGATTATCTTCAGTCATTCTAATAACCACCCAGCCTGTAGTTCACATCCTTGAATAATTAGCACATATGTGTAGTATATCTGTTTCTGTCACTTGTTTTCTATGTATGTATCAGAGCCAAAGACTAGAACTTGGATTCCCTATAAGAGGGAAGAACTATTAGTAAATCCACTACTTTAGGTCATGTTTAGAAGTTTCTTATCAACTGTGATCATTTGTTTAAACTTAGCTTTCCTTAGTTTATTGCCTTATTAGTAACTGGTAGGTACTAAGAGTTAATTTGCTTGAAATTCACAAGTATGTGTGATGTTTTTTTTAGTAGGGTCCCACCATCTCCAGTCAGTGTTTTCACAGATTTAGAGTTCTCAAGAAAGCATAATTTCTTGTTTCTTGTGCAGTCCTACTAAGGACAATGATATAAATGTATATTACATATACATACACACATACACACACACACACACGCGTATATATACACAACACACACTACACATACATTAATTGACTTGCTTATGTCTCAGAGGTATGATTGAAACCTACATATCTACATATTCTCATTATCTCTCTCTCTCTGTCTCTTTCTCTCTCTCTCTTTCCACACACACACACACACACACACACACACACACACACACACACACACACACCATTAACATATCAATCAATCAGTGACCTCGGCAACTCTCTCAGACAGCTGTGTTAGAGATGAGTTAAATCAGTGGAAGGAGTTTCCACACTGATACTTCTTCATACCAATTGAAATCATAAGTCCAATATGTACATTGTGATTATTTCTATAATAACTTACTATTTTTAGTTCTTTATTAAAGATTATTATTTATATAGTTGTTTAGAATGTGCAAAACACTGCATATATTATGTCATTTGAGTCACATGACAACCCTCTGAAAGTATGGCAGGCATTAAAACAGATTAGGAGACCAAATTTCAGAGAAATTAAGTGCTTTGCCAATAGTCAATGCCCAATCAGTAAGTGTAAAATCAGGACTGGAACTTAGGTCCTTGCTTGCTTTTAAGTCCACTACTCTCCACTGAATCTCTAAGTTAAACATGAATGTCTGTCTTGTCCCTTCCATTAGATTAAAGGCACAGACTATTCATTCTCCTTTGTAGTTTTCCACAGTGTTCAATATATAGTAGGCATCCAATAAATATTGACCAAAGAACTTTAAAACCTGAATGCATTCCTATGTCTTTTCATTACTTGTGCTTCACTAATATCTCCTGGGAGGTGGTCATGCCTACAAGAGGGAAGAGTTGTTTTGCAAGAAATGAACACCCAATACACTCTGATGCTAAGTAACTTACACCTGAACTCAATGACTGGTCCCTGCAAATTTCACTCTTCTTCCCCTCTGTATCCTTGAACTTCAATGTTACTCTCTCAGGAAAACAGTTTCTGACCTAGGAAGACAAGTGTTTCCCCTTTCTAAGCATGCATCAGTATTCTTGATCAGCACCTTGGATGACTCTAGAACATTTTCAGTAAACAAAGCAAACTCAACTGGGTGAACACAATAGATGAGTTGGATAGGGACAGTCTCCTTTGTGTGGTGCTGCAAACATAAGTTACCAATAAAGTCACTGCACTGTCTTTGGTTTAACTTCTCCAAATGGCCATTACTCCCTTACCTACAGCTATGTTTAGTTATTTCTGAGTTCATGGAATGGCTGGGTGACTTCCCCCCAAACCTAGTCTCTCAACCCCTAGTCTCTCAATTTATACAGTCAGTATTTAAAACTACCAGGATTTAGTTGCTCCCAACCTAAGACTTTCGTGCCATTGTACCTAACTCTTGGTAATGGACATACCCTTGCCATGACCCTGTCTGCACTTGGTTTCTCCACACTGTGTACAATTCCATTTGATAAATCTAGCAGATCATTAATCCTGGGAAAGTAGCTCTTTGCAAGGTGGTACCAAGCTTGAGATTGAATCACTCATCCCTCAGTTGATCATGTTTGATCAAGTCAAGACCGAATGATCATTTGTGATGATGTTGAAGGTTTAACATTTCAGTTTAGAATTTAACTAAATGCCTTTTGACAGCAGTGCTCTGAACTGTTAGAGGAAGGTGTTCCTAAGGAAAATCTTCCAGAACTAGAAGGCTCACTTACTGAAAAATACATTATAAGGCAGCTAAGAGAGTGACTGCAAGACACCATGATGTCCTGTGGTATTTGCTCTCAGTGGAAATAAACTTACTGCCTTTTGCCTGTTCCAGCATCCCATAATTACATGGCTGATGGAGATTCCCTCTTGTAGAGGGGTTTGAAATCTGAGAATCCCTGAATTTTAAAAATAGTTTGGATAACTGTGTTTCAGTATAATCACTTTCCTTTTTTAACCCTATGTGTCTCTTGCATTTAAGACATTCTTCTGAGAAAGTTTCACCAGAATGACAAAGGAATCCATGACATAAACAAATTAAGAACTTGGTTTAGAACCCCTGCTCTAGTTAAGTATCCCCTAAAGTGGGTTCTTTGTCATCTGTGCACATTCACCTCTGCTGAAGCACACTAGATGTCTAAGCTCTTCAGTGATGGATAGGAAGCCTCTGTTAGAGTCTGGAACCTGCCACCTCCATTGAAAGCAGCCTGGCTTAACCTGAGGGACTTTGGCTCCTGGAGAGGTGGATTGTTTATTAGCTTTCATTTTCTCTTGTCTGTCTGTTCAATCTATCTCTGACCGTTCCATTGCCTACAAAACAGTCAAAGTAAGGGTTGCCTAGGTCCACCTTAGTTTCTCTTGAAGCTTAGAATGGAAGCAGAGCCTGAACATATCCTGATGACCTGGGATGAATGAGAGAGTGATATTTGGGAAAGAACTAACAGGCAAAGTGAATTATAGAAGATCAGAATGGTAGGACCATAGCTGTTGAGTTTGGAGGGACATCAGAGGTTATCTGATCCTACCCCCTTACCTTACAGATAAGAAAACCAAGGTTAAATGACTTGCCCAAGGTCACAAGTGTCAAAGCAGGGACTGTCGTTTTTGGTAATAAAAATTTCATGGAACAAGGTAGTTTCAGGAAATGCTGCTGAAGAGAAAAACCAAAATATGTTTTACTTTATCATATTCTATGATATTAGAGTTTAGTTAAGCCCTATTCCACTCCATCCAATCCCTTTCTGTTCTAATAAATCTTTTCCTGCTCCATTTCATTTCATTCCATTCCTTCCATCCCATTCCATTTATTCAGCAAATTTGATTGGTACCCCATCTTGCTGTGTCAGCTATCAAGTTGGTTCCACACCCACTCATGATCAATGAATTTAATATTGTGCCACAGACCAAACAAGTCCCACTCTGCTTTGAGTAGTGAGGAATAAAAATGCTCATGTTGAGGTGGCATTCTGCCTGGTGGTGTTAACACTAGTGCCACTCTGGGAATTGGGAATAACATACATCCATGGAAAAGATAACCTTCAGGCAGCAAAAGTAAAGACCCAGAGTGTGATAGACTTTTTCCTAGATGGAACAACCTACATGTCTGCCTTTTCTCTCTTCAAGTATTAAATTGAGCTGTTCCCCAAGAAAGCCGACAAGTGTGATTGCAGCCAGAAACGTCCCTCTTTGGCAGATGGAGGGGCTCTTTGACTTTCCTTCCCTGGCACAGCCTTCATGCATAGTTGAGGTTGGGCAAGAGATATGGATTGTGAATCAGGGAGATTTTAATGAACATGAAAAATACAAAGCTCATTCTTGGCACTTGTCATTTTTGTCTCCACATCTATGATTTTCTAAAAAAAAATTGTTGTACTCAAACAACTCAAAAGGAATAAGTTGGTACTTCATCAAAACTTTATGCTGCTCTTCCTTTATCACAGTTAAGGAAGCTTATTTAGAGTAAGATCAATCACCTCATTTATACTTGATTTTCCCTTCATTAAAAAACCAAACTAACCCAAACAACAACCAGCACAAACACCCCCATTCTCCTTCTCCCGTCCCACTCACAGGTTAAGTTTTCTGTCTTCTATAATCATAATCGAGAGAAAAATCTGTTGAGCATGTGTCCTATATTCTTGAGCTTAGTTGACTCCACTGTGTGTTTGAAATATAGCAGTATGTGGAAACACTTATACAAACTGTGGTAACAGAGCTTTTTTCCTCTCAACATAGCTTTCCTTTCTGCCAAGAAGTTTTTTTTTGGCAGTTTTTAAAAGGTTCACTCTATTAAAAATGTTATGGACCAAATGGTTTTCTTAGCATCTTTACTGGGGGCACTAACTTAAAACTACAGATGGATTGGTTGCAGAAGCCATGATGTTGAATTTATTTACTTGGAGAATTGTTACAAATAATCAAACACTACACCCCTGGAGCATTTAGTTTATGCAGTTTGTTAAAAGGGAGTGAGATACCATTCTCCTCCTCTCCCCCTCCTTGCCCCCTCGATGGCTGGTTTCTACCATAGCCATTTCATGGGGCGGTACTAGATCTGTGCTAGGTTGGTTTCTAGTGCTTGTATTTTAAAATGTATTTTCCTCTTTATGTGATTGTTGATGACACTAGTGGGCCCCTGGGCACTCCAAAGGACTTTATTAAAAGCTGAAAAACCACTAACTTTTCTCTTGTGGTTTATCTTTCTGACACGACATTCTTTTCATCTAGTTCTGTTTCCAAAATATGTGTATGCAAATGTCCACAGGAAACACAGAGTATTGCTTTTAAAATAGACATTCACCAAATTTGATCCATACTGCTACATTTGTTTCTTCTCTCCTCCCTTCCCCCTCTCTAGAACAAGAAGCTTCTTTTCGAAAAGATGAAAGGTGGACAGAGACAGAGAAGGAGGGTAACTTACAGTCTTGACTATTTTTCTATGTTATGTTATCTGAAGAGGGTTGTTGACAAATGCTGAGACCTCAGGTTGTTCTGAAGCAACTTTAGAGTCTCATCATAAGCATTTATGAAAAATTAGGAGAGTGGTCCAGCATAAAGAGGGACCTTGCTTTGAAACTACATCCCCAGCTCTCTGATAGGCTGCTGAGACTTTGGACTACAGTATTAAAAACTCATAGCTACTATAGTTTCAATTCTTTGAAAACTCATTAAGTGCTTACTCTGTTCCTAATTTTGTGCTAGGTACTGTGGGAGATCCCAGAGAAGCCACTAAAATGAGCTCTGCCCACAAACCTTTGATAGGGCCCAACTATTTGTTTTTCTGTATGTCTCCATGTACTAAGCTTGCATGCAGCCTGGTTGAGGAGACAGCTTACATATATGAAACACTTACTAAGTGATACAATAAAGTCAAGGGCTAAATTCCATGGTTCAAACAATAATTTATAGAAGCATTTTGTTAGAGAAGCTAAATTCAGCCATTTCCTCATACAGTTTGCCTAGACATATTCTTGTCCTTTTCCTGGCCAGATTATGCCAAATTTTCTAACTTAGCTATGTTCGTTTGCCACATGTCACATGTATCTGTTTGGAGATTTCAACACTATTTCCTCACCCTAGTCATCCAACACGGACTCAACTGTTTATGGTGTTCTTTGACTATTACGACATTTTCTTGAAGGGAACTGAATGGACTTGAGCTTTTAATGAATTGTTTTTAAGCACTGACGCTCACAAGTTGAACATATGAAGCCTTGCTATCCCACCAACACTCCACCCTTAGAGTTTACAGTTTTATCTCTTACTCCTTCCAATCTGATGAAAATATGGCTGTTACCAAGTCAACACCTATTTTGTGTTGAATTTTAAAAAAAAACAAACCAAGGACAACAGCACAAGCTTTTCACATGAAGACTGTTAACACAGAAAAAACAAAAACAAATAGTTTGGCCCTATCAGAGATTAGGGAATTAGACGATAATAGTTGCAAATTGTTCTGAATAATATTCTCCAATCTATTTCCTTACTGCTGATGAGTTTTCCTTTTTCTGGCCTTAGAGTTATATAGGCTGTCCAGAAACATCATTTATCCCTATAGCTCCATGTCACAAAGCTCCAAGCTTCTGCCCCAGTCTGAGAAAGAACAGATATACCCAAAGCAGGATTTATAAGAGAGACTCATAAGGTATCGAAAGGATAGAAAAATACCTTATTTGGCAGAGTTAAATTACCCGGTTTAGGAGTCTTTGCCACTTGAGAATTGCCATTTGCAATCTTATAGTTGGAGGAGGAAAAGGGCCTGAGGGAGTAGTGACCGTGGAGGAACATGCAGAGTTCCAGGTCCCTACATCCTTATAAGTATGCTAATAAATGGCCATTATATGGAGATTGACCAAGAAGTAGCCCATGATTTCCATTTCCTCTATTCTTCAAGGTGCATAAATAACATCTGCAGTAAATTCAGCAAAGAGCCTTAGTTTTTGTCCACTCCCTATTCCACCATCCCTCTGTCCTTTCTTAGGGAATGTCAGTGGGTAACTACTTAGGTCTTATCCTTAGGGAACCTAGATACCAAAATTTTGGAACTTTGGCCAGGCTTTATATTTTAGCCTCAACTTCCTTCACATGGAAAAGGCCTAGAATTTATGTCCAGGAATGTCAATGTGACCCAGTGGTATCAAGTACTGTCTGTTCTCCTGGAGCATACAAAGATCATGTCCTCAAGCCAGAAGTATTGGGTCTCAATCCTCTTGAGTAACAGAAGTTGCCTTCCCTATAATCAGTATTCAGATGGACTTCACAGTTTGATTGAGAGACCTTAACCATCTCATTAAGTTCATGATTCAGAAAGAAGAAATTCTGGACTAGTTTAAAAGCAACACTTCTCCCAAAGAAGCTTAGCATAGGTTGTAGCTTTCCAGACAAAAAAAAAATCAAGAGCAGAGATCCAATTCTTATTTTTGTTCCAGACAAAAGAAAGACAAAGAAAAGAAAATGAAGACCTGAGTGCTAGATCTGGCTCCATTAACTATATAAACCGCATGATCTAGGCTGAATCAAACTTCCCTGTGTCTCAATCCTTTTAATTGTGAATTGGGTTAAATTCTTGTCCCACCTTACTTCTTGGCTCAGTGACAATATGATATGAAAGTGCCTTTATTTCTTTAGAAGAAAGGTGCTAGATAATAAACAGAATTATGGACTGATTGTTCTTCTAAGTTAGAACAGACTATTAAGGATTATCCATCAATTGCCTGTCTATCCCCAAATTTAAAATTTATATTTTTGAATTTCAGTGCTTTTGTGTTTTCAAAGAATTATAGTGACCAATTATGGTTTCCAGAGAGTAAGAGTGAGGCAAATTTAAACCCTGCCTCAGGTACTTAGTAGCTATGGGACCCTGGGAAAGTCACTTAATCAGTGTCAGCCAAAGTTCTCGGCACATAATAGGTGCTTGATAAATGCATGTTGCCTCACCTCAGTTTCCTTGCTTGTAAAATAGGGATAGCAAATAGTTCCTACCTCACAGGGTTCTTGTGAGATTGAAATGAGATAAGATATACAGCACTTTGCAACCTCAAAGTGCTACATAAATGCTAGTTACTTTTAGTATTTTTTTTTTCACATCTCTTCTTTCATGCTAACCCTGTGAGTCTTGGAGGGAAACAAGCTATTATTCTCATTTTACAGGTAAAAAAGTTGAATCCCAGGGAGACTGAGCAGCTATTACAGAGGCATATCTGAGAGAGTGGCAGTGCTCACACATCATAAAAATAATAAAAAAGTTGACATTTATAGAGCACTCCTAGGTTTTACCAAGTGCTTTCCCTACATTATCTTACGTGAGCCTCATAGCAGACCTGTGAAGGAGATGTTATTATTATCCCCATTATATAGATGAGGAAAGTGAGAGATTAAGTCACTTGCTTGTGGTCACATAGCTGGTGAATCCTGCTCTTCCCCATTTCGAATCCTCTGTGTGCTACTACCCGTTGTGGTATGCTGTCTCTTACAGTGTGATACTGCTTTCCCAGCCTATGTCTGCTAGTCTATTTGCTGGGTCATAAAAGCTAGTTTTAATAGGGAACTGAAAAATTCTCACAAATGGAGGTACTGAATTGCAGTGGAACTATTTGGGTGGTTTAAAAAACATTCAAATAAATTCTCTTTTCTTTTTCTTTCCCTTCCTGTTATTTTTCCTGTTTCCAGCCTTCACCACCTTTCCCTCCCTTGCCCCTCAATATGGCACTTCCTGGGTCTGGGTAGATGGTGAAACATTCAAATGTCACATAAAAACCCATTGCCAGTGGTAATCTCCCTAAACTTCCATCTTAGTCCAAAGTGCTGCATATGGTTTAGATGAGACTTTATGTGATCATCCAAAGCCAACCAAACATTCAGATTTTCACTTGTAAAACACTTTTCAGTCAACCCTTAAATGTCTTACTCACTGTTCAGTCTTTACACATATTCAATTAATATTGGAGAACTCCCCTTTATTTAGTCTAAAAAGTATTTAAATTCACCTAGCAAGAAGATTTCCCAGAAAATGACTTAAAAAAAAAAACCCATATCACCCTTCACACAGGAATTTCCACAAATTTCAACCAGGTTGGATGGTTTCACTTCTGAGCCTGTTTCTTAACTTGCTTTGAAGTAGAGCCCCAATAAGAAAGGATACAGTGTTAGCAGGAGAGCTTGAAAACCTTCCCACGATTGAGTCATTTAGCTGTCAGATGCAAAAACTGATCCCCCAATCTAGTATTCAGGGGAGCATGCTTAGTTAAGTGCTCTAAGGGAGCATAGCACCTCCAGATGAAGCTTTGAGAATGGAAATGTGGTTTTTTGACCCACAAGGAGCCCCATCTGGACACAAAGCCCCTGCAAAATGTTGCCTCAGTGAGTCTGTTTCACATGTAACTGAATTACTAATCATTCTGGAATCATAAAATCCCAAAGTCCCTTTCTTATTTTTGTTGGGTCATTGGAAAGACTCTTCAATAAACAAATATCTTCAAAAGCTTTTGCAACAATTTTACTTCCTGCTAAAGACTATCCTGCAAGGCTCCAATTGCTTGCTCCAACTCCAAATGCTACAAAATAGATGTGAGTTGGAGCAGCAATGGACAAACTTTTGACTCATTCCACATGCCACCAGAGGGAAGAGTGTTACACACTGTAGAGGCCAGCACTGGATATACAGGCTTTTCCCAAAGTGTATAGCTTTTTAATTTGACCAGCTGGATATGTGTGAGTACTAGAGACTCCCACAATGCCTCTCTACTTCACTACTGTTTAGTACTTGAATAGAAAAAAAATCACTTATGCAATGAAAAAAGTCTTTTCAATAGCTTTTGAATTTCAGTTTCACTTCTGGTGTGCTTATAAATCTTCAGAGCTATTTTTTAAATTTTATTTTATTTTTCATTTTTAACAGTTCATATCACATAAAACAATTCCAACTTTTGGTGAGGTGATGCTTCTTTTTAAAGCATTTACAATATAGATCACAAAAGAATTTTTTTAAAACATTAACCAACTGAGACACAAATAATATTTAAGTTGCTAACTTCACAAGCTCTTGACCTAATTGTCTCCACAGTATTACTAAGAATGAAAGGACCCTAACTTATTGTTGTTGGTCTAAAGTCCTAAGCCTAATAGCTTAATTTTAGACTTAACCTCGGATGTTTTCCTACCAACAATCTATAATTGAATAGATCTGGTATTAAACTCACAAACCTTTTGACTCTAGGAAATTGCCACTAAGAGTAGGAACATTTCAGGGAACCAATATCTCCCCAACTTCATGTCAGTTCCAGGTAGGAGTGGATTGCCAACTTGCATTCAGTCAGGCTTAAAGTCGGCCAGGTGTCAGTGGGGAAATTGAGTCAGGAGAATTCTACCTCAGCCCAGGCTGAACAGCCGCTCTCCCACCATTCCCATGAGATCACCTTTTTCAGTTCATACCAGCATCTCACAGGCTCACTGGCATCATGGATTGGAGGCTCAGACCACTTTTCTTGCTATCCATACCTGGAGTTAGACTCAGAAGAACATTCATTTAATAGTCCCACAGAGCTATTTTTTTTCTAGTAAAGTATTTGATAAACCAAAAAAAATTAAAACCACCCACAGGAACATAGCATGAGAATTTTCCTGTATATAAGGATCAATAGCTAGGTTATTGGAAGGCTTATTCACTCAAGCACTCATATTTGCACAGATAAAGCATGCCAGATTATGGTGAGGGAGGGAGGGAGGTTGGTTGTTAGCTATCCTACAGGTTTAAGTTAGAAGCATAGATTCTAGTTAGCACCCTGAAATAATATTTCACTCAATAGAATCCTTCAGTAATGCCCATCACAAAGTGGTCCAGTTTATAGGGCATATCATAATACATTGCTTCCATGTGTTTTCCTGTGTTATGCATAACTGATCCTTTTTTACATCACTAAACTATGTATTTTTCAGAATGTGAACCCCTATCTGCAAGGCAGGGACTGGACAACGTGGTGGCAAAGAAGTCTGTGCCTCATTTTTCTGACGAGGACAAGGATGATGAGTAAAATGAAGAAGGTTAAAGAAAACAGATGCAGCCCATTAGATCACAATATTGCTTACGTGTATTGACTATTAAAACCCTAGTGAATGGCAGCATGTTTATTGTTTATGTAATTATGGATGAAAAGCAGCTGTATTTATGACATCGTGTTGTCATAGATAAAGAAAAGATGGCTCTGCTTTCTGTTAAATTACGGTAATAGGAGCTTTTGGGTTATTTTGTTTCAGGCCTGGAGTGAGCTTGAAAATTAAAGTGATTTTGATAGCTAGTGTATACGTCTTCAGTCATAAAAAGCAAGACCATAAAATTTACTCTTTCGTTGTAGTTTAAATGGTATTTGGGGCTCTAGTTTGATACCTATTACTGTGATTTTGATTGCTTAGTTCACCAAGCCCTTGGGCATTGTTATACCCCAATAAATATTATTTTACTCATGATGAGTAGCTGATGCTTTCCACTTGGCTCTGTCTTTATAAGTAGGTCTAGAGATGACCATGTTTATAAGGATCTTTAAAAATACACTTGGTAAGTAGACTCACTTGATCTGTATCTTGGCTGTTCATTGACTTCATATACCAAGCTGCAAAGGTTTCCCCTTGCCCAGATGGCTGAAGAGATGTGCAACTTGCCTTCAGTTTAAACATCAGAAGTTTACAAACTGATTTGCACAAACACATTAGAGATGAAAGTAACTTGGTGAGCTTATGGCAACACTTCTGTATGTATTTCATTCAAGGTAGACCTGTTCCCTGATTCATCATCTATAAAATGGGAGTTGGCCTTCTCATCAGTTTTGACCAAATAGGAAGGCTGATGATAAAGTAAAATCCTTCAGCTTAAAAGTTCATGGTAGAAAAGATAAGAGAAAATGCAATGCAGTATGAGTTATACTCTATTTTATGAGAGCTGAATACAAAGAGTTCAGAAAAAAGGATACACAGAGTGAATGATTTAAATGATTTAAAATTCTCCAGTGGAAGTATATGCAAGAGAGAGATAATTTTTTCAATAATGAAATTCTTGGGTTTGATTTCCAGGAAAATTATTGCACACACTAGTAAAGGAATATTTATGAGAACATAGAAAAGAAAGAGAAGTGATCACCAAGAACCAATGTTGGTTTATCAAGAGCAAGTGATGTCAGATTCACCATATTCCATTTTTTAACGTGATTAATATGCTAGTAAACCAATGTCAGAGGCAAAAAATATTTGGAATTAAGGCTTTTGATGTAATTTATCATGATTTTTTGGGGGGAATAGATAGTGATATGGGCTTTATACTCAGGTAGATTTGAAAGTGGGTAAATGATAAGACTGGAAAAAATGGGAATTAATGGGTCAATGTTAACTTGGAGGGAAGTTTCTAGTAGAATGCTGTAGGTCTAGTGACCTACACTTGATCCTGTGCAGGTCACCATTTTTATGAGACTTGGATGAAGGCAAATGCGGCATACTTATTGGATTCAGCTAATATCTGGGATGATGGAATACAAAAGTATCAATTGGATCCAAATAGAGTCCCAAAAGGTCTCAATGAAAAGTACAAGTATTAATATTTAAGTCGAAGAGGGATCAATAAAAAATCCTATACTTGGACTAAAAATATTGGTGTGAGAACACCTGAGTTCCAATTCCATTTTTGTCAACTAATATTTTTATAAACTGGGGCAAATAAACTGTCTGCATCTGTTTCATCAAATGAGGGATTAGACAATTACTTTTAAGGTTCCCTTCAGCATTAAATTCTATGATCATATGATACTACACTCTTCACTGGTAGAGGACAGGAAAGCCATGGTTGGATAATTCATGTAAAATAGATCTAGTAATTTGTTTTTAAGTGCACTAGGAGTTTAGTGTGAGTTAACAGGCTGAAAAAGCAGCCCCAAAGGCTAATATACTCCTAGGATATATTGATAGAAACATTATGAAAATGAAGGAGGCAGTAGGCCTTCTCTGCAAAGACCCCATCAAATTGTCTCTTGAGTATTTTGTTCAGTTTCCGGTGCCATGAGGTAGGAATGGCATTTATAAGTGCTTAACAAATACTTGTTGAGGGGCGGAACCAAGATGGTGGAATAGAGGGATGGACCTGTAAAAACTCTCCCCTCAAAGTTCATAAAATATCTGTAAAAATGACTCTAAACAAATTCTAGAGCAGCGGAAGCCACAAAACTACAAAATGAAAGAGTTTTCCAGTTCAAAGCAGCCTAGAAGGCTGACAGGAAAGGGCTATCACACCGGGCACTGAGCAAAGCGCAGCCCACAGAGCCCAGACCAGCCTTCCAGATCCTTTTTTTAAAAAAAATCTGTACTGTTGTGCAGCTACATTTCCTCATTCTGTATATATACAGTTGATTTTTTAAAAACCTAAATGAAGACCTCACAATTTTTAATTTAACTGGATTTAGCCCACTATTCTAAACCATTGAGATAATTTTAAATTTTTATTGTCCTCCAACATATTACTTATCCTTTCCAGATTCATATCACCTGAAAATTTCATAAACATTCCAACTCTGTCTTCATACAAGTCACTGAAGAAACAGTTGAACAACTCAGGACCAAGGACAGATCCCTGGGGACTTGCATTAGATTCTTCCCTTCCAGTTGACATTGATCCATTAATTTCTCAGATTCTGAGATTCTCAATTCTGAATCCATTTCATTACGAAGTCAACTGAATACATCTAGATAATAGTACACTGCTCTCTATCCCACATCTTCTGAAAAGGTCACCAGTGACCTAATAACTAAAGCCAACAGCTTTTTCTTAGACTTCATTCTCATTGACCTCCATGCAACATTCAACATCGTTGACTATCCTCTCTTGAAACTTTTGACATAAGACACATCTTCTTAACATAAGAAAGAACTCCTTAAGAGTGAAAATTATCCAAAAGTGGCCCAGTTGCCTCCAAAGGTACTGGGTTCTCTATCGCTATGTTTGTTTGTTTGTTTTTGTGGTTCTTTCCATGTCCAATGCCATCTTTTTTATTTCCCATAATTACATGTTAAAAGTTTTTAACATTTTTTAAAGTTTTGAGTTCCAAATTCTGTCCTTCTCTTCCTCCCTTGCCTTCCCCCTCCATGAGACAGGGAGCAATGCCATATGCTTTATACATGTGCAATCAAGTAAAACATTTCCATATTAGTCATTTTGTATAAGCAGATTAAAATTTTTAAAAAGAATGAAAGAAAGTGAAAAATAGCATGCTTCAGTCTGTTGTCAGACAGTCTGAGTTCTTTCTCTGAAGTGGATAGCATGCTTCATCATGAGTTTATCACTGTACATTTAAACAGAGTCTGGATAACCACTTTGTGAGAATGGTGTGTGTGTGTGTGTGTGTGTGTGTGTGTGTGTGTGTGTGTGTGTGTGTGTGTGTGTGTGTAATTCTAGTTCAGAACTGAAGCAGGTAACCTCTGACATTACTGCCAATGAGATTTTATAATATTAAAATTATGCTGTATGTAACTTTTCTACATAATGGCAGGTCTTTTCTACATTAGTTGAGCATTTTAGCCACCAAGTTACCCTTTCCTTTATTATATTTTCATTTTAGTTTATGATTTTGAAGAACTAGAGTCAACATAAAGGGTTTAGAGTGCACTAAGACTTCATTAGTGCTTCAATGAAGTTTTAATGACAAGATAAATTATATTGACATTATTGAGAAAATGTTAATATCTATGGCACCTCGTCTCACCTTCAAATGATCAAGGAAACAACTTTGCTCGACTCAGCCCTGATCAGACAATATATGTGGTGCTGACTTCAGTTGTGACTTCTTTCATTCCATTTCAGAAAAGCCCCTGGAAAACTAGAATGGGTACAGAGAGGAGAATCAAGGATAGGAAAAATGCAAAGCATTCCATAAGGGCAGTCAATGAGCATTTATTAAACTCCTGCTACATACTAGTCAGGGTATATTAAACAAAAGACAAAAGTCTTACTCAAGATTATCATCATTTTTATAGTCAAAAACCAGTTTCTCCCTGTTCAGAATCAAGTCTGGGATACAGTTCCCTTTTTTGCTTCTTGTACATGAATTTATTTTCTTCTTTTGAACTTAGCAAACAATAAATAAAATGGGCATTTCCATATATAAAGTGGAACAGAAAATGATGTTTACCCATGGAACCATGAATATGCACCATGAAATAGCTTGTTTCTCTCTCCAATTATGCAAAAAACTCAACACATTATTTTCAAAGCTGTCCTACTTGTGTTTGCTACTGATCCTCCGCTTTTCCTTCAATAACTTTAAGAAAAGCTCCAACAACCTTTTTTTAATACTTTTCATTAATCAAATATGTATGTCTCATTCTACATTTTATGCCTGCCCATCATCTTGCTGGTAGGATGTGGGTGGCATGTTTTATCTTTGATCCTCTCATAACATTGCAATGATCAGATTCTAAAGTATTTTAAAGTGTTTTTTTTTCTCTGTAATATAATTGTTATCATACAAATTATTCCTACTCTATTTTGGCAGAATTCCAGCAGATGACCAGATATAATAAGCATAATGGTTACCATTTATAAAGTGCTTTAAGGTTTACAAAATGTTTTACACATCTTATCTCATTTGATTTTGACCAAAATTTTTTATTAGTACTAAAACATGTCTTCATGCCTGGCTGCAGATCATTTCCCCAAATTTCTAATTAATTTCCTTCTCTGTCCAGGTAAGTTCTACTAACATGACAATATAATTTTTACTTTTGTCTCCATTTATCTTTACTCAAAAAGTTCTCCACTCTGCTTTTCCTTTCTTTTCCTGAATTTCCTCATGTACGTCTTTTTTTTTAAAAAAAATTAGTTTATTTCTTTTCAGGGTTCTACAATCACTTCTACATATCATAGATTTTTTTCCCTCCTTACCCCTCCTTCCCCTCTCCTTTCCTCCCTCTTTCTCTCTGAGAAAGTGTGCAATCTGATATAGATTCTAGACATACATTCTTATTCAACGCATTTTCACCTTAGTTATGTTGCATAGAAGAATTAAAATGAATGGGAGAAATCACAAGAAAAACCAAAACAAACCAAACCAAAACAAAACATAACATAATACAAGGAAAATGGTTTGCTTCATTCTGTGATCCAGTTCCATACTTCTTTCTCTAGATGTTGAAGGCGTTTTGTCTCAAGAGTCCATTGGGAATTTTTTAGGTCCTTTCATTGCTGTGAAGGACTAAGTCTGCCAGAAAAATTCCTCGCATACTGTGGTTGCTGCTATGTACAAAGTTCTCCTGGTTCTGCTCCTTTCACTCAGCATCAGTTCATAGAAGTCCTTCCAGGCCTCTCTGAAGTCTTCCTGTTCGTCATTTCTTATAGCACAATAGTATTCCATTACATTCATATACCACAACTTGTTCAGCCATTCCCTAATTGATGGGCACCCCCTTGATTTCCAGTTTTTGGCCACCACAAAGAGTGCTGCTATAAATATTTTTGTAGATGTGGGACCCTTTCCTATTTTTATGGTCTCTTGGGGATATAGTCCTAGAAGCATTATTGCTGAGTCAAAGGGTATGCACATTTTTGTATCCCTTTGGGCATAGTTCCAAATTGCTCTCCAGAATTTTTGGATCAGCTCACAGCTCCACCAGCAATGAATTCGTGTTCCAACTCTCCCACATCTTCTCCAACATTTGTCATCTTCCCGTTTTGTCATGTTAGCCAATCTGATAGGTATGATGTGGTACTTCAGAGTTGTTTTGATTTGCGTTTCTCTAATCAATAGTGATTTAGAGCATTTTTTCATGGGGCTATAGATAGCTTTAATTTCTTCCTTGAAAACTGCCTGTTCATATCCTTTGACCACTTGTCAATTGGGGAATGACTTGTATTCTTGTACATTTGACTTAATTCTCTATATATTTTAGAAATGTGGCCTTTATCACAGACACTAGGTGCAAAAATTCTTATTTTTATTAACTAAAGAGCATTTATTGTATTCTCTACTAAGCCTTAGAGTTTTGAGGACATAACTAAATTCTGGAAAACCCTTACACAGAAGGATAAGTACAGTGAACGTTATAAGCAGATATAACAGCTGGAAGAACTGTAATTAAGTGCCAACTGACCAAAGAGTAATTTTCAGCTACTTCTTAAAAAAGAAAAAGAAAATGGTGAGGGACAGGGGCTTCAGATTGAACAAGACAAAAATCTTCTAATACTCCTAATGCGTTTGACCTTGGCTAGATCGTAACAAAATGGAAACAAGACTTCTATAATAACAACTCTCCCACTACAGCATTCTGTACACACCTGTTTTCCAAGCCCTCCCCACATCCCCCCAAGGCTTGCCAGCTTGTTGGGTCTGCTGATGGAGAAGCACATAGATCTTCTCTTTGATCCAATCTTTGTTGTAGGGCTGGTACATCTGAGCATCTGCTCAGTACACAAGGCAACTAAGATCTGCCAGATCATCAATGAAATCAAACAACTGACTTATGTCATATGCGACAGAGGGACTGTTGGGATTCATTCTCTTTAGATATTCTTCATACATCTTACAAACTCCTTCCATGCATTCATTCACTGATTCATAATCAGTATAAGTTTGGCCTTTTGGCCTCTTGGTAGGTTGTACCAACAAAATGGTATGAGACTTCATCTCCAAATGTAAATCACTCTCTCCGTTGATGACTCAACAAGTCATGCCTTGTAATACTGTATCGAGCTCCGAAGCTGTCACTGCCACAGCCACTGCACAAGAGCTGAGCCGCAACACTGCTAACAGCCATCGTTGCAAAAATTCTTTCCCAGTTTTCTGCTTCCCTCCTAATCTTGGTTGCAATGGGTCTGTTTGTGCAAAAATTTTTCGATTTAATGTAATCAAAATTATGCATTTTGCACTTCATAATGTTCTTTATCTCTTGTTTGATCAAAAATTTCTCCATTCTCCACAAATCTGAGAAATACACTATTTCTTGCTCCCCTAATTTGTTTATATTATCAATCTTTATACCTACATCATGAGTATGTCTTAATATACAAAGCTACTATAAGTTATATTTCCTTATTCTTCTTGGAAAAAAAACACTTTTCCAGAGTCATAATCTAGTCATCAGTTGTATCTCACCAAACTACAGAGACATATAAGATTAAATTTACTTCCTTGCAAATTTAAATTTCTACTTGATTTTATTTAGTACTAATACTCTGTATATCAGCACACAGAAAGCTGAAAGTAGGGATTATACTGTTGACTCTTTTTAAAAAATTTGACTCCTTAAATTAATGATTATTTTTTCCTGTGTTGTAATTATTACTTTGCATAGTCTCTAACTTGATAGACTTAGACATTTTTCTTCCTTTTATTCTCTTTTGAAATTTAAATCATTTTTATCAGACTTGTAAGACTCTAGGAAAATATAATTTTGTCAGTCATCAACATCTGCACTTCATCCCTGGCCATATGTCCGTCATTCATGTTTTAATTTGTGGTCCAGAAATCTAAATTCTGTTCACAGGTGTCATCTTATTAATCATTTTCCAAACTGGCCTTTTTCATATTAGCCTCGCCTCCAAATGGCAGTAGTGATGCAAACATTCCCCCCCTCCCAGAGACCTCTCCTGGACTTTGTAATCCCCAGCAATGCCGTCTACGTTTATTCCAGCAACACAGTTCGATCCCACACATGAATTACCAGAAGTGTTTGGAAATGTCAGATTTAACAAATCTTGGGAGGCTCTCTGTCATAGTTGAGATACATTCTCCGGGAAGTCAGCAGACCTCCCCATTGTTAATGTCAGGTTGATAAATAAATGCCTTGGAACTGCTTAGCAGTGTTGCCAACCATCACTACTGGTCTCTTCTCATGACTATCTTAATGTCACCAATGGGTCCACATTTCAATTAATTTCAGTTCAAGAAACATAGTCTGATCTATACTCTAGCAAGATTATTTTATCAGCTGGGAGAAAAATGGTTTACGTGGGGACAAACTGAAAAGGCACACTATTACAATAGCTCAGGTGGGAGTGGATCAAGTAAGCAAACATTTTTTAAATTTGTATTGTGTTTTAAGCACTATGAGAGTTGATGTGGGCCTGAAATAAGGCAGTAGTCATACGAATAAAAAAGAGGGAATGAAATCGAGATACTATATCATGTGAAATGAACAAGATTTCACAATGGATTGGTTATTTGGGAGGAAGGAATGGGAAAAATTAATGTTGGCTGGGAGGTTACAAATTTGGATTTACCGGACAATAGTGATTCTCTCAACAAAAATCAAGAAGTTTGGAAGCAGGGTGGGTTTAGGAGGAAGGAGAATGAATTTTGTTTTGGATATGTTAAGGTTGAGATTCCAATGTGATAGTCTAATGGAAATGCCTAATAGGCAGTTGGTAAATGTGGAACTGGACTATAGGAGGGAGATTAAAGTTGAATAAAAACATTGAGGAGTCATATAGACATGATAATTAAACTCAAGGAAGCTGATGGGATTATTGAGGTAGAGGAGGACCAGGGATGTATTTTTGGGCAACATTCACAGATAAGGGCAAGAGTTGTTTAACAATACAGCAAAAAAAGACCAAGAGCAGAAGTGAAAAGAAGAGGAGAAAAACCAGGAAAAGTATCATGGAAACGAAGGGAGAAGAGAGTACTCACAAGGAGGTAGTCATGGACAGGGTCAAAAGATAAAGAGAAATTAAGGAGGAGTGAAAAGGGCTTGTTGGATTTGGTGGTATTTCAATAGTATGGTGGGGTTGGATGCCATATTGTAAAGGCTTTAAAAGTCAATGGAGGCATTAAGTATAGATGGCTTTTTCCTTAGAGTCTGGCTGTGAAAATCAAGAAAAATATAGAATCATAACCCAAGGAGTTTTTGGGGACAGAAGAGATATATAAATATTTGAAAGTGTCAGAGAACAAGCCAGTAAATAGGGAGCAACAGAAGATAAGAGGAAAAGTTACATTCTAAACCTCCTCTCCCATACTCTAGATTTTCATCTTGGAGACTCAATCTGAAATTAACACAAAGAGCCTCTCTGTCCCTGTGATCTCTCCCTCTGTTCAGATTGCTTCTCCCAAAAGTTCCACTTTAAAAGGCCTTTAAAAAGGTCCAGCAATAGTTCATTAATCTCCAGAATGAATTCCAGATCTGATCTCCAGATATTTGATATCTTTATCTCTTCCAATCTTCCCTTCAGCTTCCTTTTATGTTTATCTTCTCTTATTGGAATTATGCTCTCCTGGAGCATATGAGATATTCAAGGAGGACTAGCACTGTGGTGTGAGGGCTTGCCAAGCACTTTTCAGGGCTGTTCATCCATCTTTGGTGTCTACCTGGTACTTAACTCTTATCTGTGACTGCAAGAAGCTATACAACGTGCAGTGGCTACACCCCAGGATAATGCCTCTGCAGATGGGTTAAACCAGGTTGAGGGTAACCCATGGACCTCAAATCCATCGTTGAGTTAGGGAAGTGTCCGCCCCAAGCATGTGAAGGATTTCCCTAGTGGAACGGGTAGATGAGAACAATTCATTCCAATGGCTATGAAAGTGGTTGAAGCAGGCACTATGACTTGCTGAGAGGTTGGTCAGACAATGAAGAAACTAAGGTCATTCACTGCATCCAGAGCCATTACCAGTAGTTGTGATTTCAATGACTCTGAAAAAATGAGCCTGATTACTTTGTGCAACTGTGCCTCACTTAAATCCAGTTCATGTATTAGTCAAGACATTGCCCAATGAATTCATCGGTCTTTGAAAATAAAGCACAAATAACATTTCTATTACCAGCACATTCTTGATACATGATAACCCAAAGGAGAGAAAGAAGGGAGAGGGAGAATGGGGGAAATTATCTCATTGGGAAATCAACTGACCTAGAAAATAGAGTGAGGAGAGATAGTTTAAGAGTTATTGGACTACATGAAAGCCATGATTAGAAAAAAAGAGCTAGACATCAAATTTCAAGAAATTATAAAAGAAAACTGCCTCAATATTTTAGAATCAGGGGTAAAATAAAATAAAAAGATCCACCAATTACCTTTTGGAAGAGATCCCACAATGAAAATTCCCAGAAATATGGCAGACAGATTCTAGAGCTCCCAGATCAAGGAGACAATATTACAAGTGGTCATTGAAGAGCCACAGTCAGGATCACACAAGATTTATCTGCTTTCAAGTTAAAGAACTGGAGAGCTTGGAATATGATATTCTGGAAGTCAAAGGATCTAGAACAGGGATGGGGAATCTGTAGCCTTGAGGCCACATGTGACCTTCTAGGTCCTCGGGTGTGGCCTTTTTTGATTGAGTCCAAGTTTTACAGAACAAATCCTTTTATTAAGAGTCCTTGTTCTGTGAAGTTTAGATTCAGTCAAAGGGCCACATTTGAGGACTTAGAGGGCCACATGTGGCCTTGAGGCTGCAGGTTCCCTACCCCTGATCTAGGATTGCAACCAAGAATCCCCTTCCCAGCGAAACTAAGTATAATGATTTAGGGAGAAAATGGTCATTTAATGAAATAGATGACTTTCAAGCATTTCCAATGGAAAAACTAAAGCTGAACAGAAAATTTGATATCTAACACAAGACTTAAGGAAGCATAAAAAAGTAAACATGAAAGAGACTTAATAAGGTTAAACTGTTTACATTCCAGTATGGGAAGATGATACATGTAACTTCTAAGAACTTTATTATTATGGCAATTAGGAGACTGCAAAAACAGATGACATGGACATGAGTCAATTATACTGAGATGATCTCAGAAAAATGAAGGGATGAAAAAGAGGGATGCATTTGGGAGAAGGGGAAAGGGAGAGGTAGAATGGGGAAAATTAGCTCACATAAAAGAGGCACACTTGAAAGTTCTTACAGTGGAAGGGAAAGTGAGGAGAGTGGGCAAGACTTGAACCTTATTCTCAGAATTAGTTCAAAGAGGGAAGAATATAGAAACATTCTTAACTGAATATAGAAATGTATCCTATCTGTCAGGAAAATAGGAGGGAAAGGGGCTAAGAGAAAAGGGAAGAGGATAAAAGGAAGAATAGATAAAAGGAGGTAGTGGTCAGAAGCAAAATTTACTTTTGAGAAGGGTATAAAGGATGAAAAGAGGTAATGAGAGAGAGAGAGAGAGAGAGAGAGAGAGAGAGAGAGAGAGAGAGAAGAATAAACAGAAAAAAATAGGACAGATGGAAATGTGCAGCTATTAATCAGAATTCTGAAGGTGAGTAGGATAAACTCACCCATAAAAAAGAAGAGTATAGTAGAATGGATTAGAAACCAGGATCCAACAATATGCTGTTTACAAGTTACATACTTGAAACAGAAAGACACTCATAGGGTTGAAATAAGGGGCTGGACCAGATTTTGTCATTCTTTAGCCGAAGTTAAAAAAAAAAAAGGCAGAGGTAGCAATTATCATCTCAGAAAAAGCAAAATTAAAAAATGACCCAATTAAAAGAGATAACCAGGGAAACTACATTTTACTAAAAGGTACCATAGACAACAGATGGAAATACTAAATTTATATGCACCAAATGGGAGAACATCCAAATTCTTAAAGGAAAAGTTAAATGAGTTACAGGAGAAAATAGATAGCAAAACTATATTGGGGGGACCTCAATTGTACCCTCTCAGAACTAGGTAAATCCAACCATAAAATAAATAAGAAAGAAGTTAAAAGATGAATAGAAAAGTTAGATATGATACACCTCTGGAGAAAAATAAATAAGAATACAAAGGAGAATATTTTTTGTCAGCTGTACATGGCATCTTCACAAAAAATGAACCATGTATTTGGGCATAAAAACCTCAGAACCAAAGGCAGAAAAGAATATTAAATGCATCCATTTGCAGACCATAATGCAATCAAAATTACATCCAATAAAGGGTCTTGGAAGCAAATATTAAAAATTAGTTGGGAACTAAGCAATCTAAAACAAACTAAAGAATGAGTGGGCAAAAAAGCAAATCATAGAAACAATCAATAATTTTATTACATATAATGACAACAATGAGTCAACATACCAAAATGTGTGAGATGCCACTAAAGCAATACTTAGGAGAAAATTTATATCTCTAAATGCTTAAATCAATAAAAACAGAAAGAGAGAGAGAGAGAGAGAGAGAGAGAGAGAGAGAGAGAGAGAGAGAGAGAGAGAGAGAGAGAGAACAGATCAGCGAATTGGACATGCAGTAAAAAGAAAAACTAGAAAAAGAACAAATTTAAAATCCCCAATTAAGTACAAAAATAGAAATCCTGAAAAATCAAGGGCAAGCTTAATAAAAATTATTTTACATCATTGAAATAAAAATGCAACATGATACCTTACAAAAGTGACATTTGAGTTGAGTGCTGAAGTAAACTAGGAATTCTAAGAGGTAGAAGTGAGGAAGAGGACTTTGCAGGCATGGGGAGAGTTTGTTCAAAGACATGAGGTTGGAGTATTTAAAATCACATAGGTACAATAACAAGGCCAATTGGACTAGACTGAAGAGTATGTGCAGGAAAGTAACGTAATAATATAAGAAAATTAGGTTGGATCATGAAAGACTTGAAATATCAAAAAGAGGAGTTTGTATTTGACCTTAAAGTTGATAGGGAACTAGTAGAGAGAGCCAATTGACCATGATATGGTCAGACAGCCTTGTGTGGGATGGATTGGAGAGACTTGATATTTCTTCTCCTTCCTTTGAATTTTATTTTATTCTCTATTTAGGAAACACTAAATAAAATAAATATTTCTATATCCTTATTAGAACAGAAAACAGAAGAATCATAAACAATCAGTCAACAAGCATTTATTATACACCCATTCTATGCCAGGCACTGTGCTAGGTTTTGTATACAACACTGAAAATCTCTTTTATGTACAATTTGCTTTTCTTTTTAAGTATATAATAAATTCAACATGTCATTTTCAAAGATGTCGCACTAATCTATGACTCCCTCTGTTCCCTTTTGTGTATTTAAAAGAAATATTTCAATGCCACTCTTTTCCATTGTTATTTGCTGTAGTTCTAAAAATGGCAGCAATAGAAATATCACAAGAGAATAATACTAAAACCTCAATAATTGGTAAAGAAGAAACAAAATTATCATTTTTGCAGATGGCATGAAGGTTTCCTTTGAAAACTTTATAGAATCAGCAAACAGTAGTTTTTTAAAAATTAAACCATGAGATGCAAAATAGATACACAAAATTTATCAGCATCCCTATAAAAAATTTAAAAAATGATAGATAAAAGATAGAAAAAGAAACCATATACAAAATAACTACAAAATGTATGTAGTATCTGGTGGTCAGTCTACCTCACTCAAGACTTATATGAATAAGTTGCAAAATACTCTTCTTAGAAATAAAATCTTAAGTAACTAAAAGGCTATGTATTGCTTATAATTGGACCATGACAATATAATTTAAAGAGATATTATCTACAGGAATTTACAGACATAATGCTATATCAATCAAATTACCAAGGGGTCACTCTATAGAATGAGACAAAATCAGGTTAAAATTTGGAAGAACAAAATGTCTGGGACCTAAAGGGAAATAAAGGGGGGGAAGGTGGGGGAATAGCACTTCATGACCTCAAACCATTGTATAAAACTATAATTACCAAAACCACTTGGAGCTGGTTAAAAAATGTAATTTTTTTATTAGGGGCAGGTAGGTGGTACAGAGAGCATCTAGGTGACTCAGTGGATAGAATTCTAGGACCGGAGTCAGGAAAGCTCATCTTCATGAGTTCAAATCTGACCTGACACTTACTGGCTGTGTAACCCTGGGCAAATCCCTTAATCCTCTTTGCCTCAGTTTCCTCATCTGTAAAATGAGCTGGAGAAGGAAATGACAAACCACTCCAGTATCTTTCCCAAGAAAACCCCAGATAGGGTTGCAAAGACTCTGAAATGGCTGAACAACAAAATGGAAAAGTAGATCAATGGAACAGACTAGATAAGCAAGAAATCAAAAATACTCAGTCAACAAGCATTTATTAAACACTATTTTGTGCCAGGCACTGTGCTAGGCTTGGGGAACACAATGAATCAGCCCATGTCCTCTGGGAAGTTACTTTCTTTTGGGGTGTATACATTAAAGTATATAAAAATAAATACAAGGCAATTGTGGGATGACTCATCATCATACATCTTTTTACAAAGGCTTTTTGCGTCTTTATGTTTATCCTACTTTCATTTTATGTCCCAGGATGCTCAAATCCCATTTGAAAGCTGTGCTTCATCATGCATATATTTTAGCAGTTTTTATTAAACCAGAGTTCTTTTCCTTTTAGCTATCAAAATGCAGCAATATCTTATATCATTTAACAATTGATTGAACTCATTTTGTTCTTTATGTAAAAGAACTTTTTCTGTTCTTTTAAATGCTAACCTCCTGAAAAGTCTTTGAAGAGATAACGTACTAAATCAGCAGTGATGATACAAATGCAAATAGTAAATCAATCCCTATCCTCATGGATCTCCCTCATGGAAAGGGGAGGCAAGAGGTCCCTATGTAGTCATCTACAGAATAAATAGAAAGAGGATAAATAGAAATCAACGAAAAGTACATGAGGCAGTAAGTTTGCTGCCACCAGAAGTGTTCAGCATAGACTGGATATTCAGCTACTTGTCAGAAGTTTTGTACAAAGGATTCCACATGGGGTGAAAACTCAAACAACCTCCAAGAACCTTTGCATGCCTAAAGAAATGAGAGAAATAGTTTAAGGAAAACTGATTCTGAATTCCATAGGCTGTGCAGAATTTCTATGAGCTTTGAGTACTAAAACCTTTTTGCTAGACAGGGTTAACTCACTCTTTGGGTGTATTCATATGTGTTCAATGTTCCAGAAAATGTCAGGTCTCTTTTAGAACAAGCTAACAGAACCACATTCCTTTCCCCTCACAGGGAACTACCCAATAGCTAGCAGGAGAGCATTCTCTGAATTCTGAGTCTTGGGATAATCACCCTGAAGCCAACTCTACACATGTCCCCCTGTTTGTTCAAGGGATGAATCGGCATGCTAGGGCAGCATCCCAATTTCTCACCACGAGGACCACGACTGCATAAGGCAGCACCATCATCATGGTTATATCAGTGGCTTTTGAGTGACTCTGTACTCCTGACCACCGGAATATCTGGTAGCCATGTGTTTTGCACACGGGAAGGAAGCATTACACATCTTCAACTGTTTTCAAGGCTATGGCAGCAGCAGCTCAGTAATTAGAGCAGAGAGATCTTGGAAAACCTTGTCTGGCCAGCGAATGATGAGTTTGCTTTTAGTTTAGGACATTAGCATGCAGAGGTGGGTCACAAGGGAAGGGTGGTGAGATGGTTTGGAAAGATAAAGGGGAGTGATTCAATGTGGTGGGGAAGTCTCTGAAGAAATCAAAGCACCCAAACATCATTATTTCTCTAGGCTCACAGACATTCTCTCTCTCACCAATTGTTTTTCTCTGCTAATGAAACTGTTGGACCTTGAGATCCACATGGATAAACACACTGGTTGACTTTAAAGTTTCTTCAAATCCTAGGCCTAATTGGCAAATGACAGTGGGTGGAGGAAGCTTGTCAAGAAAGCCCACAAAACACTCTCTGGCAAGAGTCTCAATCCCTAGAAGACCGTTCTCTCGTGTTGTATTCTCTATGGACTAATGACATCGGAGAGTCACCAATTATAAGGGAAATACCAGGATACCAGAGTTGTTCCATGGCAAAGTGGTCAATACATACCTTTCTCTACCCCTACACAAACCATGAGGCAAAATCAAGTCATTTCCTACAGAGAATCTTCAATCTGAAAAGAAGAGATTTGCTCTCATGTGCTGCTCCATAGACACAAAAGATAGCTTGGACCTTGGTAACTTGGGTTATAATGGGAATGGGCTAGGAAAATGCTTTGGAACCAGCGAAGTCCCATGCAAACCTCATAAAGTTTGGCTTTTTCTTTTTTTTAACCAATGAACCCTAGGTCAGGATGGGTTTGGGGGTAACTTCCTCCTCACAACCTCGACTTCCTGTCTCTAAGGGAAAGAAAAGACTCATCTCAGTCTCTCTTACAAAACATTTTGGTGACTTCAATGTAGATGAATCAGAAACATATGGATCAAATTTCCTCCTAAAATACACATGGGCTTAGCAATTAAAAGAAAATGTGTTGGATGCAGCAGATTTGCTCTTCCAGCCAAACCCAAATGTTTGAGAACTCCACAGCCCCCAGACAGAGTGATGGCCACCAAAAAGGATCACAAGGAATTAATGGAGAAAAACTAGGCTGATAAATGTAGAGGCACAAGGCATACAATAACTAGGAGGAAGCACTACTGGGCCTGGTGTCAGGAAGACCTGAATTCAAATCTGTTCTCAGACGTGTATTACAAGTATGACCCTGGGCAAATCACTTAACCTCTGTCTGCCTCTAGTTTTCTCATTTGTAAAATAGAGATTATTGTAGCACCTACTTGGGTTGTTACAAGGCTCAAATGGGATAATATTTATAAAATGTTTAGCCTAGTGCCTGGCACGTAATAAGTGCTTAATAAAAAACCCAGAAAAACAAAACTTATTTCCTTCCTTCTCCCCCCACCCCGCTTCCTTTCTCTATCCCTTCTACTCTTCATCCCTCCCTCCCTTGTTTTCCTTCCTTTCTTCCATCCAGTCAACATTTTGTTTTTCAACAGTCAGCAATTTCCATGCACACAGAAATAGGGAATGAAGCATTTTAGTGTCTATGGATCCCATTAACAGGGAAAATTCTCCTGCAGAAATTATGCACTAGAAAATTTGCCTTGAAATATGGGCTGATAAATGTGTTAACTTACAAGGAAAAAATCTAAACTATATTAGAAAAGGGTTGTTACAAGATGTACTGGATAGACATACACCAAACACATTCTGGCTGGCAGGCTGTACATTCTGTTATTTGATAAAACTAATAATGTGGTAGGACGTGTTGATATAACTGATCCATTTAGCAAAAACCACAAACATTTACACAGAAAAAATAAATAAATAAGGTTTGCAGCTCTGGCAGAGGAGCTAAAACAAATCTAGAAACTGAGGAGCATCAAAAAAAAAGACAGATATTGACTTGGCAAGTGGGATGATTTCACTGCACATTTGTTTGACTCAGGGAACAAAACGTTTGGTCAAATCAAGGGAACTCATCATTCAGTCACTTTCTACATTTATTTACTAAATAGCTATAGGTATCTCCCTAACTGATTTCTGCCCCAGTTGTAAAATGAGGTGAATGCTACCATTTGTCACTAGATATCTATGAAGTACTTTGCACTCCTCTGAGGAAGGAGCAGAGCCATAACTAGGAATTCTGCACATTGAGCAAAGTGGGCAGATCAGGTGATAGAGAGAGCTCACCTGGGGTGTATAGCCATGGAAAATGAGAAGAAAAAGCACAGCCTTTGACAGTGCTGATAGAATCCCCTAGATCAGGGGATTCATGTTAAGAACATGAAGTCCATGGATTTCAGGAAGTTTATTAACTTGGGTGGGAAAAAAAATTACATCTTTGTTTTTCACTAACCTCTAACTGAAATTTCTCGTTTCCTTTAATTATAAAAGTAGGCAACAAATATTTTTTCTGTCCATAGATTTCACCAGACTGCCAAAGGGATCCATGACACAAAAGTGTTAAGAACTTCTGCTCTAGATTTTAGGACCCTGAGACAAACCCCAGCTGCCCCATTTAGTTATGGCTCAGAGAAAAGAAAATACAAAGACAAGCCATCATTACTGGGCTTTTTCCTCAAGTTTAGGAGAGTAACTTTTTGCACTTTGGGTTTTGTTTCCAAGTCTTTAAGAATGTCTCTGGCTTTTCGATGGGACATTAATATTTTAGAATCCTCTTTAAATGTGTTGAGATAACACTGGGGAGTTTTTTACTTAGATGAGACCAGTTTGGATTCTCTGACATCAATAGCCATATAATCATACTTAGATAACACAGACCACCCAGGAAACTAAAATGACTTCACAAATAGTCAATCACATAATCTCAGCAGATCTTTGAAGAGGTTTTTACATAGCAGAGGGAGTCATTCTCAATAAAATAGCCAAGGAACTGAGTGAGTGATGTATCTAAATTTACTGGAGACCTGTGAGAGAGCCACAAATAAACTAGAGAAATGCTTCTGACATTTTGCAAATCATAAACATTACCTGACACAATCTTCTCCCAATTTATTCTTTCATTGTTTTGAGCATTATATGCACCAAAGATGCTTCCAGAAGATTCCCAACTCAAACCGTATTGCAACTTTTTTATGGTGTGGTGGTAGGGAGGTGGAGAGTGGGAAGGTGAGAATTGCAGACAACAGGAAGGAGGTATGGAAATTCTGGTGCCAAGTTTTTTCTATTTTTACAAACAGATAATGTTCAATTGACAACACTGTTAGAAACTAATACCTTATTGGTTACTGTGCTGGGCTCCACTTGGCACAGAATCATAGATTTGTTACTCTCCGACCTGAAATATGATTGGTGCTTTCCTTTACAGTTTGATCTTTTTCACTTGAATGATAAGGCAAGTATTTTTTGGTAGGGGGTGAAGTAGATGCATTTTGTGACAGTTTTAAGGTATAATTGATATTTTCCCCTTAGGAAGCCTGATTACTTTCATCCTCATTCAAGGTAGATGCCTATAGCACACTGTCCCCAGTTAAACTAAAGCAACTTACAAAGTCAAGCCAGTAAGCATTTATTAAATGCTGATCATCTGCCAAACTTGGTGCTAAGTGTTGAGAATACACATAGAAGCAAATAGAAAGATAGTTCTTGCCCTCAAGGAGCTTATATTCTAATGGGGGAAAAGATAATACATAAAAGAAGGCTGAAAGATGATAGGAAGGGAAAGATATCCATGAAATGTGTGGGGGTGGTGCATAGTAGAGTAAGAAGTTTGGAGAGTCAAAAGCGGAGAGCTGACTGAGGAATGAAAGAGTAAATATGGTTGGCTTGGGAAATATCTTGAAGATGGAGGTTCCAGGAGGAAATGATCCATCAAAGAAAGTGGCCACAGCGGTGAAGGAATCTTCCAGGGTGAGAAGAATGCTAGGGAAGGGTACAGAAACAAGTTCAAAAAGTCAGGAGTAGAGCCCAGAGAGGAATAAAGGTACAAAGTCTTCCCACTAAATGAACTTACATTTTTTCCATCATTATTTTTAATAACAGATTTTCAGCTCAAGGACAATTGCTTTATCTCCTTTGTGATGCTCGGAAGAAGAGAAAGAGATGAAAAGATTCACCTGAAAGGTGAAACTTCAAATCTTTTATGATGTTGATACAGACTAGGGAAAGGAGAAACTAAATCCTGGCATGTTGTGCTTGGGGAGAAAAAACATTGCAGAAAGAGTCTAATGACAATTCAAGATTTTATCTGAAAGGAAAAGATCAAGGAGAAGCTGGTCTGCTATATGCTCAGTTTAAAACTAGTCAAAATATGTGATTTTGACAGGATGAAACAAAAAAAGACATTTGACAATTTAAAGATAAAAGAATTGTCTATCTGATCATGTCTTTCTGATTTCCCATAAATGGAAATTATATAATTTTTGAAGGAAATATATTAGGAAGAAATATATATTAAATTCCCAGAGCTTACCATAGTGATGGACTCTGAAAGGAATCAGAGCATATGGCATGGTGATTTCTCTCAGCCATGACCATGCTTCTGGGTGACTGGAAGGATGGTGGTGCTATCAACATTAATAATGTTTCCAAAATCATATGAAAGCACCATTTTCAGTGGAAAACAAACCTCTCATCTTAAAAGTCTCAAAACACTACAGTAACAATGTCCCATCAATTTCAGTTTATGATGGAAATATATGTTTGTGTCTGTGTGTATTTACACATGTATATGTGTTTGGGAAGGTCTGTATATAAACATCGATGTACAGGGCAAAGTTAGTAGGGGTGGAATGTAGAGGTGTAACATGAGAAGTAAGGACAGGCAAAAAGGGTGGGAGAGAGGAAAAGGGTGGGATAAAAACTCAGGTTCAGCATCTCTATGCATATTTTTAACAGTAGGCTAACCATGTTCTGCCAATAAATACTTTTTGAAAATTATTATGTTGGAAAATTTTTTTCCAGGTCTGAACAATATGTACTAGCTCTACCTGCATTTGCCACAACCAGTCCCATCTTCTTAACCAATCCAACTTCTCTCAGATGGCTACCAGATACTCCTGTGGTTGGGAACCACTCACACAGAAGCCACAACAACCAAAATAACGCTGCTTTGACACAGTGTTCCTTCATGATGGATTAAGTTGATCCACTAATTTTCATTCTTAAACAAATGTCTGTTTGTGTGTGTACATGTGCATATATGCATGCAAAAGTCATAGTACCCTTCTCCTGTTCCTAGAGAGTGACTTTGTCTTCTCCAAAAAGTGTTTTCAAAAGGCATTAGGGCTTCAAACCCTACACATTCCCTTGTTATCCCTTCTTCTCTTGGCCATCTCAACCTTTCTTTATGAAGGTAACGTTCAGGTATGTGAAATTCCTTCAGAAACTTAATGTGTTGAACAAATATAAGGAATTATTTTTAGTATTAGGCTAAGAGAATTCAAGCAACG
Organism: Notamacropus eugenii; assembly: GCF_028372415.1. NCBI lineage: Eukaryota > Metazoa > Chordata > Mammalia > Diprotodontia > Macropodidae > Notamacropus > Notamacropus eugenii. The sequence continues at coordinate 55,159,683 of NC_092878.1, read as the reverse complement.
CCCTTCAACAATTACATGGAGGTTTCTCGAAAAGTCAGACAAAGAGGGAATATAGAACTAGATGTATCTTATAACTTCCTCATTGAACCTATTACCATATTTACATTAGAAAACTTTGATGTGTCTTTTGGAGATCATCACCTCCACCTAATGAAGGTGTCTGTGGCCAAGACATCCAAGAGATACCCTCTCTTTGAGAGCTGGTTATCACACTCCTTCCCAGTCAGTGCAAGTGTGCATCCATACACATATAATTTCTTTTAGACTTTAGGAATATTGGTCCATGTTTAATTTCATGGAAAGAACTTAATTATATAGTCAGGAGTTCCCAAAAAAACTATTTCCACAGAAGATCATTATTTCATGGTAGAAGGAAAGGACAAACAAACTGTACCCATAAAATAGGAATAAGGAGACCTGGGATCTGTCTTTAATGCTGTCACCCAGCAATTGTACATTTTTGGACAACACACTTCAACCATCTAAGTTTTAGTTTCCTCCTCTTTAAAATAAGGGATTTGGATCAGATGATCTTACATTTCCTCCCAGTTGTAAACTTCTATGATCATTTGACCACCACCTTAAACATTTGAATATAGTTGTATGATTTCGCAGGAAATATTTTCTTATGAAATTCTTTGATAGGGCCATAGGATCATAGGTTCAGTGCTGAAAGGGATATTAGAGACCATCAAGTCCAATGAGACATAGGGAGTTTGAATGACTCGCTCAGGGTTGTGTAGCTAGTAAGTATCTGAGGCAATTTTGAATCCAGGTTTTTGAGTTCAGTGTTTTATTACAATGCTACTTCAGAAGCGAAATGGAATGTTTGAAATGACACTTTAAAATCATCATTTCTTGAGCTGGACCTGGTAGGAATCTTTGAGATCATCTAGGCTAAGAGGAATGATTTACTCAAGGTCCTAGAGTTATCCAAACAGCAGAGTCAGGATTTGTATTCTTTCAGTCTAGTATTTTTCAATTACCCAATGATAAAGCCCCTTTTCATTTTTCAGTCATTTTCATTCATTTCAGATTCTTTGTGATCCCATTTGGGATTTTCTTGGGAAAGATAGTAGAGTGGTTTGCCATTTCCTTTTCCAGCTCATTTGACAGATGAGGAAACTGAGGAAAACAGGGTGAAGTGACTTGCCCAGGGTCACATTGCTAGTAAGTATCTGAGGCTGGATTTGAACTCATGAAGATGAGTCTTCCTCATTCCAGGGTTGGCAGAACATGACCTAGCTGCCTCTAACAGAGCCCCTTTAGAAGCCTAATTTCATAACATGGCCAAAGCTTTGTGTCCCAACTTATATCTTGGTCACAAACAAGTAGCTTCCTTTTAAGGAGCAGAAACCAGGTTGTGACAGATGTAGGGAAATAAAGCTTGCAATGAGATATTTTGAAAAATAGTGACAGTCAAACAAGTTGTGGTATATGATTTTGATAAAATACTACTGTGCTATAAGGAATGATGAGATCAATGATCTTAGAAATACATGGATAGACTTGCATGAAATAATGAAGAATCAAATAAGTAAAAGCAAGAAAACATATACCGTAACAGCAATAGTGTTTTAACAACCACTTTGAGTGGCTAAGTCATTTTGACTATTATAAATACCCAAATTAACAGCAAAGGATGTATGAAGGAAGATGCTATCTGCATCCAGAGAAAGAAATGATTAATAGAAGTATGTATAGAATTATTTTATGCATGTGCACACACACACACATATTTGTGTTTAGTGGTAGTCATCTCTAGGGTGGGGGAAAGAAAAAAAAGAAACATTATAACTTTATTATATATTTTAAAAGAATAGCAAGTTGTACATAATTGATTTGCAATTTCATGTACAATCATCTTTTAAAAACCATACTATGTGATGGAAATGCTTTATTTCATCAATTAAAAAATTTAAAAAAAAAAAGAAAATTAGTGACAATGATTGGAGCCCCCATTAACAACCATAACTTTTATTTACATCCTAGTGTGATGATTAAAAAGGTTTGAGACATAGTTTCTGAATTTAATCATTTTATTAATGAAGCCAGTAGATTATTAATAAAAGGATGTTCATTTAGTCACCTCTCTTAGACCAAAGACCCCTACTAGCAGTGGAGTCACAATTTATATGCCCTTTGAAAAGTAGATGTTTCCAAGGGATGGCAATCAGCTGTGATTTGTTAACACAATGGGAGGTGGGCTATCTTGCAGTACATGACTTAGGTCACTCAAATGGTGGTCAGAGAGACATCAATTTCCATATTACATCTCTTTATGATGGGGAGAATCAGCATTTTTCCCAGGCCTGTCTGAGCCAACACAATAAACAGGAATACACCCATTAGCCCAAACTTAGAATTTCTTTTACTGTTTGATTAGATCTCAGCTTGGATAAATCTCTATGAGAGACTTCCCACATCGGTTGATTTCTAGATAAGGAAGTAGGAAAGAGGAACACCTTGTATCTAATGAAATAGTTACTAAATATGAGAGGAATATTCATTTCTCACATTGGTATATTATCCAGTTGAGGCTACGGGTGGCTTGATAAAATAGAAAGAACAGAAATTTAAAATGGCAATCATTTGGCAAAGACTTTACATATATCTTTCACTGTCCAAATTAGTGTCCTTTCTTTATAATCCTGCCCTTGCTTTGATGTATTTCAAATACTAAACAACTTCTATGCTCGAAAGCACTTTATTAGGCACTGGGAATACATCAATGATAAACTAAACAATCCATATTCCCAAAAATCTTATAGTCTACTAAGGATATACATAATAAACATGAAGACAAATAAGCATTAGAGTGGTAGAGTGTGATAGAGGCACAGACAAAGGGCTCATTTCAGCTCAAGGTATGAAAGTAGACTTCATGGAGAAGGCAGAAAGTGAGCTGGTCCTTGGAAGGAAGAGAAACATTTCTTTAGGAAGAGGAAGGAATGTTTTGTAGGCCTAGGGGATGGCCAGTGTGAATGCATGGGGTAGGAAACAGCTGAATAAAATCAGGGAACTTAAGTATGAAGGGAAATGATATGAAATAAGATTGGAAAGGCAGGTTGGAGCCAGACTGTAAAGTTCCTTATATGCTAAATTGAAGAGCTTGTTATTTTATCCTACAGGTATGTTAGCAGTTGACCTGCTTAGCCATCTTGGCCATATCATAATTACAAGCGACATTCCTTCTAGCTGTTTGGAATGGGAAGAAGGGTGGAGAGAAGAATTCTCCTTATTCGCACCTTAGCTCTGCCCAGAACCATAGCGAGTCCCAAAAAGTCACGTTGGATAAAGCAGGCAGCTTTCTGTTATTGACAGAATAATATTCAAAACAGATTTGTCCCTTGGAAAAAGGATTGGATGGAGAGGATGATCATGATTCCAGGGAACAGATAATGACAGTTCTAGGCATAGTTCTAGGGAACTACAAGGGAAGAATGTCGTCTATATTGTAAAATGTGGTCACTCAGTTGTCTTTGCTTAACTGTTTCTCTTGTTTTTATTACAAAGGAAGGTTCAATTCTAGTGTGTGTGTGTGTGTGTGTGTGTGTGTGTGCGTGTGTGCGTTTGCGTGTGCATGTGCGTGCATGCGTGTGTGTAGGGGGCATACACAGAAATGACAATGTGGCCTTGGGCAAGTTCTTTAGGCTCTCCGGGCTTCATTTTCCTCATCTCTAAATTGAGGGGATTGCAGTAGATGGCTTCTGAAGTTCCTTCCAAGTTCTAAATCTATGATCATAAGATATTTTTAAAAGTATTCATAAAACTTAATTGAAAACAAAATTAATTTATTTTTACTCCCTCTCTCCGTTCTTTTTTCTTCTTCAGAGTGCTCCATTTTCATTTCTCTTAGGCTCAATCTCAGGTTTTAGCTCTTGCTGTAGTTCTCACAGCAAATAATTGATGGATGGAGAAAATGTTATTAACAGGTAATAGGGAGCCACTTCAATTTCTTGAGCAGGAGAGTGCTATGTTCAGATATTATACATAAGGAAAATTATTTTGGCAGCTTTGTTTGGCTGGGTTGGAGGGGAGAGATTGGAGGCAGGGAAACCAGTTAAAAGATTATATATTACAATAGTCTAAGAAAGGAGGTGGGTGAGGGGTGGTAATTGTATGAGTGGAGAAAAACATCTAAATTGCATAGGTGAGTCCTAGAGTTGACAGCTGTTTGGTAGCCTATTTTTCTAACCTTATTGGCCATTACTCCCCACCTCCCTCCACTCTTTATTCATGCCCAACTGGTCTTCTTTCTGTTCTTCACACATGATATTTCATCTCCCCTTTGCTGTCATTGTTCTGGTGGTCTCCCATGCTTGAGATGCACTCCCTTCTGGCCTCCATCTCACAGAGTGCCTTCCTTTAAAATACAGACCAGGTATTATCTTCTGAATAAATCGTTTCTCTACTCGCCCCCCCTCCCCGCAACCAGTGTTTTCTCTTCCAAGCGACTTTATATTTAACAATTTTGTATATATTTGTATTCATTTATATTTGTATCTATTTGTGTTGAACTTAATGTTTATATTTTAGGGCATGCTTATTATCTCCTCCATTAAAATATAAGCCTGTTGTGAGAAGGGATTGTTTTATTCTTTGTACCTGTAGCTCCAGCTTTTAGCACGGTGTTTGGCATATAATGAACACTTAATAAATGATTGATTGAGTAAGGGGAGGAGGAAGAGTCAAAGATGATTCTAAGCTTTCAAGTCAGGGGGATGAGGAAGCCATCAGTGGAAATGGGGAAGTCAGGGAAAGGGGGACTTTTAGAGGGGAGATGATGAGTTGACCTTTGGTGACATGTCATAAACTTGCTACTTATAGATATAGATATCTTATGCTCAAGGTCCTCCAATACCATGTGGACAACATCTTTCTAAAACCGACTAGGAAAGTTCAGGAAGTAGTCTATTTAAATAAGAGATCTGAGATAAATCTGATTAACACTCTCTTATCATTGATCTCTATGCTAACATAGGGGCAGCTAGTGGAACAGGGGATAGAGTACCAGATCTAAAGTCAGGGAGACTTGAGTTCAAATTTGCCCTCAGACACCTATTAGCTATGTGACTCTGGGTAAGTTATTTCATCTCGGTTTGCCTCAGTTTCCCAATTTGTAAAATAAGGATGCTAATAACACCTACCTCCCAGGGTTTTAGGGAAGATCAGATGAGATAATAATAGTAAAGGGTTTGGTATATGCTAGATGGTATGTAAATGTTGGCTATTAATAAATATTATAGAATTATAAATAGTGTTATCATATTATTATTTACAGCACATCCCAAAGTATGTGTGTACATATATATGCATATATATATATATATATATATACATATATACACATGCATACATACGCACCTACGTGAGGACCCAGGCTCCTCATGTACTCACTTCAGGACTGTACAACTTCCACTTGTCTTATCGACTTTTCTTAACTTCTTCCCTTTATTTGTTTTTCTGGTAGAAATACTCTGAATCTCCCTCATCGTTCACTTTCCCCAAGCTCCTGCAAACAGACTGACTCTCCTAGAATCAGTCTTTGATTCCATATAAACCCATATTATAGTTCATCTTTTCCTTTTCATATAGGTTAATGAACCCCTTTCTTGGTCAATAAAGTCCTTCACACCAATGTTAGTTCTCCATCTGTGTTTCTTCCTCTGTCACTCACAAGCCAGTCTCCAAACATGCCATCTCCAGTCTACTTCCTGATGCCTTTAAACAACCCCTATGAGTAACTGGTAAGATCTTCATGATTTTGATTGGTTGTGTTGAAATAGTGTTGACATGACCTTAATTCCATATTTATTAGCATATACTCAGTAAATGCTTGAGGCAAATCTGGGATTAAAGTCTTTGTGTTTCTTTCCAGTCTGCTTCTCAGTACTTTTCCTTGAAAAATCTTGTGAAAATACATCTAGATGATACCCTAAAATTTTAGGATTCCATGAGTAGATAAAATTTTCTTTGGTTTTTTAACACAACTGACACAATAAAAAGCTTTCTGTAGTTAAAATGTGAATCTAACAAAATTCAAGACAAGGACCTATAAAATACTCAAAGATGGAAATAACAGTTAATATTTATACGATGCTTTAAACTTCAAAAAAGTGTCTTATTATGTCTGTTTTACATGTGAGGGAACTGAGTCTAAGAAGGGTCAATTGACTTAAGGTTTAGTAAACTGTGACTGAGGCAGGATTTGCACTCAGGTCTTCCTGATCCCAAAATCTGGTTCTTAAGCTATTGTACCTTCTAGTCACATCTGAGAGCTATAAAGAAGAAAAACTTAGGAAAAGAACACATAACATTTTAGTAAAAATGTATTAGAAACATTACACACACACACACACACACACACACACACACACACACACACACACACACACACATATATATATAAAACAATGTATCATGAGTTCATGATTTCCTGTGTGGAAATTACCTTCATCCATGCAAATTGTAATATTTGTTCTCTATAACAGGGCTTCTTAAGCTTTCTCTACTGGACCCCTTTTCGCATTTAGGCAGTACTCCTTGGCATTGAGTGGTCTGAGGCTACGGTAAAGTTACCCAATGCAAGACAGGCAAGCACCGACAGAAGCACCTCAGATTCATGTCTGATTTTTAATTAATTTTTGGTCTTTGTGCATTCAGAAAACTTTTAATGTTGTCAATTTTTTCATGACCCCATATTTAAATTTAAGAAGTTTAAGAGGTGTTGCACATCAAAGTACCTGTCCATAACTTATACATATGAATAAGATGTATATATCTCTTTCTTTACATAGTGGTTTGGTGAAAATAGCAGAATGTCTCTATTTAAAACTACTTGAATATTATTCAAAAATTAAGCTTTGATTAAAATGTCTTGTCACTCCAAAGTCTTCCCCCACCTCCCAGAATTTAGTCTGTATCAGGGGGAACTTAGAGCCTAATTCTGTGATGGTTATATTTGCTAAAATACTCTTTAATACTAATTAACCCACAAACACCTATCTGGTGAGTGGTTAGGGTTGAAAATGATGGGCAATGCAGACAGCTGTGCAAAGAAGACAGTGCAGCTGTCTGCAACCATTCATTGACACTCCTGTCTCCGAGTTTAACAGATGTTCTCTTGACAGTAGTGATTGGTGTTGGAACCTGGCAATCTCTGAGGTAATACGGTAGGGGTGCTGTGCCTGGATTTGTGGGAGAATGGGAAGAGTAAATATTAGGGGTGATGGAAGATTATATGTTTTACTCATGTTTCAAGCACTGGATTTGTGGTAGCTCTGGGTTCCAATGCCTTTCAACAGAGCAATATCAGTATTTTAGACACTAACGACAAGACCCTGGAAAAATCTGGTGGGCAGTTTTGGTAGAGGAGTCTTCAGGGAGTAGGCAAAAGATCTAGTCTATATGCACATAATTAATGAGAATAATAATAGCGAGCAGTTATATAGCATCACCTAATATGTGCCAGGTATCGTGCCAAGAGCTTTACAAATATTATCTAGTTTGATCCTCACAACAGCTTGGGAGTTAGGTGTTATTATCTCCTTTTACAGATGAGGAAACCAACTCAAAGAAGGGTTAAGTGACTTACCCAGGATCATACAGCTAATAGCTGTCTCAGGTCATATTTGAGCTCAGGTCTTCCTGACTAGGCTTAGTGCTCTCTTCACAACACCAGCTAGCTGTGGCAAGTGAGAAGTGCTTCTGGGTGCTTGTTTACATTTGTTAGCCAACAGGATATCTGAGAGAAAGGTAAGTTTGGAGAAAATTAGATGAGTTAAAAAAACAAAATTAGAAAAGATTATCAGGGGTGCCATGTTATTATACAATCTGTCTTCCTTGTTTCTGTTACTTTCTGGATCTGAATATTATAGATCCAGAGTCAAATGACCCAAGCAGCCATATAGTCCAAACCAATGAGGAAACTGAGGCCATGGAGGTTAAATGACTTGCTCCAAGTTGTAGTATAGTTAATGTAAAACTCAGGAGTTGAACCTTGGTCCTCTGACTTCAGAGCCAGTGTTCTTTCTGTTTATTATCTCTATGAACTTGGGAAAACTCCCTTAACTTCTCTGAGCCTCAATTTTCTCATTTGTAAAAGGAAGGGGTTTGACAAGATGGTCTCTGAAGTTCCTTCCAGCTTCAGAGCTGTTATCCAATGATCCATTCTGTGATATTACATTGTAATAATGGATGGTATATGGTCTAAGGGAAGAGTCCCTTCCCAGGGTCCTTCATTCCAGTAGCATGAAGGAGTGCCTTTGAGAGGATCTATAAGAAATCTGAGGTAGTTAGGTGGTGCAGTGGATAGAGCACCAGGCTTGGAGGCGGGAAGACTTATCTTTCTGAATTCAAATCTGGCCTCAGACACTTACTAGCTGTGTGACCCTGAGCAAGTCACTTAACTCTGTCTCAGTTTCTTCATCTGTAATACAAACTAGAAAAGGAAATGGGAAATCATTTCAGCATCTTTGCCAAGAAAACCCCAAATAGGAACATGACTGGAAAAACTACTCAACAATAACAACATAGGAAACTTGGAAGCTGTTTTTTTCAGGAGATGCCCTTCTGATCACCTAGAATTCTTTCCCTAAGAATAACAATACTTTTGTTGAAAATATTCTCAATTTTGTTTCCTTCTCTGATGTACAGACAAGTGCTGTAGAATATATGGAGACTGGGGAAAATGTTTGGATCCAAATTATATGGTATAGATGAACTTTCTGAACTTTGTGCATACATAATCATCTATATCAAAAAGAATGTGACTCAGTTTAAATCTTGATAATTTCCTCACATTTCATGGACGTGATTCTAAATTATTATCTCTTACCCTAAATTCCTTCCCTTTTTGATCATACCTCCAAGGGCACCATTGCTAGAGTATATATCCCAAAGTTCACAAAACTCTTACAAACATTAGCAAATGAATGGTTAGTTTAGATAGAACACACACACGTATACCTCCGATGTAAGCAGTAAGGAGTCCACAGTTTACATTTTTGTCTTTTTTTAAAGAGAAATCATATTCCATATGAGCCAGTCTTTCAGCCAAGAGAGTGTAGAAAGAATCTTCTCCCCCCTCTCCATAGTCTTTTTCTGTCTCTTGACTCTGTCTCTTTCTACCTCTTACACACTCCCTTTTTAATCATGTTTTTAATGCCCTTTGTAGACAGAATGAAGTAGAATATAAATTATGTTTACCCATCTTAGAACAAGCTGTTCCTCAGCGACATACCAAGACACCAAAAATGAGACAGATTCTTTGGATAATACCTTCTTTGTGAGCGAGGATTGAATCACTAGGTCTAGAAACAAATGATTAATCACAGCCCAGCTTTAATGAGAATGACCACAGTCTGTGAGGTCCCTAAATTCAAAAAAGACAAATGTGTATGGCAGTAGTTCTTAACCCTTTTTTCTGTCGTGGTTCCCTGGCTCAATCTGGTGAAACTTATGGACCCTTTCTCAGGATAATGCTTTTTGAATACATAAAATAAAACACACAGGTTTAAAAAGAAACCCAATTAAATTGAAATACAGTTATCAAAATATGAAAAAAAAGTTCATAGACTCTCTGAAATCTAAGCATGGACTCCTTGGACCCAAAGTCAAGGAGTTAATTTAATCTCTGGAAAGTCACGGTTTCTTAAAGGTGGCTTCTACAATAGTAGTAATGAAAAGTGTAAATATAAAATATGTAAACAAGCAAATACCATCTTCCTTTCTAGATATGTATCTGACCAATGAGAGGATTTTGGGCAGCATGTAGTTTGTGTCCTTATTTTCTTGCCCAATTTTTCCATTCCTCTCCTTCGAGTAGGATCAGGTACACTAATCTTTATGGTCCTAGAATAATAACATAAAACAATCCTGTTATTACCAACAGCAACCACAATGATGGTGAGGCTCAGACAGTTTTTAGACTAGATCCTCCTAAGAATGAAGGATATCAAAGATGTCCAGGAAAGGGTAAACGACCCATCCACACAAAAATATTTATAGCAACTTTCTGTGGTGGTTAAGAAAAGGAAACCAAAGGGATGCTCATCAATTGGGGAATGGCCAAACAAGCTGTGCTATATGATTGTAACGGAATATTATTGTGCTGTTCAAAATAACGAGCAGGATGATTTCAGGAAAACTTAGAAAGGCTTACATGAACTAATGCATAGTGAAATGAACAGAACCAGAAGTACATTGTATGCAGTGACAGCAGTATTGTCCAATAAAGAACAGTGAATGACTTAACTACTCTCAGCAATACAGTGATCCAAGACAATCCCAAAGGACTAATGGAGAAGCATACTATTCACCGAGAGAGAACTGATATGCATTGAATACAGAATGAAGCAGGCTATTTTTTCCCTTTCTTTCTTTCTTTTTATTCTAGTCTTCTTGTACAAAATGGCTTGAGGAGCAGCTAGGTGGTGCAGTGGATAGAGCACCAGTGCAGGAGTCAAATCTCACCTCAGACACTTGACCCGCACTAGCTGTGTGACCTTGGTCAAGTCACTTCACCCCAACTGCCTCATCCTGGGCCATCTCTAGTCATCCTGATGAATATCTGGTCACTGGATTCAGATGGCTCTGGAGGAGAAGTGAGGCTGGTGGCCTGCACAGCCCTCCCTCACTCAAAACAAAGTCAAGTGCAAGTCATGTCATTATTTCTCTGATGGTATGGTCTTCAGCAACCAAGGACACACACAAAATGGCTACTATGGAAATGTTTTACATAACTGCACATGCATAACTTACATCTGATTGTTCACTATCTGGGGTGTGGAAGGAGAGAGAGAGAGGGAGAGAATTTGGAATTCAAAACGTTAAATAAAAACGTTTAATTTTTTTAAAAAAAGAATGAAAGAAATCACAGAATAATTAAGTGTTTGGAATTTCCTCTTTAAATAGAAAGCACACATCATTTAAGTGAAGTCCTATGGGAGAGGAGAAAGTGTGCTGGTTTGGAGACAGAAGACCTGTTTCAAGTTCTGGCCCCCTCTACTTATTAGTCATGTAACCTTGACAAGACTTCTTGGAGTCTGTTTCTTGGTGGAATACTTGAACCAGCCATATCAATGTTACTGTGAGAAATGAGCGAGATAATGCATGTAAAGATGGGCCAGTGCGGAGAGGCTGATGGAATATTTGACTTAGAATTGAGAAAAAACTGGATTCTGCCTCAGTTACTTATGATCTGTGTGGATGAAAAAACAGCCAAATGGCTCTCTGACCCTCTAGCTCCTCTTCTGTAAAATGAGGAAAGGAATACTTGTAGTGTATGGCACACAAAGTTGTTTCAATGCCTAAATGAAATAATTTACATTATATACATGAAATACATAGTACTGATATATATGATATATTATAATTATAATATATATTATATAACATTGCTTTTAATGAATACTGGCTGATTGTAATGTGTTATATATAGGCACTGTGGTCAACATTAAATAGTCAGTGACAAAGTGAAAGAGCCCTTGACCTCAAGGAGCAAACACTCTAGTGGGAGAAAGGATATGGGTTATGTACAAAGAAAATATGGAATGATTTGGGTGGAGGCTGAGGGGCCAGGGGGCTAGGGACCCTTCCCCCAGAACAAATCCAATCCATTACTATGATGTAATATCACAAAATGAATCATAGGATCATAGCTCGAGAGCTGGAAGGAACCTCAGAAACCATCTAGTCCAACCCCCTCATTTTATAGATGAGGGAACTAAGGCTCAGAGAAATTAAGGAATTTTTCCCAAGATCACACAGAGAGTAAGTAGAAAGAACATTGTCTCTGGAGTCAGAGGACCAAGATTTAGCTCTGTTATATACTTCTATTATATGTAGAACATAACTTATGGCATAACGTATTATATAAGTTCTGTTAACTCTGAAGCAAATCATTTAAGCTTTCTGAGCCTTGGTTTCCACATTTAAAATGTGAAAGATTTAGATGATATGGCTTCTGGAATCTCTTTTGGCTCTGGATCTATAATCTTCAAATCCAAAATTTTAGATCCAGAAAGTTACATAAGTAAGAAAGACAGACAATTTTATGGTTGCATGGCACCCTGAGATAATCTTGGATGATCAGAGAAAGTCTGATGTAGGAGGTGTATGAAGGGAAGGTGGGAAGGGAATAAATTACAGGAATGCTGGACTATCTATAAAAAGGTATAAGGATGAAAAATGAAATGTTATCTGTGAAGCATTGCAAGTTGACCATCTTGACTGGAATTTGAATATGAATAATGTGTAATAAGTCTGGGAATATAGGTTGAAGCCCACCCACAGTTAGGGAGTCAGGACATGGATGGAAATATAGCAATGGGAGATCAAGAGAAAGTAGGAAAAGAATGAGGTTTTCTTATGAAAACCCAGAAAATGATTCCCAGGAAGAAGGAGTCATCAATAATGTTAAATGTTGAAGAGATGATTAGGACTGAGAAAAGATCACTGGATTTTGTAAATATAAACTCTTTGGAGAGCACAGTTTCAGCTGAGCAAAGAAATCAGGTCAAATTGCAAGGGTTTGAGGAGTATATGAAAAGAAATGGAGACAATAAGAATAGACATTTTTTTCTAGAAGTTTGTATGGGAGATGGAAGATACAGGATGTTGGTTTGAAGGGATGGTAAGGTCAACTCATGTATTTTTAAGGAAGGATTAGAACTGAGCAGATCTATAAGTAGCAGGGAAGAAGCTGGTAGATTGGAAGGTATTTGAATTTAGAGGGAAGTGGATTGATTGTGGAAGTGATTTTTTCAGAAAGAAAAGCCTAGAAAGGGTAAAATCCAGAGTTGAGGGATTGGCTTTGGTGAGGCGAAAGGTCCCCTATTCATTAGAGACTAGAATAAAATAAGAAAAAGAGGAGAATGTCAAAGCATTTGGAGATGGAGATGGAAAGTCGGGAAGAAGAGTGAGTTTTGAGTGAATGGCTTCTGTTTTCTCGATTGTTGTGTTTGTCCTTCATTGCCAAAGAAGACCATGCCATCAGAGAAGTGATGACATGACTTGCACTTGACTTTGTTTTGAGTGAGGGAGGGCTGTGCAGGGCACCAGCCTCACTTCTCCTCCAGAACCACCGGAATCCAATGACCAGATATTCATCAGAATGACTGGAGATGACCCAGGATGCAGTGGGAGACCTTGGGCCCTTTAGGCCAAGGTCTATGCAGGCACTCAATGGATTTAATTGCAAGAAATTCTTGGATGAAGCAACTGATTACAGAACTGATCTATTTTGTGTATCTACATTTTACATACACTAATATATTAATACTAGCTAGAAGTAAATAATGCCCACAAGAGAATGTTTAGTATCCTTCAATCCTAAAATTAATACATACATCTTAAATCCCAAGCCACTAAATATATACATAAATCTTAAATCCCAAAGATGAAATGGTAGAACAGAAGCAAAGAATTTTCAGCCATAGTGGGAGAAAGACATGTGACTAATCAGAGCAAAAATAAAACAGTTTTCACGTCTTCTGATGAGTATAATGGTTCCTTATCATCTTTGGTGAACCTCCGCAATGCACTCCTCTTCCTTCAATTCAATAAGCTTTTATTAAGATATTTTCTCAATAAAATATAAGGGAAAGTACTATGCTAAGAGGAAAGGGGAAAGAGTGTTGTGGGAGCTTTGAGGCGAGAAGAGAAAATCTGAAACAACCACTGAGGTGGATGGGAGAAGCTATTAAGGATGTGTAAAGGAATAATATTGATATAGTGAAATCCCAGTTGAGATTAAATTATGTAAAGTGTAACAGATTCAAACAATGTGGTTTCTTGACTTCCACCAACATCCTTCAGTGGTCCTTGAGTAGGAGTGGACGCGGGTGGTAAGGGTAATCTGAGGTTACAGTTTGCTTAGGTATGAGTGCAATAGATAAGAGGGCAGGGAATTGACAGGAAGGGACAATAGGGATTTGAATTGGTTATCTGTAGAATCAATATTTGGAAAGGAGGAAAGCAAAGCCAGAATGGAGCCTGGGAGAACAGGGAGGGGTAGAGAGGCTAGAGGTTCTCTTGAGGATAAAGAATAGGTTTAGGAGAAATGAGGCTCAGGGGGAGATGGAATGATAGCTAATTATGATGACATCAAGGAATTTTGTAATGGAACATTTTGTAAACTTTAAAGCATTAAAGATAGCAAGTATTATTAGTCAATTTTGAATGAATATGGTACTGTGAAACTCTGAAGGACTATACTATTTGAAGATCTCATCAGAGGGAGAGTGGAAAGGGGGGGAGGAGGAGGAGGAGAGAGAGAGAGAGTGAGAGAGAGAGAGAGAGAGAGAGAGAGAGAGAGAGAGAGAGAGAGAGAGAGAGAGAGAGAGAGAGAGAGATATTACAGAATCACAGGTTTAGAGTCAGGGACCTTAGAGACCATCTTTTTCAACCCATTATTTCTTATTTTATAGATGAGGAAACTGAAGCTGAGAGGTGTGGTATACTTTATAAACAATGTCTTCCAGATGGCATCTTTTAGGTAGAGAAATTAGTGGAATGATGTATTCCAGTTCACCATGTCTACAAAAATTTCAAGGTCTTCTTACACCTGATCTATAGACATTACTAGGTAATTCAATTCTCAAACCAAACGGTAGAAGCCCAGCAAGAGCAAACTAACACGCTCCTTGGTGATCAGTTGCAAATGTACTTTCAAATTAGTAGTCAAACTCACATTAGGATTTATGTATCCTGTTTTCAATGTATATCTACTCATTGTTGTTGAGTCATTTTAGTCATGTGTCTGACTCTCTGTGACTCCATTTGAGGTTTTCTTGGCAGAGATACTGGAGTGATTTGCCATTTCCTTCTCTAGTTCAGTTTACAGATGAGTAACTGAGGCAAACAAGGTTAAATGACTTATTCAGGGTCACGTAGCTAGTAAGCATCTGAGGCAGATTTGAACTCAAGTCCTCCTGACTGAGACCAGGGCTCTATCCTCCGTCACCTAGCTTCCTACAATATCTATGTAGTAGCCCAACAATGATTTTGAAAAAAAAAAAAATGTTATGGTGAAGTGGTTGTTGTTAAGAAACGTTTTATCCTTGTACAAACCCACTTAGTACACTTGTCTCCCTACTCTATACCTACTAAAAATAGAAACTGGTTTGACCTTTCCATTCTACTCCCACCCTCACCCCCAGCAACTTTGGTTTAGTTTCCTATGCTTCAGTTCAATTCAGCTCCACTCCACAAGCATTTATTAAGCTTCCACTACAAGCAAGTTATGGTTAGGCTAGGGATAGATACAAATGCAAAAATGAAAAACAATCCCTGTCCTGGAAGAACTCATATTCAATTGGATCTTCCACCCATATCAGAATTCATAGATAGCTTGCACTATAAACACATTTGGGGGGTGGGGGTGGTTTCATTCATCTGGTTAGGAAACTCACTCTACCCAACCAGAATGATAGTTGTTCAGAAATTTAAAACCCTAGAAAACTGCGGGTGTGGGGGACCTCCGAGAGGTTATTACTTGTGGAGTGTCATATACTAGTACCAGAGGCAGGAGTTGAACCTGGAGCTTCCTGACTCTGAAGCCTGCTAATCTAAGGTCAAAGACAACAACCTTAGAGGTTTTTAATGGCCCTTCACATCATTACAATAGACCACTGCATGTGAGAATCTACTTCTTCAGTCAGTTTCAGCAAATCCAAGTCCTTTCCTCTATTGCTTCACCATGCAAACAAATGAAACTGATGACTATCCAAATAGTTTTCCTTACCGCATGAGGAAGATGCTAGAGCAACAATGCATATGGAAGTTTTGTATATTATTGCCAAGTCCCCTAGATATTAGCAGTCTTTCCCCCTTGGAATTAGTTTATATTTCTTTGCCTAATTTTTTTTGTTTACTTCTCTACATACATGTTGCAAACTCCTCCCCACATTGGAATATAAGTTCTTTGAAGGCAGGGTCTGTTTCATTTTTGTCTTTTTATACCTATTACTTAGCATAGTGCCTTGCACATAGTAGGCACTTGATAAATATTTGCCGAATTCAAGGGAATAAATGTTCTCACTTATTATCATTACTGAGCTCCACAATTTACTTAGTTTGATTATTGAATAAAGAAGAGTAAATTCTTAAAAAGTTTACTAGTCTCTAAAAATGAAATCTTCCTCCCTTTCTCCTTCCCTCCCTTCCTTCCCTTCTGTGAAAAGTCTCTCTGTCTCTGTCTGTCTGTCTCACACACACACACACACACACACATATGCACATACACACAAAGGCATCAAAATATTTTAAAATGACACTGGAATTAGGCATAGTCTTACTGTTAATGAATTGCCATAACATGTCCACTTTGTTCCTAATTTATAGCCATTGAGAACTGAGTACAAACTATGGAGGTCTCTACTGAGCTGGAAAGGATCCTAGAATGGGCCTTTCATGGGCAGAACAACTTTTGAGTAACACTAACCTAGCTAAATACTGAGAAGCTCACCACTATAGACCTCATGATGTAATAAACTAGTTCTTTAGTCCTAGCAAAGTGCACAATATTTATAGGATGCATTTAAAGAAGAGAATAAAGAGCATTATGCTCAAAGGTGGTAGGGAAGACTGATCACCAGATAATAGATTTTTCCAGACACAAAAATCACAAAGATTAAAATGTGAGGGATAATAATCTTTGTCAGTTGGAGACAACACTGGCACCAGTGAGATTAGGCATCTGAAACACTGAAGAGTAGTTTATTCAGTGACAGAATTTGGCTCCACAAATTTAAATCAGGACAGTCCAGTTTAGGCTTTGTCTAATGTAATTCTTGGTCAGATAGTCATACCCTAATATTTTACATGTATGTCTATTTTAACCACTCTCTTCAGATGGCTATTGGATTTTAAAGTGGTTTGACATAAGGCACCCATTCAGATGTTATAGTCCATATGTTTGTGGAAGTTGTTCATTCCAAGAAATGAATTTGGAAAATACATGTAAGGTCATTTAAAACCATTAGGATCTTTGTCTCTGACTTTAGATCAGTAGCAAGTTCATTTTCCAAAAGGAAACTGTCTTTTTCTGATTTTGTATGTCATGAAAACTGGCTCTTAAACTCTCTCTCTCTCTCTCTCTCTCTCTCTCTCTCTCTCTCTCTCTCTCTCTCTCTCTCAGTAGATTTCATGGTCACAAATGAAGCTAACATTCAGATTTGCTTCTTGGAAAACGTTATTTTGCATCACTTTTAATGTTTTCTACATCCAGGCAAGGCTGATTGCAAATGAAGAAAACTGGCCAGTTTTCCCCTATGGGTCATGGAAGATACACACAAAACAATTTCCACAGTCTTTTTTTTTTAAGCCGACTAAATGGATGCATTTTTTTTTCTTCTGTATGACATGAGAATGGGATGGCCAAAGAAGGCAAATGTGAAAAGTCCTTACTCCTATTTAAACAAACACACACACACACACACAAACACAATATTCGGGTACCTAGACATGTCTCATATATTAATTGGATGAATAATCATAATATGGGTGAGCATATACATCCAAAGCCTAACAGACTCTTTAAATATTGTATTTCTGCATCTAACTTTTCTCGAGTTAGATTTTCGAGATTTAATTATCTCCGATTGCTTCAGTTACCTGATTCTCCATAAGTAAATATTTTCCTCTGTGGGGTCAACTAAGTTTTGTCTCTTCAGGTTTTTTTTCCTCGACTTTCCCTTACTTCAGAAGGATACCGCAAAACATCTGTAGCCTAGTCTGCATTTAAAAAGCTAGTCTGCATTTAAAAGAAACCCTGGAAAGGAGAGTTCGGGGATGGAAGAAGAAATGTTGATAGGTTGATTAAGTGCTCAGAGGTCCGTGGTACTTGAGTTAGTTGTTGGTGCCTAAGAGGGTCTTTGAGGTCCATTTCAAATCTGGGGGCCTAGAATCAACCCCCTGGGATCCCCGAGCCCTCAGGGTCCCGCTTTCTCTGATCGATCTTAAGTTGGACGAAAATGACCGCATCCTCTGTCGTGACACCGATTTCCTCTATCATGAGATCGCGAGCGACAGGGATGTAGGGAGCCACAGGGCAATGAAAGAAACCTCAGAAGGAGAGAAAGGCAAAGCTCTGGGGCCAGGGGAGGAGAAAATGAGGGGGGTGGGAAGGCTGGGGGATTTCCTACCGATCTTCCCCTTCTAACGGGAGCGGAAAATGTGATTTGCTGTGCATTCCAGGAGCGGTCCCCTGGGGTGACCTCTCCCCGCTGGCCCAGGTAGAGGGAGGGGGCTTTGGGGAGGGAGGAGAAAAGGAGGCGGGTTCAGTCTGGTAGGGGTCCCCGCTGGGAGCCGGGGAGGGGGGGTGTATGGGGAGAGAAGAAAGGAGGGGGACTCAGTAACGGGAAAAGGGGGCGGAATAGCGGGCCGGGCCGGGCGGCGCCTGGCCAATGATGTGGCGAGGCCCAGGAGCGCGGCGTGCAGCCGGCGGACATTTAAATGGGAGACGCCGAGATGCTGAGGCACTCGGCGCGCCCTCCATGGACTCGGGGGCCAATCCAGCCGCGCAGACACAGTCGCAGCTCCCAAGCTAGCCGGGTGTGCCGCCCCAGGGGGGGTCGGGGGGCGCGGAATCAGCCCCTGGGGCAGTCCCAGCGACTCAGGAAGACTTACAAAACCCCCAGGTCACAAAGAGAAGAGAAAATAAAAGGACGCTTCGGAACAGGTGAGTTTAACCCGACAGATGCCAGTTCCAGGTCCTGCTTGGACGCAGACCCCACAAGGAGAGCTTTCCTCTAGTGAATCTCGAGCCCTTCCATCAGCGCACCCCACAGCCCCCAATCCATGCTGGGATCCTCCTTCCTTGCTCTCCTCGGGCAGAGCTGTCTGCTGACAGCCACGATCCCGAGAAGGACTGTGAGCTCCAGAGAAGGAACTGTCCCGAGCTGCAGGTTCCTTCTCTGCAGTGGAAACCCGTGGAGGTCAAGCCTGTCGAGGAAGCGCCTGTTCCGCTTTCCTACACCTTACTGGTTTTCCACTTTCTCAGACCGTCTCTTGTTCCCCTAAAAGGAGGGAAGACACCCCATCCGTTAGGAAAAGGCGCTGGGAAGCAGCGCCTTATTGGGGAAGACTTGAGACTTGGGGTTCAGTCTGGGTGATCATCCTTTCCGATCTGGGCACAGAAGGGATTGAGTCAGAGGACTCGATAGTGAGGCGGTGGCGGCAGTGATGGTGGGTGAAAGAAAGAGGGGAAGGAGAATGTGAGCTTCTCAGGTGTGCTTGTGCGTGTGTTTTTGTGCGTGCTACAGTGTATGCGTGATGTAGTGTGTGTGTGTGTGTGTGTGTGTGTGTGTGTATGTGTGTGGTATGTGTGTCCATTGGCGCCAGTCTCCTATCTCTTACTGGTTGAGCAAAGTTGGAGAGCTGGGAGAAGGAAAAACCGAAAGGTCGTGCGAATGTAGTAGGCGCAGTGAGAGAACCTTTCACCCGTGCCTTTGCGCACCAGGTAAAAGGCGACTGGCTCAGGGGAACGTGTGTGCGCTTTTAAACCAAAGTGAGCCAGGAGCCCCTAGAGGTGCACAAAGTTGGAGATTCCAGGATCTCCACTTAGCCCCACACTTAGTCCAGCCCTAGATGACATTTTCTCCCTCTCCCACTGAAATGCTCGGTCTTACTCGTGTACATATTGGAAGGTACTGTTAAAAGTTGTAGATGCGCATCCCAAACCCCGTCTTCCCTGTTCCCTTTCCCCCTAGACTGTCACTCAAAGGGGTAGTCGCCGCTCATGCTCTAGATAAGAAGCGGTGACAGGAAATCTGGGGGGAAAGATTCTGTTTCACCAGAAAACCTGGAGCTCCGGGCACTTTTGCAGTCCCAAATCGTCTCAGGAACTCGTCTTCTGGGCAGGCCCGATCTGGTCAAACCTTTACAAACAACCCCGTAGAAAGTTCAGTTGCCTAGGGGTTAATACAAACCAATGTTGAAACTAATCTCCCCAACCCATCCCCTTGTTTAACTGGAACTTGTGATTTCAAGAGTGGGGATCTTCCAGTCGCGAAAAACCACTCCAATGGTGCAGATCGGCAATTCGTTGGTTTTAGAGAGTCGCCTAATGCGCTGAAAAGTTAGGGGCTTTGCCCAAGGTCACATTGTATGAACTCAGGTATTATCTGACTCCCGAGTCTGACCTCTCTCTTCTGTGCTAGGCTACTTCCTTAATGCGTTGATGTTAAGGGAAAATCAAAATGCTATCTGTGTCCTCCTTTCTGCATTATCTAGGAATGGGCTTTCCAGATATAACTCACCTTAACTCATCTAACTCGGTCATGGAGACTTAAAGAAAGCATAGGTACCTTAACTGGATTGGGGGGTGGGGGTGGGGAGAGAGAGAGAGAGAGAGAGAGAGAGAGAGAGAGAGAGAGACAGAGACAGAGACAGAGACAGAGACAGAGAGACAGAGAGAGAGAAAGAGACAGAGAGAGACAGAGACAAAGACAGAGAGAGAGACAGAGACAGAGAAACAGAGAGACAGACAGAGACAGAGACAGAGAGACAGAGAGAGAGAGAGAGAGTGTGAAGGCACCAAAATCACTTTTCCTTAGGGAAGTTTACCTCTTGGTTGCAGAATCAGAAACGAATTGCTTCCCTGCTGGGGTTTCTTGTGTCCTTCCTTTGTTCCCACTTCAAGCTCTCCACTAGCGGAATCTGTAAGCCTTTTAATGACAACAACACTTACAACAAAACCCAGAAGTGTTTCATTGTTAAGACTTTGGTAGGTCTTTCACTGCAGAGGCCAGAATCGGTTATGAAATCTTCCGATTGAAGCAGTAAATCTAGGTGATGTTTATGAATGGTTGTTTATTTCCCCCAAAGTGAGGCTGCCACGAAAGCAGTTGATTAAATCAATCCATTGTGTTATTTTATGTTTAAATTGCCCTATAGGCCCTGGAGGAGTGTTTCTTTCTGTCTATCCACATAAGTAAAACAACTAGAATGAAAAAGATTAAGAAAACTCTTCAAGAGTGAGATGAATTCCAAGGATTTATCTGAAAAACTTTCCAATGTACCCAAGTAGGAGCATGATTCAAATTCAGTCCCTATCTAGCATGCAATCTAAAGTCTAAAGCAATGCAGCTGAATTAACTAATCTTCCTTGGCAAACTACTGTTTCATTTTGAGCATGAAATTTTATTTAAGGCTTCTTCACAACTGTGACCACTTTAAAAAAGAAAAACCTTAAGGTTACAATGGAGCTTAGCATTTTCATTTTACATTTTATGGGTTTGATAATGTTCATTGTTTTTTTAAATCCCATAGCTTTTTTGAGAGAGAAACTATTAACTTGCAGGATCCAGTCTAGAGAAATCTAAAATTCATAGAAAGGCAAACTCTGTTAAATGAAAGTTTGGGGTGTTGTGTGTGTGTGTGTGTGTTGTATGTGTGTTTGTGCATGTGTGTTGGTGCATGTGTGTTGAATAATAGGATCTCTGCAGGCCCTTACTAAAGTGGCCACACTGGAGAACACTAGAAACACGATTCATTTCCTTATCTTTGTGCAGTTTCTAACTAGGACTCAGGAGTATGAGACTTTCAGGCTCTTAGCTCCGATCTGATTATGTGTTAGGATCGCAGTCCTGGTCTTCTGCCTCTGTCTTCCAAATTGAAGCTCTCTGTTGGAACACTGTGTTAAATAAATATATGGAGAAATGGTGACATATCTCCAGACTTTCTAACACTCCAGAATCAAAAACAATTTATCTAGAAAAATTATCTTAACACCAAAGATAGAAATTAAATGTGTTGCAAGGGCATTTCCCTTTCTGTCTGCTTAAAGATTTTGTTTTATGTACTAAATATTTCAGACAGCATACTACTATACTACTACTATGTACTATATATAAAGGATATTTTATATACTAGCAGAGATACAACTGTTCTGTCTGAGAGGTAATGTTGGGAAGTAGCATTGTCTACAATGAATCTTATGAAGGAATCATATCTCAGAAATGACTAATCCAGAACACTACGTTGGAAAAAAAAATCATTTCTTTTTAGAGTTTGTGAGTGTATGTGGGGGGTGAGGTGGGTGAGAGGTGAACTTATGTGCTGGATGACAGGAATGAATCATGAAGGCAGGTATCACCTTTGTTGCTTACAAAATAAAAATGATTTTGTACAATACTCAGTCCTAGAAAAGCAAATTCATAATAGATCTCATTTTTTATTCATCAAAAACAAAGGTAATGAAAAATAAGTCTAATTCATTGAGAGTAGCCTGGTATGGTGGAAAGAGCACTGGTTCTAGACTCAGAGAATCTGGGTTCAAATTCTCACTGTCACTTCTTACTTGTATGATATTGAACAAGTCACCTAATTCCTTTGTGCCTCAGTTTTCTCAGTTGTAAAAAGAGGGTTAGATTAGATGACCTTCCAGGCCCCTTCTAGCTCTAAATAAATGATTCTAAGTACAGGTTTACATTTCCAAACAATCAGTTTTAAGGGGGAAAAATTCTTCATGCCCATAATGAAAATAAAATCTCGCCCTTATATACGCTACAAATTCAGTCATTCATGGTGTCAGATCATGTAGCACAGAGTAAATCTATACTAATACAAAAAAAAAAAAACCCTGTATGTAGCATGAATTTGCCTTGACATCATCATTTTAATGGAGTTTTATTGTTTATCACAAAATAATTTTTCTTGACCTATTTTAATATATATAGTCCTTTAAGTTCTTACCTCCTAAATTTTTGTGTCTTCTGATTCCAAGTGTCATCTGGCCTTGTATTGTATGTGATTTGTCCTTTATTATTGAAGAGGACCTTGACATCAGGAACATGATGCCATGACTTGCAAAGTGAATTGTATGAGTCTGGTCATCTGTTCTATGCAATAGAGAGAGACAAGTCCAACTTAACTAATGGTCTTCAATTTCAGGATTTGTTGGTTTGGGCATTTGTAACGTACAGAGGATAGATGAGTCTCTGCTTCTTCATAGGCATTTTAAAAAACATGTAAAGTCTACTTTTTTTGTTTGATGAGTTTGTCAGAAAATTCTAGACTATTTTATTTTATAATTATCATTGCTAAATCATGATACTGAGGTTTGATTAAGTCATCTTAGCTCTAAAACTAGGATACACCCAACTCTTCTCCACTTTTATCTTCTGCATTTCCTAGACTATAAGCCTAAGGAGAAAATGGTCACAGCATCCAAAAAGTGTGGAGTATAGGTGATCACCTCTAGCATCTTTTTAGGGAGATAGTCACATTAAAACGTGTCTTTTCTAGGTATCTCTCCAAAACTTTATTCACTGAGAATTCCCCAAAAGTCCAGGCACAAGCCTCTGACCTCCTTACAGCTTTTCTCTACTGTATTTATTATGTCAAACCCTTAAAACCTAGATAGCTAGTGGAAAGAGGACTGCACTTGGAGTCAGGAAGACCTGAGTTTTAATCCTATTTACACTGTGTGTAAGTCACTTATCCTCTCTCCACCTGTTTCCTTATCTATATAATGGGGATAATGATAGCATATGCCTCCCAGAGTTATGAGGATCAAAAGAGATAAGATTTGTGAAGTACTTTGCAAACCTTAAAATGCTATATAAATGCTGGATGCTATTATTAGAAATAGGTGTGGCACAGTCAGCCAAATTATGAAATGCTGAGAAAGCAAAATAAAAAGGAAATAGTCTCAAATTCAGTAAGATAACAGGTTCTGTCTTACGTAGAGTAAAAAAACATGAGAAATAGATTGTGCAAACTAGTTCCTTTTTTTTTTGGTTCTTTAAGATCCAGAAGACTGTGCTCCTCAAAAGCCTTTCCAGTGGTACCCACCACAATGACCTGCAAATCAGCGTTTGTTACATACACTGAGTGTCATGCAAGTAAATGATGAAGGAAAACTTAAGGAAAGGGTCAGGTAGAAAAGACATACTTTTAGTCAGGTTTTAAAGAGATAAGAAGGAAGGAAAAACTATGAGAAAAGATAAAAAAGATGATTAGTCCAAGAGATAGAAGCTACAGGGATTGCTTTTCACAAAAATCTGACCTGCTTACACGGCAGAATATTCAGTGAAAATTGACATAGACGTCTATTGTGTTGGCAAAACCTGTTTACTGTGTGCTGGTAAATGTTTAACTACCAGTCTTCTAAGGAAAAAGAAGTGTGCATGACACTTTAAAGTTTAATTTGCATCATTAATATTTATGGACATTGTTAACATTATTAACATTATTAATATTTTCTCCATCACTTTCTTATGTCTAGACAGAACATGAAATCAAGTCCTGATTTGTAGTATTTGCTGATTTCTGAGTTGTAAGGGCTCGCACTGATCATTTAACAATTGTTTGTCAAAGTATCAGCTGGCTCTAATATGCTTCTGCTTCAATTGACGTAAAAGTGAGTCTGAAGGATCACAGAATCCAACCCAAAGAGCTAGACATGACCTTAAACACTTTGTCATCTTACAGATGAAGAAATCAAGACCTAAAGAAGTTAAATGACTTGTGTAAATGACAGAGATATGAACTTCTATTGCTTATCATTGTTAATTCTATTTAACTTTACTACTAGATGATCTAGCTTGGTTATATAAGTGGATAGTATAGTGAATGGAAACACTGAGAACACATACACTCCTCATAAACAATGGGAGATCCACTGGTGAACATAGTGGCCATTCATACAAAACCTCTTCTGGGACATCGTTGTCATCAATAGTTATTGACCGCCTACAGTGGACAAGACACTGTTCCAGTTCTTTAGGATACTAAGATGAATCGACAGCATTTATTCAGGCATTTACTATGAGTGTTACATGCTCAAGATGCAAAGATGAAAAATGACACAGTTCCTCATGGATCATAAAATTTATTTGGAATTCTATCCAAGTATAGTGGGCCATTTCACAGGTGTGGAATTCAATGAAAAAGTGGGCAGTTAATTGGAAGAGAGGCAAAATCCATTCTCTTCAACAATTAGAAAAGCTCATGACCCCAGTCAGGAGTTCTTAACCTGGGGTCCATGAAGTTGCTTTCTTTTCTTTTAAATATTTTGTTAACTTTATTTCAATATGGTTTGTTTCCTTCATAATCATATGTATTTCATTTTGTGCATTTAAAAACATTATACTGAGAAAGGGGACCAGGATTCTACCAGATCACTACCCAAGTCCTTGAAACAGAAAGGTTAAGAATGCCTGCCCTAAGTAGATTTTGAACTTATTTGCTTAAATAATCCACAGTTAACCTGTATAAGAACTGTTATTTAATAGATTCAGAAATATTTTAGCAATTTAAATACCTTCTATTTTATTTATTTTGAAAGTGGAATTTTTTTTAAATCATACCTGAAGTTATATGCTATCTTCCTCAGGCACATATTTATTATTTGGGACAAAATAGAGTGACTTGAGCCTCAGTGAGAAGAGAGAATGCATTAGAGTGGGCTGTTTATGTGTAATTCTTAAAGACTTACCTATTTTCAACTAGAAAGGCACAACATTGCTAGTTTCCTTTCTTTCCTTCACAAAAACATGGGCACTCACATATACACAAGGATTCTACTGGCAATTTTATCTCAGCCATATGTTTCTGGATTGGCAGTTTGATCAGGCAGCTTCCTCAGTCTAACTCCACTGCCTTCCTCTGCTTTACCAGACTTCTGGTCAAGTCCTCTACAGTCTAGGCTCAAGGTAAAGTCTCAGGGGGCAACAGTATGACAAGGTCTTAGATGGCCAGGGTAATTAAACTCCTCACCCAGCCATCTCTAACTTTCTTTCTTCTCCTTGAATTGTGCTTTTCCCCCCCTCCTCTCGTTTCCCTCCTCAACTGGAAGAAAATATGCAACAACATTTTTTCACACAGATTCCCTATTATGTACTCCCCAGAGAAAAAATGCTTAAAGCATAGAGAGACCTCATCACAATACTTTCTGTTCTATTTACCCACAGACAATATCAGTCCTCTCGTGAACCATGTACAGTATCTGATTGGGGATCACAACCTATCTCAAGTAGTCTCCCTAAATACCTACTGGACTTAACAGATAGTGAGATCTAAAGCAAATAATATTTCTTATTTTTTATGTCTCCGCATTCTTCTACAGAAATCATAGTGTGATGCTGCATCATGGTACGGAGGTAACACTGGGTTCTTGAAGACTATGTCAGGTAGCATAAGCATTGGCATATTCAAACAACCAGGAAAAACTTTGAGTATGATTTGGATAACAGATTGTGTCTGCTCCATGAGGAACAGCAAAGTATGAGGAGACATTACCAGAAGTTTGGCCATAAAGTGATGAATTCTTTGGCCATGGTGACCCAGGCACCAAAGAGGTAAAAATGCAAAATAGTCCTGACTAATATGTGGCCCCCTTCCATTTCTGTGATGATGGTGATGGGAGCATGAGAAAGGGATCAAGTGGGTTAAGCATCACGTAGTTTTCAGATCTACAAGTCTATGTTCCAGCCACTGATTCCAAAGAGGCCAAAACTGCTCAGTTCTCTGAAGACCTACAACATCTTCTAAAAACAACAACCAAAAAAGATGTCACCTACATCACAGGGGATTGGAATGCTTAAGCACAAAATCAAAAGATAACTGGAATAACAGGTAAGTTTGGTCTTGGAGTACAAATGAAGTGGGACGGAGACTAACAGAGTTTTGTCAAGATAACTCACTGGTCAGAGCAAACACTTTTTTACAACAATCCAAAAGGTGATTCTACACATGGACAACACAGATGGTCAATATTGAAATCCGACTGATTATATACTTTGCAGCTAAAGGTGGAGAAACTCTATAGTCAATTAAAACATGACTTAGAGCTCACTGTGACTTAGATCGTGAGATTCTTGTTGCAAAATTTAAACTTAAATTGAAGAAAGTAGGGTAAACCATCAGACCCCATAGGTATGACCTAAGCAATATATTTTAAGAATACGAAGTAGAGGTGATGAATAGATTTAAGGGATTAGAGCTGGTAGAAAGAGTGCCTAAAGAACTATGGACAAAGGATCACAATATTGTACAGGGGCAGGGACAAAAATATCCCAGAGAAAAAGAAAAGCAAGAAAGCAAAATATCTGTCTAATAAGGCTTTACAAATAGCTGAGGAAAGATGGAAAGTGAAAGGTAAAAGAGAAAAGGAAAGATATGTCCAACTGAATGCAGAATTCCAGAGAATACCAAGGACAGATAAGGTTTTCTTAAATGAACAATGCAAAGAAATAGAAGAAAACAATAAAATGGAAAAGACAAGAGATGTCTTCAAGAAAAGTAGATATATCAAGGGAATGTTTCATGCAAAAATGGATATGGTAAAAAAATAAAAATGGTAGGGACTTATGAGAAGTAGAAGAGATAAAAAAAAGAGGTGGCAAGAATATACAGAAGGAGTATTCAAGAAAGATCTTTAACCTCAGTGATAATGGTATGGTTACTGATCTAGAGCCAGACATCTTGGAGAAGGAGAAGAATTGCTAACAGGAATACTAGTAAGGGTGATGGAATTTCAGTTGAATTATTTAAAATTCTAAGAGATGATGCTGTTAAAGTGTTCCATTCAGTATGTTGGCAAATTTGAAAAACTCAACAGTAGCCACAGGATTGGAAAAGATCAGTTTTCACCCTAGCCCTAAAAAATGACAAGGTGAAAGAATGTTTGAATTGCCAAACAATTTTGTTCATTTCCCTTCCAGACTGGGATCTGGGGTTTGTTTGGTTTTTTTTTTTTTTTTTTTTGATGAGGTAAAGAGCCCATTCTCTGCCTCATTTCTTTATCAGTGAACAGGCATTGCCTCAGTCAAACTGAGACCTGTTAAAGACCTTAGCTTAGAAAGGCCAAAGTCTCTACTGCATCTAGGGCCATCTCTAGTCATCCTGATCTATAGATGGCTCTGGAGAAGAAAGTGAGGCTGGTGACTTGGCACAGCCCTCCCTCCCTATATCCAATTCACTTGCCTGTGGTAGCATCATTTTCCTGGAGTCATGATCCTCTTCAAGAACCAAGGAGAAACAATAGCAAGCAATAGTGTCAGTATAAATGCAAGTCAGTTGTTTCAATATATTGACTCATTAGACAAGATCACACATTTAGAGAACCAACAGATTAATGTTTGTAACGCTGATCTGAAAACTTTGTTGTTCTTGTCTGACTCCTCACTGCTGTCTACGTTCACTCTGAGACCATCAGGATCCAAACAATGACCAAGTAGGGAGTGGCCTGGGACCTATCATTCTCTAGTCAATGAGGGCCAGAGTGATTGGGCGTTGTCAGGTGCTTAAGGGAAAAAAAAAGTTTCAGGGATCAAAATTTGTCATTGTTTGTCCCTCATTCTCCAAGAGGACCATGACATCAGGGAGGTGATTCCATTCTTGCTATAAAGGAAGCTACAAGGCATGAAGAAATTGCTGTTAAGTGAAGGATGGTTCACAAGTTTCATTTGTTTTTCCAGAGAACTGAGTAGAGGAGTAAGTTGTCAGTTTGGATGGAATCCTAATAAAGCTGCCCCCACCCCCAATATTCTAACTTCCTTACAGTCCCATTACCCCTACTTCACCACTCCCCCATCCCTAACTCAATATCCGAACTTCTTTATATATGCCTCACTGCTCACTAGAACAGGTGTGTCCATGAACTCCTATGTCTCACAGAACAGCAGCAGTGTCCCTGAGATGAGATCCCAGTCACTGTCTCTAGCCAGTCACTGGTTCCAGACCCATTCCTCATACTTCCCACAGAAACAGCAGGTGTATTCATGCACTCAACCACAACCACATCCATCTAGTCTCAGACAGGACCATCCTTGGCCAATCAGAAAGCAGCACCACCAGGATGCCCATGCAGGATGTGGACCCCAAAACAACAGAAGGAACTTTCTCTAAGTAAGCACCTGCTCGGTAACAGCAAAATCTATCCTTTCGGTGAACCTATGACATAGAGAGGCCCATTATGTCATTATCATACATTCATACCCTGCCATGGATTTTTCTGTATGCATTGTAGGTATTTGCATACACAATTCGACCGTGGCTGGGACTCCTCCCCTATAACCTAATCCTTAACAAACTCCTCCTGTCTTCTTAATATTCATAATTTGTTACGTAATCGCATCTTTACCCTATAAAAATCCATCTTGCTTTCTCTGAAGTTGCTGGGCCCTCTTGGGCTTCCTAGGAAGCATCAATCTCAAGAAATGTCTATGCTTGGATTAGAGATGGTCTGACTGAATTCTTTGAGATAGTTCTACCACAACATTATCATGAAACCACAACAGTTCTATACTAAAGAGATCTTTCTCAAACCTGTCCTCCAATATGTTAGTTATTCTTTCTAACTTTGTCATCTGAAAATTTGATAAGTATGCCATTTGTTACTTTATCAGACGTTAATAAAAAACAAAGTGAAACAGCACAAGGCAGTGTTATAACCAAGGTGTGGAAAATCAAGTTTGGCCCAGGGCACTGAAATTGAAAAACAGCGACATCACTTGTACTCTTTTGACAGCATGTAAACAGCTGAACCTAGCACCTGGATAACAATAATAATTATTTTAAAAAGGAAACTGCCAGATGGTACAACTGCTCCCCTCAGGGTTGTAATACAGGCAAATTCCTCTCAGATTTGGACCAATCCTTCTTCCTAAGTGACTGGAAGACTAGTGACACTCTACAAAGCACAAGGAAAGTTAGGAAGAGGATTCAGTTTGGAGGTAAAGATAATGAGTTCGGTTTTGGACATGCTGAGTTTATGATATCTATGGGATGTCCAGTTTGAGATGTCCAATAATAGGCAGCTGGAGATGTAAGACTGGAGGTCAGAAGAGAGGTTAATGTGGGATAAAGTAGATTTTTCTTAATCACCAGCATAGAAATAATCATTGTATCCATGGAAACTAACAAAATCACCAAGTAAAAGAAGAGGAAGAGGGCCCAGGACAGATAGCTATGGCACATCTGTGGTAAGTGGGTATGATTTGGATGAAGCTCCAGCAAAGAAGAGCAAAAGGGGTGGTCAATTAGGAAGGAGGAGTACCAGAAGAAAGTATCCCAGAAAAGGAGAAGAAGGTAAACACAGGCTCAAAGTTTACAGAGAGGTCAAGAAGCATGAAGCCTGAGAAAAGACCCATGTTTCTCTCTAATAGCCTGTAAGTTGCCTGAGGGAAGGGACTCATATAATGTAGTGGGGGCAGTTCATAGGTATTTGATAAATTCTTTGTTGAATGAATGAACCAAGATACTCAATAGCTTCTTAAAAGATTGTCTTAGCAGTCCACACAGACATGGATGAAGCATGTATATTGCACAGATCAAGATCATGATACTTAACTGGAGAGATGGCACATGGAATTAATCCATCTTTTTTTTTTTTTTTTGTGATAGACACTGGACATAAACAATTGCCTAAACCCAGAATTGGATAGGAGGAAGAAATCAAACTGGATTCTATTTGGGAAATTGCAAAGCACTTTTACTGATTCTAAACTGTTTTCTCTCCCTTTGCAATTTAGAAAAATGGTCCCCTCAAAAAAGTCATGAACAGGGATTTTACAACTGAGATAATCAGGAAACTGGGACAGGATGCTTCCTCATAAGTTTTTTTCTTTATAAAGCAGAGGTTCTTAACTTTTTGTGTGTGGCAATCTAGTGAAGCCTATGGACCCCTTCTCAGAATAATGTTTTTAAATGCATAAAATAAAATACATAGGGATTGCAAATAAAACCCATTATTTTGAAATACAAATTTCAAAATAGTAAAAACAGACAAAACTTCAGACTCCAGCTTAAGAATGCCTACTTTAGAGAACTCTTTTTCCTCACTTCCCAATTTACAATCAATCAACATTTACTAAGCACCTATAATATGTCAGGCACTATGCTAAGCATTGGGGATGCAAAAAGGCAAACGACAGCTTCTACCCTCCAGAATCTTCTAAGGAGACATGTAAACAAATATATACAAAGAAGCTATATATGGGACAAATAAGAAATAATTACCAGAAAGAAGGTACTAGAATTGAGGCTGAGAAAACCTCCTTATAAAAGATGGAATATGAGCTGAATGAGGGGAGTGGAAAGAGGATAACACTGTATACAGTTATAGCTACATTGTGTGAAGGCTAATTTTGATAGACTTGGCTCTTGCAAGGCAAGGTTCTAGGACAACTCCATAAGGCTCATGATGGAAAATATTATCCACATCCAGAGAAAGAATTGTGGCATTTGAATGCAGATGGAAGCAGACTATTTGCTGTCTCTCTTTTGTTTTGTTTCTTCTTTCTCATGGTTCATTCCGTTGGTTATAATTCTTCTTTACAATATAACTAAAATGAAAATATGTCTAATATGAATGTATATGGACAGCCTATATCAGATTGCATGCCATCTTGGGGAGCGTATGGAGGGGGAGAAAATTTAAAACTCAAAAGCTTGTGGGACTGAATGTTGTAAACTAAAAATAAATATATTTTAAAAATAGGAAAAAAAAGATGGAATTTTAGTTGAGAAGTCCGAGAAGTCAGTAGGTGAAGCGGAGGAAGGATAGCATTCCAAGGACGGGAGACAGCCAGAGAAAATGCCTTAATTTACCTGTGGTTTTAGAAATCACAACAATGAGTAACAATAATGATTAATAAAGTGCTGCTTCCCACCCTTTGTTGCTTTTAAGAACTCCAGTTGATCTCCCCCAGGGACCACCCAACCTCATTTGGCTTCCATCCTACCTCCTCTTAGGAGACTGATGATATCTCCTTTACAGAGTATAGGTGGGCAAGCTGAATTCGAACTCTATTAATGCTAGAAGAGACCTTAAAAAGCTCATAGAATCAACTGGTTCTACTGTTTCATTTTAAAGATGGAATCTGAGGCCCAAAGAGGTTAAGTGTTTGTCCGTGGCCATACAAGTAGTAACAGAGATGCACTTTGAACTCCCACATAGACTTCAAATCAGGTGGTTTTCCTACAATATTAGACCAGATATTAATCAACACCGCCAACTCTTGGGGCAGGCAGAGTTAGAGTTGGGCTACCTCCATAAGCTAACAGGAGCCTAAGTAAATTCTGCCTAGTGGTGCTTAGAGAAATGGTGTGTTTAGCAGAGACCTCCCATACTGCCAGCATATCTTCCCGTAGAGCTGCAAAAAGATAAGTAGCTCTTAGGCTAGTTTAAGAGGTTTGAGTACATAATCCCCAGTTTCTTTGGGTGCCTCCACTGGAGCAGACCTCTCTCAGAGATAAGATAAGTCGTATCTCTCTGGTCACAAATTTTTAAATCCCCAATTTCTTCCAGCTCCTTTCCTTCCCCAAAGTGCTTTGCACAAGACTGATCCCTGGAGAAAAGTCTAATGGGCACTGCCTTTATGTTTCCTTCCAGGCTTCGTTTGGGATATTAAAATCTCTCCTTTGAAAAGGGCTTTAGAGGCTTTTAGATTGCTTACTAGCTCTGGGCAAGTCACTTAACCTCATGGACCTCAGTTTCCACCTCTGTCAAATGAGTAAGAAGGAAATGGCAAATCCCTCCAGTATCTTTGCCAAAACCCCCAGAGAGGGGTCATGAAGGGTTGGACACGCCTGACAACCTGTCCTGAGAGCGCTGCAAGGCGGGACTTTGGACCAGCACGCTGCGTGGGGCTGCAGGATTGTGGGGAGCAGCATCCCTGCGGATCACCTCTGGGTATTTGTGATAAGCCTCTAGTGGCCCCCAAGTCTGTCTCCCCACACCTTCTAATACAAGCCTAAGCTTGGAGCCTTCCCTTGTCTTTGGAGACCACACCGAACCCCGCTTTACAGGGGAGAAGCTGGGGCTCAAAGGGGTTGCATGGCACGCGCATGATCAGGCACCCCCTCATGGCACCTCCAGCCTCCCCCCTGCCCCCCCCCCCCCCCGACCATGGAGGGGCCTTAAGGGCGGTGTAGCGCTCAAGGCTGCAGGAGCCCGGTCCAAACCTCGGCGTCCTGCCCGGGACGGGAGCACGTGGGTGGAGTCCCCGCCCTGCGCCTAGCCCTTAATTAATGGTCTGAGTTGCACGGCCCTGACCATGGTCCACCAGGGATCTCCGCCCTTACAGGGAGCTCACGCGCAGTACCTGTCGGACTAGCCGTAGGACCGGGCTCTACCTTTCTCCCCCCACCCCTCCCCCCTTTCGGTTCTGCTGACGGCGTTACCGCCGAATCAGGCTATTGTTAGGCCCCCGCGGAGGGGTTCTGATTGTGAATGGCGCGGCCCAATCAGAGAGCGGGTCGAACGTTGGCGCTGCCGTTTGAGCCGCTGCGTTCGGCCCGAAGCTGAGTTCTCGGCTGGGGTGCGGAGGCGGAGCGGGAGCTGAGTGCTTGGCTAGGCGGCGGAGGCGGAGTGGGAGGCGGGAGACCGCGGCTTTGGGATTTGGATTGTGGGGGCGACCGGTCTGCCGGAGTGGGCAGCCCGGGATGGGGTAACAGCCCGGCTGACGGAGGGCGGTGCCTGAGCGTGCGAGACCGGTCCGGAGGGGAGCTCGAGGAGTCCGCGGCGGAGCCAGGGCCCAGGGCCCGCCGGGCCTCCGGCGTCTGGGGCGACGTTAGCCTAGGGCCTGACCGGCGACGAGCGGGGGGCCGCAAGAGCCGCAGACCCGAGGGACCGGAAATAGAGACTGGGAGTCTAGGGGAAAGGTCTTCTGGGGTGAAGGCCTGGGACTGGTTGGTGGGCAGTGACCGGGAGGAGCGTGGACGAGTCTGTGGGGAGTGACTGGAGAGGAGCGTGGACAAGTCGGTGGGGAGTGACTGGAGAGGAGCGTGGACAAGTTGGCGGGGAGTGACTGGGGAGGAGCGTGGACGAGTGACCGGGAAGGAGCGTGGACGAGTCGGTGGGGAGTGACTGGAGAGGAGCGTGGACAAGTTGGTGGGGAGTGACTGGGGAGGAGCGTGGACGAGTGACCGGGAAGGAGCGTGGACGAGTCGGTGGGGAGTGACTGGAGAGGAGCGTGGACAAGTTGGTGGGGAGTGACTGGGGAGGAGCGTGGACGAGTGACCGGGAAGGAGCGTGGACGAGTCGGTGGGGAGTGACCGGAGAGGAGCGTGGACAAGTTGGTGGGGAGTGACTGGGGAGGAGCGTGGACGAGTGACCGGGAAGGAGCGTGGACGAGTCGGTGGGGAGTGACCGGAGAGGAGCGTGGAAGGGTCCGTGGGGAGTGACTTAGAGAAGGGTCAGTGGCGGGGGAAGGAGCGGGGTGTGGACAAACAGACCTGAGGGCTTGGAATTGAGGGTAGGAGACACGGAAGTGGCAGGAGCAGGCCCGAGCCCCAGCGGGGCTCGTGGAAGTGGACGAGAGGGAGTTGAAGCGAAGGTGGTGACACCGAGGGTTTGTAGCAAGTGGAAGAGGTGGTGGCTAGAGAAGGTCAATGGGTGGAAAGGGATCAGGACGAGGAGGAGGGGAGTGGCGGAGAGGTGCGAGACACCCGCAGAAATGAGGCACCGGAGGCTGGTGAGGCTGACCCTGCTGCAGCATCTCGAGGCCGCCTATGGCTTAAAGATCCAGAGCGCTCGCGGCCGGCAGGAGTCTCGGGCGATAACTTTTAGGGTAAGACCAGGGGGAAGAGGGCTGAGGGAGGACATCCGAAGGCTAGTAAGAGTCACTGTGAACCAAACTGGTGAAAGTGGAGCATTAATTTTGTCCAGAAAAGAGGACAGGATGATAGCTAACGTATCTCTAGAGCTACCTATGTGCCAGGGGAAAGAAACTGAGAGGTTAAGTGGTTAAGCGGTCAAGTGACTTGTCTGGGATCACACAGATCTTCTGACTCCAGACCTCGCTCTTTGTTCACACACCCATTTAGCTGCATGTTTAAAACTAGAAAGAAACTTAGAAACTATCTCCTCTAACTCACGGTTTTACAGAGGAGGAAACAGGCCCAGAGAGAGCTTCAGTAATTTGCCCAGAATCACGCAACTATTCTACAAAATAGATTCTGAACCTAGGTTTTTCTGACTGTTTGCTAGTCCATGCCGCTTCTCGATTTTACACATGATAAGCCATATGGTGAAGATGTCAAGATTTACTGTTGGTTATAACTAATGTTTCTATAGTACCTTAAGGTTTCAGATTACTCCATGTACTTGATTTTATCTGAACCTTACAACAACCCCTTGAAGTGTGTGTGTATCTTTCTCTGTATATATACATGTGTGCGTGTGTGTATACACACACACTACATGTTATTATTATTCCTGTTTTTCAATCTGAAGTTCATAGAGGTTAAGTGAGTATTTGTGATTATTTTCTGAGGCTTTTGTGGGCTATCAGGAAGGGTGGTTCATTTAAAAAGAATGGTGTTTTCTGAATGGTTCAGTGGAAATGGTTAAGTACTGAAGAGGAGTTCTGGTTAAATACTAGTGTGTGTGTGTGTGTGTGTGTGTGTGTGTGTGTGTGTGTGTGTGTGTATGTGTGTGCTTAGATTAATTAATACAGCTTCTTTTATGTGGTCCTGTTGTGTATATTTGTTACAGCTGGTTTTTGAGTGCATAATAGTTAATTGAATCTGATTATGCCCAAACCTAATTTTTGCTATTGTCAGCTTTATGTCATAAAACATTTTTTAACTAGGTAGTTAAATTGACACTTTTTTGTTTCTACTGATTATTTACCAATATGATAGTCTCTTCAGTTGTTTCAGTCTCTACCCAAGATTTTATACCTATGAGATAGTAATTTCAAAGATTTCAAGAAATTGAAGGAAAAGATTTAGAAATGTGATGTGAGCCATGTAATATTTTTGAGATAGCATTATGTTCTACAAATGCATAAAGAAGACTAAAATGATTGACAGATGGAGAAGGTCTTTGCAAGACATAGCCCTTGATTTTTTTTCCACTCATAAAATCAAGGAATTCATTTCATAATTTAAAAAAATCGTGTATCAAGCATCTATATACTATGTTTTAGGTGCTGAACAATACTTAAGATCTTGTCGGTAGAGTAGAAACTGACTAGTGGACACATTGTATTGGACAAACAGCCATGCAGAATATTACTCAAATATGAGAATGAACAGTCATATTATATTATATAAAGTAAGTATGAATGTCTTTAAGAGATAAGTGTAAATCAGAGTAAGTAGCCGCTGGAATTGTTTCAGAATGTAATGTGAGGTGAGATAGCTAAGAACAATATTAAAGTTGTACTTCTATTTGCAATAACATTTTATACTGGTTCACACTTAAGAGTTTCTAATACAAAAACTTGTGAATTGCACTTTATACAAATACATAGACTAATATATAAAAACTAATATTTGTGTTCTAAAAATCAACTTATTTGTCAGTATACTGATTTTTCCGTCTTCCCCTCATTTTTTAAAATATTCTATTGAAGGCATTGATTTAATCTGTTTAGTGTAAAGAGCACTAGGCTCCTTGCCACATTCAACTATCATTGCTATGCACCTTAGCCCTAATCTTTCTCTTCAATTCTAGCCCTGAATCATAATCTGCCTTTCAGACATTTCCAGGTGAGTGTCCCATAGGCATCTTAAGTTCAACATCTCCAAAATAGTACTCACCCACCTCTCTCTGAAGTTTCTTTTGAGAGCAGTTCTGTCCTAACCGTTCTGGTTTGTGAACTTGAAATCGGCTGTAACGCTTCATTTCCCCTCAACCCCTATACCCAGTCACTTGTTGATTCCCCCTACAAAACATCTTTCTAATCCTTCAATCTATAACCCTAGTTCAAGTTGACCTGTTAACTTCTCCCCTGGACTATTATAGTAGCTTCCTAATTGTTGTGTAGGTCATGGTTTTACCCTCCAGGTTTTATCCATCATCCACTTAAAACAAATGATTGTTAAAGCATGGGTATGACTGTGTGGTTCCTTTTTTCAAAAAGATTGCTATCTTGTTTAGAGTCAAATACTACAACTGCCTTGTTTGGCATTTGAAGTCCTTCAAAAAGTAACAGCCAACCTTTCCAGGTTTATTACATATTACTCTGTTTTTTGCAGTGTGCAGTTAAAGTAAGCCTATTTGACATTTCTTTGCTTCCATAACTTTACAGAAGCTATCCTTCATACCTAAAATACTTTTTCCCACACTTCTGCCTCTTGAAACCCTTAGTTTGTTTCAAAGTTTAGCTGAAGTGTAACCTACCCTTTTCTAGTTTCCCATCCTCCAGTTAGTGCTTCTTCTCAATTGTATTGTATATATTTACTTACGTGTATCTATGTCTTTTCCCTCTACTTCTCCTCACCTCCATGAAATGTAATTTCTCTGAGCAGGGACTGTTTCATCTTTGTTACTGTATCTTTCTCTGGAGCCTAGAACATAGAAAGTGTTTAATAGATGTTTGTTGCATGAAAGAATTTCTCTCAGTGACCTCATCAGTTCCTAGGGTTTTATTATCTTTCATTCAAGATGATTAAGAGCCATTGTTAAAAAGCTGTCCTTGAAGCCTGGGATTAAAATGTTGCCTTTGACTTTTTGTGTGATTTCCTGGCAAGTCATTTAACTATTCATTGTTCTAGGCATTTAAACACTACTATTTGCAGAAAAGTTGCCAGTCTCTATTGGTAGAATAAGTGCCCTCATTTGGGAGTTATCTACACCAGTGAAGTCACCAGTCATATCCCTAATCCTAAACCTATGTAGATGACTTGTAGGTCTGTATAGCCAGTCCCAGTTTCTCCTCTGAGCTTCTGGCCTGCATCACTGTTTGCCTATGGGATATTTCAAACTTGATATCCAAGATTTATCTCAGTTTCTTGATATTACAAACCTGTCTCAGAGATATCTCAAACTTAACAGGTCCAAAACATCTCATTATATTGCTCTCCAAACTTCCCTATTTTTGCCCCCAAGGCACCACCAGTCTTCTCATATCCCAAGTCTAGTAACTTTCCATTATCCTCTTCATTTTCCCTCACCCTGTATATCTAATCAGTTGGCAGTTGTCTTGTTTCTTTCTGACCCTCCTTAGTTCAAGCCTTCATCACATTTAGATTACTGAATTTGTCTCCTAATTGTACTTCCTGCCTCAAACCATTTCCTATTTCTGTCTTATCTTACATATTGCTGCCAAAGTGATTTTCCATTAGCCCAAATGTGATCTACAAAATAAACTTCATTGGTTCCCTGTTAACTCTCTAGGATAAAATAAACTCCTCTACTTAGCTTTTAAAGCCTTTCACAACCTGTCTTTCCATCCTCATTGTATGTTACTCATTAAACAACCCCACCCCCAGCCCATACCGACTAGCCTTTTCTGTGTCCCCCATGTACTCAGGTATGTCCTGAATCTTCCTTTGCAGTTGCCATCTCCACATGCCTGTAATTCACTCCATCCTCACCTCTGCTTCATCTCTCTTTTCCTTCAAGATTTAGCTAAAATATCACTATCAACCTTTCCTGATTTTCCATCCTTCCCCCCAAAAATGCTTATTTAGCTATTTTGTATTTATTTATATTCTGTACGTACTTCTCTCCCTCATTAGCACATAAGTTCCTTGAGAGTAGGGGTTATTTTATTTGTATTTTTATCCCTAGTGCCTGGTGTATAGTTACAGCTTAATCAATGCTTATGGATTGATTTTTTAAAAAATACTATAAATGGCTTATCTCCAGTCCTAGTAATGGGATGTCTTCTGCGTTAGTCATTTTCCTAAGTGTCGTACGAGCTTACAGAAAATTTTTATGCTTAATTCTTTCAGTATATATATCTGCACTGTTATTTTTTCCAGGATCTCAGAATTTGATTTCAGATTATTAATAATAGCTCATTGTTACAACATGTAGTTTATAAAACTCCCTCTGAGTTATGTGGAATTATCCTCATTTTACAGGTGAGGTAACGAAAGGGCTGAAATGGCTTATTAGAGGCCACATAACTAATAAATAGAGACATGACTTGATACCCAGGACTACTGAATCTTGGTGCCTTTCACAAGTTATTCTTGTGATAAATAGTCTTCGGAAAAATTGTTAAGAATTAGTTAAGAAATATTTAATAGTTAAGAATAGTTAAGAAATAGTTAAGAAAAATAGTAAGAAAGAAGATAATTTTATTATAGAAATAGCAACTGTACAAGAAGAGGTTGAATTGGATTTTTTAATGTTTTAATGTTTACTTTCAGTATTTCTTAGTCCTAGTCTCTTGGAACATTTTGTTAGAAAATTTGTAACATTCATCAGCCAAAAAAATTAATCCATCTTACCCTATTATTGGTCAAGGAAGTACACAGATAATTTGATGCAGAGTTAGTATTTGCAGAGCTGTGGAAGGTGATTTCAGAAAAAAATATCCATTTTAATAGATGCAAATTGAGAAGCATTAAACCTATTTGAAGTCCTCTTTAAAAAATAATACAATAATGATACTTTAATGTGTGTTAGTATTTGATCCAAATGTTCTGTAACTCTTTCATTAGCATAATTAATAGATATTATTGGCATAAGGTATTTATTTTAGTATTTGAGACTAGTTCTGTTCTTAAGACTCACTGTTACCAAAGTCTGTTGCCTTTTAGCTACTATGACTAATTATATCTCAGAATATTAGTAACTAGTTTAATTGTTTTTTTGCTCTTTCCCTGAAATCACAATTTGTCTTCACATTCTGTGCTTATACCTGTAAATTTTTATCTTGATGCTTATAATAAATGACTTTTACATTTTAGGGGAAAATTTTTCGAGCACCTTTTTCTGTACTACCCCAGACATTTGTACCAGAATATGGAAACATTCCAAGGTAAGAAAGGTGTGAAATTAGCCTAGAATTAAGTGGTGAATTGCAAGGTTCAGAAATTAGTAGATATTTCACACTTGGGTCTTTAATTCATGGACTTTATAATTCCACTCTGAAATCTGTATTTGAATGAAAATCCCTGTAATGTAATGATACCCTTAGCACAGTGCCTGACAAATAACAGACTTTCAGTAAACGTTTATTGGATGAATGAATGAGTATATTTGGGAAGAATTGTGGGAGAAGAGTAATTATATGTTATTGAGATGCCCAAGCTTTTGTAAATAGTGATCACACAGTGTTATTCGGATTTGTTATGCGCACATTTCACATTCTAGTAAAAGGATTTCTAAACACTCACGTATTGGGGAAATGACGACAAAACTCATGTTAATGAACCTGCTTAGATCCTCCGAGTCCTTTACCTAGGAGAGCTGTGTAATCTGTAGAGATAACGTTTATTTGGCATTTAGTTGTTTTCATTCTTTATAACCTCTTTTGGGGTTTTCTTGGCAAAGATACTGGAGTGTTTTGCCATTTCATTCACCCCCTTATTTTACAGATACGGAAACTGAGGCAAGCAGAGTTAAGTGACTTGCTCAGGGTTACATAGCTAGGAAATGTCTGAGGCCAGATTTGACCTCAGGAAGATGAGTCTTCCTGACTCCAGGCCCAGCACTCACTCTATCCACTGGGCCATCTAGCTGTCCCCTTTAACATTGATACTACATGTATTACCTACAGACTTCTATTGAGCATCGTTCTGTCTGCATTATTTTGTTCTACATATTGAATTATTTTTTTAAAAAATCATCTCTGTCTTCCGAAGAGTTGGACAAATGATGTTGGCAGAGAAATAAAGGTCCCACAGACAAGCAAATAAAGAAGTAAATTAAATGAGATATGAATAGAACCTATAAATAAAAATAAACTGATTTTTCAAAAATGGAACTTGTATTTCCTCACATCTATCCCATTTTCACACTTTTCCTGTTTTGATTGAATGCACAACCATTCTTCTCATTTTCTAGTTTTAGAGCCTCAGAGTCAATTCTCCACTATCTTCTCTTTGAAATTCCCTCCTCCCACATCCCTTTAGTCCAGTTAGTTGCCAGGTCTTGTTGATTCAAGTCTCGCTGTTTTATATCCATAATCTAAGCTGCTGCCAATTGATGTTCCTAAAACAGGGGTCTGACTTAAGAAGCTTCAGGAGCTTCCTATGGCCTCTGGGATAAAATACAAAATCCATTTAAAACTTTTCATGATCTGCCTCCCATCTACCTTACCAGTCTGTTGGCTATTAGTCCTTTTGACGATACATACACTCAGTCTCCTGCCTCCATTCTTTTGCATTAACTATCTCTCAGGTGTATAATACATTCCTTCTTTACCTTTGCCTCTTATAAGCCCTAGCTTCTTCACTATTATATAAGACTTTTCCTGACCTATTTTTCCTCTACCCTAGTTATCATTTGTCTCTTAACACTACTTTATATATACTCATCTGTGTATATGCTGTATATGTTGAAATGGAGGAATTTTTTTTCCTTTTTATCTGTAGTATTAAGGATGCCTTGCATATATGGAAACTTAATGAATGTTGAATTAAATTGAATTAAAAAAGGTTGTTGCATTTTATGGGATGGTAATTACAGAAAGATTTGTTGGGGTATACATGTCTGTGTGTATAGAGGTTATATATATATGTGTGTGTGTGTGTGTGTGTGTGTGTATACACACTTAGATAGTATGGCTCTTGGGTATATAGTAGGCTGTGAAAGTCATGGAATGAGAGCAACGGTCATACTAAAATTAGCACAAGAACAATGAGTAGATTATAGAAATGGGAAATGATTTATAATTCAGAAGTCATGTCAAGGATCTTCACAGCCTATTGATGTACCTTGACAAGTATATTCACTTAGTATGGTTTTTGTAAGATTAAATACATTAATGAGACCTGCCTTTTTCAGTTTTCTCGTTGATGCTTGCACATCTTTGGAACAACATCTTCATGTTAGGGGTCTTTTTAGGGTTTCTGGATCAGCTACCCATATAAAAGCACTGAAGGTAGGCATATTCCTTGACTATTTTTTCTTTCCACAGTTGTCTAATTAGGTTTTTGTTGTTACAGTCCTCAGATATGACATGAATGT
This sequence comes from Notamacropus eugenii, assembly GCF_028372415.1. Classification (NCBI taxonomy): domain Eukaryota; kingdom Metazoa; phylum Chordata; class Mammalia; order Diprotodontia; family Macropodidae; genus Notamacropus; species Notamacropus eugenii. Next base: position 55,117,850 of record NC_092878.1, on the reverse strand, counting down.
GCAAAGGGTCTATTATTTTCTAGCATGTGGACTCCCTCTAACATCACATCCCATATGACTTTAAATAATTACTGTGGAGATGTCTGTGAGCACCTTGCACATAGGTAGTTATTGGGGGGAGGGTTTGAACCCAGGTCTAATGACTCCCAAGCTCAGCATTATGTCCTCTCATCTTTTCGGTATTAATGAATGGTAGAGTTACAGCTGACCAGCTATTATTCCCTTTGTGGAAAGCATTTATAGCTTACATGAATCCAGTAGTTAAAGAAATTAAGTATTTTTGATTGTTTGCTAGAGCTTCTTGTGTGTTTTGTAATACATGACACCAGAAGCAAATAAATAAAAGAATTAAAGTTTACTAAGAAAAACTCTTTATCTTGAGATGTAAGCAGAGATTTTGATCAAAATGGAGATCTTAAATCAAAGAATACTGATGACTTGAAATTTATTTCAGAGGAAACTGAATCATGGTGAAAGCTGTCTGTCTTCTGCAGATCCACAGGATATCACAGATCTTATTAAGATATTTTTTAGGGAGTTGCCAGAACCCATCTTTCCAGTTGATTTGCATGAAGCTTTTATCAAAGCTCAACAGTTGGAAACAGAGGAGAGGGATACTGCTACAATGTTGCTCTCTTGTCTTATGACTGACAATATAGTATATGTATTACGGTACTTCTTTAACTTTCTCCGGAATGTTTCTCTCAGGTAAGTAAAGATCAAGTACAAAAAATTTTAGCTATGGGGAACTTTTGGCTAGCCAGTTATAATTTTAAGCAACAGTACATTTATTTTGTTTTCAGCTATTTGGGATGGAAATATTTCTTAAAATTTATTTACATATTTCCTTATCTTCTCAAATGGAGTATATTGAATACAATTTCGTTTTTTCTTTATCATTTTGAATGTCATTATTTGTATACCGTAATACAGTGATCTCCAGGGGCCTGTTTCTGCAAGGCAGTTTACCCTAAAAGGTCTAACCTGTGATGCCATTTGATTTCATATTTCTGTTTTTTTATAATTTTTCTATTTCTTTCCTTGCTATCACCTGTCATTTCTCACTACAGTTTTTGTGCCTGCCTGTAACCACTCCTCTCACCCTTTCTGTTTGGCTACTTCTAATCAGTTATGAACTTTGAAACCAAATGCAATAACCAACTGTCTTACTATTATGTTTTAAATAAGTTAGTACTGATTGAGGATTTTGAGAAGCTTGGCTGTGAATAAAATATTAGTTTTGGATGCATGGATTTTATAAATTAATTTGACTGTTAGAAGCTTTTTTATTTCCTATTTCTTGGTTAAATTCCTGATAAGGTTTAGTATTTGCCTTATACATAGCCAATATTAAGTAAGAGTCCCTACAAATATGCCTGTTAGCTTCTTGAAATTGTTTCTTAGTTCAAATTTTGACTACGTTTAATGGTACCTACTTTTTTTTTTTTTAAAGAGTCAGTGAGAATAAGATGGATAGTTATAATCTTGCAGCAATGCTTGCTCCAAACCTTTTACATTCATGGAATGAGAAAGTGTCGAAGAATGCAAGGGAAGAAATTCGACTGGAGATTGCGGTGGTAAAGACCCTGATTGATCATGCAGCTGATATTGGTAAGAAAAGGTGAAATGTCTTCAGGGCAGAATGTTTATGGCTTGCCAGCTTCTCCCAACTAACCATTAAAACTCTGAGGCAGAAACAGTGAAAGAGTGCTGGACTAAGTTAGAGGCCTTGGGCTCACAGAGACCTCCAGCTCTTTTGCTTGCTCCATATGTGATCTTGACAGTCATTTAACCCTCGGGATTTCAGTTTTATCATCCGTAAAATGAAGGGGGTGAACCAAATGACTTCTGAAGGTTCCTTCAAGCTCAAGTATATGATTTAGGAACCTGTTCTCTGACAGAAGTTTAGTGTAGAATACCTTTATTTTTAAAACAACACAATAAAAACAACATTGTCAATGTTATCCTTTAGGGCGTGTGCCAGAGTTTATCATGGCAAAGATATCAGTCATGTTGGGTATTGATGGCCCCAATTCTACTCCATCACTAGATGACTGTGAAGAAGGTGAATATGAGTCTTCTATTGAACATAAGGAAAAGAGAAGACAGGGTGTAGGTGGTGAGTATTATTACTATTTGACCTAAGCATGGAGGTTTATAAGCTTTTATTATTTAAGGTAACTACTCAACAGAAATTTTTTTTACTACCTTCTTTATGTTAAGGGCTGTGGGAGATATAAAGACGCATACCATATTATTACCTCTCTTGGTGTATACAGTCTAGTTGAAGAGATAAAACATAGACTCCTAGAATTACAGAATTTTTTAGGTAAGAGGGGGAGCCTCTTCCAGACTCTTTATTTTACTAATGGGGAGACTATGCTTCATGTAGGTTAAGTGACCTGCCCAAGTTGTAGTGTTTGCTAATGACAAAGAGTCAGAATGTAGGTCTATAGAGTTCCTCTTGCAAAGAGTTAAAAATAGCAATATTAGTAAATGTAAGATTGTTAAAATGCCCTCGGCTTGAAGAAGAATGAGTTGTTAGGGAGGGCGAATTGGAATTTTATTTGGATAATCAAAAATGCATAATATTTGGCCTGGATGAGGAAATTCAGGTGTGGAAGGGCGTGGTACATGTGGGAGACAGTAAGTAGACTAACTTTGTTTAAATGAAGACTTAAATGGAGAAAGGGAAGAAATCAGAAAAGAAGACTGAGGACGGTCACGGAGAATCGTTGAACGCTAACTCAGGCGATTAAGTTTTATCATGTAAGCAGTGGCCACCAAGTGGAAGATTTGGTCAGAGTATTGATGTCCTGGAAATGATATTTTGGATGAGTCTTTAACAGTACACAGCATTATTTTTAGGCCAGAAAGACTGGAAGGGAATTGAGGAAGGTTTTTGCAATAATCCAGGTGTGAACAGTCAAGGCCTGGCCTAAATTGGTAGCATTGTAAAAAGGAAGGAATAGATGAAAAAGGTGCAAAGAGTCAATAGGACTGCAGGCCATTGTAATACAATTTTTAATAAAGTCAAATATATTTTAGGACTCACATAACTTAAAGTTAGAAGGGACCCTAAAAATCATGTAGTTCAATTTCCTTTACAGGCAAACAGTTTTTTAGGATTTAGGGGGATGTTGACAAAATCTTTTGTTTTTTTGCATTCGGTAGATTATATTTTTGTAGATTAAACTCAGACAAGACCAAAATAAAGCAGATGTAGACCTCCAGAGAAATTCTAGCCACACAGATGCATGTCATTCCAAAGCAGCTTCTTTGTATTTTTAAAGATAGCAGAAGGATGATGTACATCAAAAGGCCAGAGCTAGAGGTCAAGCCTAAAAGCTAGATAATTTATGCGATTGGTGCCTGACACTTAATAAATGTTTTTTGACCGCTGTACAGAAAGAGCAGATAAGCTACAGATATAAGCCTTGGGGTACACAGAAAGGAAAGTAGTGTCATCAAGTGGACTGGATCATTTTGTGTCTGCCTCCTTTCCATGGGATTCCCTTATACCTTTCGCTAGGTAGAACAAGAGGAACTCTCCATTGTTTTCAGGACCAGACTCTTAAGATTGCTTTTACGTATGAATTATATGTTTCTATGTAAATTTATTTTCTCCTGTCATCAGCTTCACTGCAATGGTCTGTGGTCCTATTGCGTAGTTTTTTAAATTATCTTTTGTGTCTGGGTTTTTTTTTTTTTCTTCAAAGTTGCTCCTGGGGCTGAGAAAAGGCGGAGTGACAGATACATCCTGCTTGGGTTACTGGGAGGAAAGAGGAAGAGTGCCAGGTCTTTTTAGTTTTTTGTGCCCCATCTGTGCTCTATGTCAAATACTTACATATTTACACGCAGTCATCGTGCCAGTTCAAACTTTCTTTCCTGTTAGTTTCTATCCCAGTACATCCTGAATGTTCATCATTCTAGCTTGAACAGTCACTTTCATAGATCTTCCCTTCAGTTTCCTCCTGAAGGTTTGAGGAAGAAGCTTAAATCCTCTACATTCTAAGTTTCATGCCAGGTCTGTTCACACATATTATGTTGGGGTGAAGGCCCTTCGAAGGGCAGGGTAGTTTGTATCAACTGTCATCAAGACCAAATTTCCCTTCATATAGTTCACCTAGCCTAACAGTGCCACCTCTCTAAGATGTTGTTTCAGCAGAGGCTGCCCTTTTATATTTTGTTCCAGTTGAGTATTTTTAGTTATCTTGTTAATTAGATCAGAAGCTTTGAAATATTGTTTTCAAGAGACTGACATTCTTCCTCCTATTCCTAGCTAACTGGTTAACTTCAAACATCCCAGAACCGAATCTCTGTAGTAACATTTAGGTTATCTAACGTTTAGGTTATCTAGTATGTGTCCCTGCTCTACTTATTAGCTACATAACATTCATATTTTAAATAAAACCCTGAATCAGCGAGTTAATCTTGGCAAAAAGTATGACACAAATCTTGCTCTTTCGGTGGTTAAGTGGATTGTATTGTTTCTCTCTAGATAGTATTGATAATAAGATATAAATGCTGCCTTGGTTATCTATTATTAGCATGTCAGTATTGGTACTGGAAAGACAGCAGTGCCTGGAACTGTGTGCCTGGCAGATAATGCTTGTCAAGAAGAAATGGTGAAACTGCTTAACCTAGGGATGGAGGTTTTAGAAGTATGAAAATGGCTTTAGTGTGTAGGTTTGATTATTGTGTTCAATTTGACCTAGAGTATAGGTTTGATTATTGTATTAAATTTGACACTGTGAATATAGGACTTTTAGAGCTGGAAGACATCTTGGAGAAATATAGAGATAATTTGGTTTGCCCCCCTTTTTAATATGCAAGGAAACTGAGACCCAAGGTCACAAAGATAGCAAAAGTAGCATACCCAGACTTGAATCTGGGTCTTCTCAATGTAAATAGCTTTATTTTACATTGCCACCTGCTTGTATGCAATTTATATTTGAGCTGTCTATACACTGTTAAAATAGTCTTTGTGCTTTAAACCATCAGTTTGTATATGTGTATATTGAAGAAGGACATTATACTGAACAGTTTCTTGAAGCTACCAGGTTTCCCCCCGAAGCCCAGATTGTGAAACTGTGCTCTTTAAAGCCACTGAAGTAAAGTATTAAGACTGAACTCAAATAGGGGTTATGAATAATAAACACCCCCTTCCCCTCATATTTCTTGCATGATGGTAGCAGAAAATTACTTAATGGTAGAAATGGTTGGGAGGAGAGCCTTGTGTTTGGTTACTATAGTCTTGTCTGTTTCGTTTTAGATAAGTTGTGTTTGGTAAAAATATTGTTCTACATCTTCCTTGGAGTTGACTTTTGTTTTTTTTTACCATGTTCTGCAATCTTTTAGCAATAAGATATTTCATGTCGTTAGGCTAGCTTATTGGTAAGAAATGCTGCAATACTCTGGAATGATTCCATTTTGTAGTCCTAAAGGCTTTATGGGTGCCTGTTACATCAGCTTGTCTCTACTCTGGTTTAAGCAGAATGAGGATTCTTTTTACTCGTGCTTGTTAGAGTGGAATTTGTCCCGCATCATCAGAATGGCTGTTTCTTTAGCATTGTACAATTGTTTAAGGGGTGAATTATTTGGAAATGAATTCAGAAAAATTTACAATTACTTTTCATCATCAATATGTACTAATTATTTTAAACAAATTTTAAAATATGTTACTTAACTCACATCGGGTTGTGAGGTAAACATTTGAAAACTTTAAAATGCTACATAAATGTGAATTAGTGATATTCGACATAAGGCCCGTATAATACATTGTTTCACTTTCAAACTCCAAAATTACTTTTCAGAAAATTCACAACTTAGTCACCAATTTCATTTACTCATTAAAACCTTTTGCTTTTTAATTAGCATTTTCCCAGAGGTAAGAATACCTTCCAATTTTTTTTCTGCTGAGAAACATTTAGAAGTATAGTGTTGACTGTATTTGAATTGAAATATCCTCTCGAGAGATGCGAACTACTTAATTAAAATTATCTTTTGAAAGGTGCAAAATTTCTTTGTATTTCATTATTACTGGGCATCAATTCCACCTGTGACTATTTTTCTTATAATGACCTAATGAAAATGGATCTGCTGGTACAATTTTTTTTTAGCATATCATAAATATTAAATGTGTATTAACAGAGCAAGACATGATTGCTTCTGTGTCTTGCATTTCAGATTTTGTTAGTGGAGTACCGAATAAGCTTAAATGTAACAGAACACCCTCCACTACACCTCAGCAAGACAAAGCTGGTAAGTATCATACATGACTGTACTAGATGGAAGCTTTTGCAGTCTGTCTTTAACTTTGTTCTCTGACAAGATTTATTTGTGTTTAGTCAAAATTTGGCTTTTTAACAGTAAGGAAAAAATGTCAACATAATGCCAAATAAAGTAGAACTTTTGAGTGGGGATGCTGCATAGTGGAGTTTTTTAACCTTTTTTGTTTCATGGACCCTGTTGGCCATCTGATGAAATCTATCTATATCTATATATATAGATACATTGTACTCCTTGAAATATTTTTTAAGTATGTAAAATTAAATAAATGGTATTACAGAGGAAACCAGCAATATTGAAATAAAGATGTAATTTTTTTCCCATCTAAGTTCATGAACCCCTGAAACGTATCCAAGAATTTCTTGTGAGCATGGATTCCAGGTTGAGCCCCTCATATAGGGGGTTCCCTAGTGATATTGGTCATATTGTACTAGAAATTCTGAGATTAGAAAATTAAGCATTTTGTTCATAGGCTAATCTGCTGAAATGATTTTCTGTCTCTTTATAACTAAGTACTGCTAAACATGTAACAAAACTCAAGTGGGTTATTAACTTTTTTTTATTAATAGGTTATTCTATACCAGGGAGTTGAGTCAGTTTATATTTCAATTCTTGTGTAATTTTGTGTGAAATTGTTCATTATAATAGTTTGTCCATATTTTGTTATAAGTTCAAGTTCAAACTAATTTTTCAATGAATTTTTGGTTCAAATCTCTGAGTGCAAGCTCTCTTATGACTGCCTTACTCCACTAGTTGGTTGGTTTTTAGGTTACTGTTTGCTAGCACTAAGATTCTTGCAGTTATTTGTAATTTTCTTTACTTTCATCTGAACTACTGCATAGCCTGAATTTACTTTGTAATGTTTCTTTGACCTTTAGTCTTTATCTGCTTAAAAGGTGAATATATTTTTTTTTCCAGCGAGCTTTAAATAATAGGATTTTTAGATTCTCTGTTAAAGTATAAAACATTTTTGTTAAATAATTTTCCTGATCCCACTCCACTGTCAATCCAGTATTTATTTGTGTGTATATATTATTTTCCCACAGTAGAATGTGAGTTCTTGAGGACAAGGGACTAATCATTTCAGTTGTGTCTGACTTTTCTCTGACTCCATTTGGAGTTTTCTTGGCAGAGATACTGGAGTGGTTTGCCATTTCCTTCTCCAACTCCTTTTACGGATGAGGAACTGAGATCAACAAAGTTAAGTCACTGAATAAGGTGTGTGTGAAGTCTAGATTTGATCTCGTGAAGTTGAGTCTTCCTGATCTCAAGCTCAATGCAATATCCACTGTGCCATCTAGCTTCTATATGGTAGTCACTTCATATTTATTAAATTGAATTGAATTTTCCTAACAATTAGTGCTCTCCAAAAATAGAATGGATTGTTTTAGGAAGTAGTGAATTTCTTCCCTTCCCTTCCCCCGCAACTAGAGGGCTTTAATGTCTGGGTTACCACCTTTCAAGGATGTTATAGAGGACATTTCTTGTTCAGATACAGATAAGATGAGATGATTAGATGGCTCCTGAGGTCTTTTCCAACTGGGACTCTAGGAAAAGTAAAATTTTATTGAAAACTCACATTTTAGTATTCTGTGATGATGCTTTACTTTTTCTTTCTTTGAGTACTGGAAGCTAGGAGTGAAGTTGAAGGCATTAGGAGTAAATGCTTTGTGATTGGGTCCCTAGTGTTATGTTCAACTTTGCACTTCTCTCAAGCTCTGTAGTTTCCAACCCAGATGTCAGGAGATCTCAAACTCCTGCTCATGGAGAATGTGCCCTGATTAACCTTTATAAATTTTTTTCTGACTGGATTTATGAGTTGGGAACTTGTTTTTAAGACCTTTTTTCAAATGGACAACAAGAGCAAGAGTTTACAATATTCCTGGACCCCAAATTTTCCTGGAAACCATATGGTAGAGTAGAGAAACACACTGAATGTCAAGACTTCTGGATTGTAGTTCCAGCTCAGCTACTTACAGTAGTGCGCATGATCCTGGGTGAGTGATTCAGCTCCTCTGGATGTCAGTTTCTGCACTTATGAAATAAGGAGACTGAACCATGAGCTCTAGAGATGCCTTCTTGCTATAAAGATCTACAGTTTTACTCACACAGAGACATACTAATGATGGTGGGTGTTAAGCATCATAATATCTTCTAGAAGTCTCATTCTGCTTAAAATAGACACATCTGATGAATTATTGCCTTGCTGACATTTTCATCTTTCAGATGGTAGAGTGAACTGGCAGGGAAACTGGAGGTTAGGATTTAATTCTTGCCAATAGAAATATAGTATAATGAATAGAGAGCTAATCTTGGAAATTGGGTTTATGTCCCATCTCTGACATATACTGGCTATGTGACCATGGGCATATCATTTAATCTGTCACGGTTGGAAGTCAGTAATAGCAAACTCAAATAGGAATAGGGGGTTACTAATCTATTCTAAGGATTCCTGTGTTGCATGTTGACGTAATTTTAAAATGTAATGCTTTCTATTTTTATTATATTTTTATTTACTGTATTAAATATTTCCCAATTACATTTTTATCTAGTTCTGGCTACAGGGGGCCACACATTTGATATCTGTGCTCTAAGCCACTCTTTAAGTTGCAGAGAACGTGCTGGCTTGTATTAATAGGGATAATTACCTCACCAGAGAGTTCCCTATACAAATGAAATCACAGTTATAGCCCCTAACCCTCACAAGGAAAAACTGGTGAGTAGTATTGAAGTGACCAAAAAAACTGAGAAAACTAATTGTGACTACATCATCTTAGAACGTACAAGGGATAGAAGGTGGAGCTGTGATTTCAGTGACTGCACCTGTGATTTTAATGGTATTGGGGACTTTCAGGTGAGCAAACTCCCCCTACCAATGTATGGTTATAGAGAACTGCCCAGAGCACTGAGAAGTAGAAGACTTGCTCAGGGTCACATAGCCATTCTGTAGTAGTCCACCATTACACAACCACTGTATAGCAAGGGAAAGAACCCTGGCCATAGTAATTTATCCTGAAATTGAGTAAACTAATTTTAGTAAGTCAGTTGTTGATTTTAGGTCAACTGTTCTTTAAATTAACTATTGATTTTAAATTCAACAAAAAAAGAGGTTTTTTTTTTACCTATCTGGGTTTATATCCATTGCCATCAAAGGGGCCCCTGTAATTGCCTTATGACCAATTGTCAGTCTCCCTTACCATTTTTTTGCCTCTTTCCACTCTTCTTACACCTTATATCCCACCGTGTATTCTTCAGTTCAATGACACTATCTTCCCAAAGACAGAAATTTGAAAGTCTCTACCTTCAGGGCACTTAAAATTTACCTAGGAAGATAAGCAAGTAAACAAATAAATATGAGATAACTTGGTGAGGGAGAGAAAACACTACCAGGAGGAATAGAGATTTTTAAGGACAGAGATAAAGAAGGGAGTACATTGCAGTCAAAGGCATGGAGGCAGGAAGTGGGTTATCAAATTCAGAGGACAGCAGGTACGACAGTGTGGAATAGACTACATGAAAGAGAATATTAGGAACTATCTATAAAAGTAGTCTGTATCTAGACTGTGAAAAGCTTTAAAAACCAAGCTGAGAAATTTTATGTTTTTTTATCTAAAGGTACCACGGCTTCTTAAGGAGGTGACCTGATAAACATATTGTTACAGGAAGAATATTTTGGAGGCTATGTGGAGGATGAATTGGAGGGGGGAAACTTAAGCTAGGAGTTTAATTAGGCTGTTATTATAGTTCAAGCAAGAGTGAGGAAGGTCTGAACTAGGGTGGTATGTATGTGAGTAGAGAGGAGAAGGGCCCAGAGACTTGGAGAATATATGTGGTTAGGAGTGGGACAGGGGTGATGATTCAGCAAAGGAAACTGAAAATGATACTGAGACAGGTAAGAAGAGAACCTGGAGAGTGAATTGAAATCAAAGGAATAGAAAAACACTGGAAGATCCAAGTGGTTATTAGCATAATGTTTAATTAGCTGAGGGTAATTATCATGAATTGGGGAAACAGAAGGAATGTGATATTCTCCCCTGGGGATATCAAGTCAGAGTTTATATATAGGAACTGTTTTGTATGTTATTAACAGAAGTTAAAATCGAATTAAACATTTTCTTGATCCTCCTAAAGTATAACATTAATAAAAATAGTGTTTTATGTAAAAGGAAAATGAAGGAAGGTTATTAAGCTAAAATTTAAAAAAAAATTTTGGAATTCAAAAGTCTCTTAAAAAACAATATTATTGATGTTTTGTGCTTTAAAACAAATCAGTTAATATATGTTATGCTACTTTTGTAGTTCAGTTTGAAGCAAGTCCTGGTGCATCTTCCCAGAGTTCAGTCTCCCCCATAGCCATCAGTGGAAGTCGTTGGTTCAGTACAGGTGTTCAGAGGCGAAGTACAAGGATTGCAAGCGAAAAAGTGTGCAGGTGAGTTGCTTCAGTCACTGATAACTAATGAAACTTAGTTTAAATGATTTGGATAGTTTGCTTTGTTATTTATTGTTTCTGCAAACTGATACAATTTTAATAATAAAACATTTTTGAAAATTTCCCTGTCAGTATACTCTTATTAGTCAAGAACATTTTCCTTTTTTCCCTCTATCAAAGAAAGATTCTCAATCTAAAAACCACTTCTGCTTGATTAAAATCTTGTCTCTTTTGCCCTACAGTATATCATCTTAATGTTTTACTTGTGATTTGAAAATCTATTTGATCCAAGTTCAAAGGACTATAATAGTTCTTGTCAGAAGCATGACAATTAGGTACACAAATAAAGTTTTCATATTCCCACTACTTATAAAATCTTAGATCTAGAATAGACTTAGAAATCATCTGATATAAATCCTAATGTTATAAATGTTGAGGAAACTGTCATCAAGTTGTGATTTGCCAAAGGTCCCACATAGCTAGTTAGGACTCCTCCATCAAGAGTGTCTGATATTTTTATTCTTTTAGGAGATGAGCACTAAAACTTATTGTGGATTTTTATGTTAAGTTTTGCCTCGCAGAAAAAATATTGTTGGCAACATATACAGCTTAAATTGTCGTTATCAAAAATTGCATTTTTTTTCTTCCCTCTTATGAAAAAATTCCTAGGGTGGAGTCAGGGAAGGCAGATTGCTTCTCGCCTAAGAGAAGTCCTAAAGAAAAGGTCCGAAGATCCCTTCCTCTCAAGTTTAGTGTGAAGAAAAGTAGCAGAGATGTAGTAAGTATCTTTCATTCCTTCACTGTATTTTCATTCATCATTTCAGACTTGTAATTTTAATAATTTATCAAAAAATACCAAATCAGCCACAAGTTTTACTAAGTGCTGCTAAAAAGTCCATATTTTTGGTAATCCACAAGTAATATTTGCTCTGAGTAGTTTATTTCTAACTGTCATATTTTATATGTACCAAACTTTGACAACTATGAAGAACTTACACTTTGATTTGTATTTTTTGTTTTTCATTTTCCAATATACCTCGAACCTTCTTTCTTGGGAATTGTCCCGAATAACAGAAAAAGAAAGAAAATAATTCGGCAAAACAAACCTGCTCCTCAGTCTGGTCTGACGTTGTCCCATGTGTATCGTCCTCCGTATCTGAAAATGAGGGAGGGAGGTGCATCCTCATGTCTCTTCCTTGATCATTATCATTTCCCTGCATTCCATTTTCCTTGCCTTGTTTTTTTGTTTTTATACATTTACATTTTTTGTCATTATGTGCACTGTATTCTTTGTTCTGACTGCTTCATTTTGCATCATTTCATAGAAGAGCACGTATTTCTCTGTCTCTTCAATTAGTCAATTCTTATGGTACAGCAATATTCCGTTATATTCATGTATCACTGTTTGCTTCTCTACTTCCCACGGATGGGGTATCTATCTACTTTGCTTCCAGTTCTTTGCTGTTACCGAAAGTGCTGTTATCAATACATGGCTATAAATGGGACCTTTTTTGTCTCTGACCTGCTTGGTGTATACGTCTGCCAGTGAGATCTTGTTTCCAAAATGATTGGACTAACTGAGCTTTAGGAGCAGTGTAGCGGTGTGCCTGTTTTTTTAATTTCAAATGTTCTTTTTTTATTATGAACTTAAATATGAATATTTCAACATACAAAGAACAAAATTTCTGTTGCAAGTCGTTTGAGGGCTTTTTTAAGAAAATGTTAAACTTAACAGAATTGCTTTGTTCCTTTCTGAACTTCTTCTGATTTTGATCTTTTGTGTATTTTTAAATGTTTCGTTGACCCTTTCTTTGATGTGTGAGTGTGTGTCTGTGTGTCTGTATTAGCACCATCCCTCTCCAAAAATCTTTCTTTCAAAAATAGAAGCCCTGGCCCTGCCTTGCGTAATGGAACTAAAGGAATCACCATTTGGCCATGTGTGAAAGCACGTGGCTCCTTCTGCACCTCTCTGCTATTCAGACACCATCATTTTTTTTAGCTATTCCTTGTTCCACTTACTTGCTACCAAAAAAAAGTGCTTAGAAATATTTTGTGTACTTTCCTGCTATCTTTGATATGCTTATCTTTCCACAACTTCTCCAATTTTGACTTCCCATTTTTTGTTATCTGCCGATTTTCTAGGCATGAAATGAAGCTTTAGACTTGGTTTAATTTATTGTTCCCTAATTATTAGTGAGTTGAAGCAATCCTTCATATAATCGTTCATAGTCATTTTAAGAACTATTTGTTTATATCTTTTTTGCCTTCACCCACTGGGGAATGACTTTTAATTGTATATGTCCATGCTGGTTCCCTCGAAATCTGGGAAATCAGGCATGCGTCAGACCTACGTGATAGCTTTTTCCCCTTGTCAACTGCTTCCCTTATTCTAGTTCCATTAAATTTGTATAAGAGTTCTTCAGTTTCATGTAATCAGAATTATCAGTTTTATTCTCTAATCTTGTTTGGTAAGAATTCTGCCTTTAGCTGTTGCTTTTAAAGGTACCTGATCGGATTTTCCTCTGTTCTTTTTTTTAATGCTATGACTTTAATCTTCAGATCATGCATCCATTTGAAGCTTGTGGTATATTATATAAAATGTTCGAACATAATTTTTCTCGAACTTCTTTCATGTTTTCTGAGAAGTCCTTGCCAAGATTTATTGTATTTGTATCGTCAGCTCCTACCATAGTTACTGACACATAGTAAAGCCACCTTAGCAAGTACTTTATTTTTTTTTATTTTTTAATGTTTAACAATCACTGCCATACAATTGCGATTTTATCCCCCCCCACTACCCCCCTCCCTCCCCATGACTGCATACAATTCTGTATAGATTCTACATATACTTTCCTATTGAGTATATTTTCACTATAGTCATGCTATGTAGTCAGACTAAAATAACTGAAAGAAATCGTATAACAAATCAGAACATGATACACAAACACATACACATACACAAACATGATCTGCTACATTTTGCGAATGACTTCCATATTTCTTTCTCTGAGTGTGGAAGGCATTTTGCCTTGAGAACCACCTTTGGGATTTTTTTTTTTTTATAAGAAGTTTTTGCGTTATTACAAAAATCCAAGTCTACCAGAAAAAACTCTCACACACTGTGGTCGTTGCTGTGCACAAAGTTCTCCTGGTTCTGCTCCTTTCACTCAGCATCAGGTCATATAAGTCCTTCCAGGCCTCTCTGAAGTCTTCTTGTTCATCATTTCTTATGGCACAATAGTACTCCAGTACATTCATATACCATAATTTATTCAGCCATTCCCCAATTGATGGACATCCCCTTGACTTCCAGTTTTTGGCAACTACATAGAGTGCTGCTATAAATATTTTTGTACATGTGGGACCCTTTCCCATTTTTATGATCTCTTGGGGATATAGTCCTAGTAGCGATATTGCTGGGTCAAAGGGTATGCACATTTTTGTAGCCCTTTGGGCATAGTTCCAAATTGCTCTCCAGAATGGTTGGATGCGCTCGCAGCTCCACCAACAATGAATTAGTGTTCCAACTCTCCCACATCCTCTCCAGCATTTATCATTTTCTTGTTCTGTCATGTTTGCCAATCTTATAGGTGTGATGTGGTACCTCAGAGTTGTTTTGATTTGCATCTCTCTAATCAATAGTGATTTAGATCATTTTTTCATATGATTATAGATAGCTTTAATTTCTTCCTCTGAAAATTGCCTGTTCATATCCTTTGACCATTTATCAATTGGGGAATGACTTGTATGATTATACATTTGGGTCTATTAAACACATTTTCAAAAGGAATGTATTTTAAAAGTAGTTGTTAAAAGTGTCTGTCTAAAGGGGCATCTCGGTGGTGAAGTGGATAGAGCACCGGCCCTGGAATCAGGAGGACCTGAGTTCAAATGTGGCTTCAGGCACTTACTAGCTGTGTGACCCTGGGCAAGTCACTTGACCCAGATTGCCTCGCAAAAAAAAGGGGGAGAAAAAAAAAGTGTTTGTCCAGGCTCTCAGATATGTGACCGTTACAGTCAGGTCCCAATTAGTGCAAATAATGGAATTCCTGTTTGCATTTGTGCTATTCAAAGTTATATTTATGTAAACTCTGATTATTTATTCTAGCCCAGTGGAAATATGCAGTGCGTATTCAAATAATGCAAACACTTTAGGGGATTTATTATTCATAGTATTTAGGACTTAGCTGCGTATTTTCCAAAAGAGCAAAGAAAAAATTCAAGGCGCTGAAATATAGACTGATATTGTACGTATGGACTGTCTTGTAATCTTATTTGATTCCTAGTTAGATGTTATAATTTTAAAATAATAGCACATTCATACCTCGCCTGCTTGGCATACAACTTTTCACAATTCCAATTCAGAGTGGCACAGCAAAAGAAAAATCTTTTAGAATTGACATCTGTCCTAGATTTGACTTGTTATCAGCGTAGTGACATTCATCAGCTGCCATAATACTGGGAAGCAAGATGGTTGCACTGCTCTTTTGTGAAAGAATGAGAACTTCACTGAACGGTTTACTCTGTGTTTAAGGAGTCATGTACTTTCTGGGTTTCACAATCACCACTCTTCCTAAGACAGAGTCCTTTAGTAAAATTCACACAAGTGCGTGCTGATTCTTCACCATCATTATTTTTAAAGTGCCCATTTAGCTGTGTGACGCTGTATTGGAACTCTAAACATATGTAGTCAAATATTTAAATGTTTTTCCTTTCTTCCAAGGGAGAAGTCTGTTATCTTTAAAAATATCTTATATACATTCTGTTTTACTCATGTCTGGGATTTGGCAAGAGGAACTAGAGGAGGAAGTAGCTTTTTGTTTTGAGAAAAAGATTGATATACAAATCTGGGATTTTTTCCTAAACACACCTTTTTTAACCCTGTGATCATGGGCAAAGTGCTTATAAACTCAGTTATTTGGTTTCTAGTTTGAATAAAAAGAGATGTAGGTTTCTGATGTGAGTTATAGGTGAACAAAGTAATTTGAATGTGAAGAAAAAATGTTTATTACCTTTTCTCTCCTTAGGACATTTTTATTCCATCTCCAAGTTTGGAGCAGGGACCAAGTGACGAAAAGAACACTGAAGATAGATACAATTCCTCTTTCACAGTGGAGTGCTCTAAGACTTCACAGACTGAGGAAGGAAATCCCACTGAGGATCTTGGGCAGCCACTAATGGGAGAATCCTGTGAGCTGATGCTTTCTGGAAGTGATTGCAGCCAGTCTACAAAGATGGAGAGTTTGACCTCTCAGCAGATCGATGAAGATGCTAAGAACACGCAGACTGAAGATACGCAACCTGTATCTCAAACTCTGGAATCTAAAGTTTGTCCCACAGAAGATTCTAGTGTACTAGTGAACCAAACAAAAGACAGTCAAGAAGAGCTGAGTGAAAACTGTAAAAAGACAGAAGATGCTGTAAAAACTACAAATGAAATGATCATTTCAGCCACTGAATGCAAAACCAGAGAAGAGATGGAACATGTTTGTGTTGATTTTACATGTGATTCAGGAAGCCAAGTACTTCTTTCTGAGAGTCTTTCGTCTGAGGCTGTTTCTGAGGCTCTTCCGTCTGAGGCTCTTCCGTCTGAGGTTCTTCCCTCTGAGGCTGTTTCGTCTGAGGCTGTTCCGTCTGAGGCTGTTCCGTCTGAGGCTGTTCCGTCTGAGGCTGTTCCGTCTGAGGTTCTTCCGTCTGAGGCTGTTCCATCTGAGTCTGTTTCATCTGAGGCTGTTGCGTCTGAGGCCCACTTAAATGCATTAGATCAGGAGGTCTCTGTGGAGGCTAAACAATATCACACAGAGAAGAGGTCTTCAATTTCTGAGGTTGAAGAAATTCCTGAAACCCCTTGTGAAAGTCAAGAGGAGGGGCAGAAAGAAGAGAAAGAAAACAGGGAGAGTAGCCCACTCCATCCCTCTCTGATTCAGACTCAGTCACCAGGATTATGCCTCCAAGAAAAAATCCCAGATCAAGAGTACCAAGGAGCTATGGAAGTTAATACTAGTGTCAGTGGTAGTGATTCTCCAAAAAAACTGAAAATGCATGATGAAGAACTGGAACAGAAGGACCCAGAGGCTGGGGGAGAGGCCACCTCAGAAAGCTGTGGTGTCATTGTAGAAGAGAAAGCCACAAAAGATGAGTCCTCAGCTGATATTGCCTCTCAGCCTGTTGTGGGAGAAGAGGCCCACGAAGATACTCATTCTTGTGTGGACGTTGATCCAGGAATAGAACTGGGTGCTAAGAACAGTCTAGATGCTAAGGGAGAGAAGAGCCAAGAATCTGACGAGAATCTGGAATCACTTACTGAGAAGGAGAACCCTCAGCACTCTCCAGTGTCTTTAGAAAGAGTAGATGATATACTGAGAACTGAACAGGAGAAGCAGCAGCCACAATCTCCAGGGCAAGCAGACACTTTATTAATAAAACATTCGCAAATGGATACTATAGAGGAATCAGGCAGTGAAGGAAAGACTCAGCAGCTTGGGAAAGCCGCTGACCATTGTCTTCAGAGCCCCTGTGAAAGCTCCAATGGTGAGTACGATTCATAGATACGAATGGGGACTGTTTGACTCGTTCAGCTGATGGATTGAGAAGCTTAACCAGAATTGATTTTTGAGAGGTGGGAATAGAGGGCTGAAGGTTATTATTGGAGCTAAATTCTAAAGTGGAACAGATATTAATAAACGGAATAACAATTAGCCAGTTATCCAAAATAATCATTTTTTCTAATCAGAGGTTGTCTTTACTGACTATAATTCTGGCTGCCTTATAGTCATAAAGGTTCTTGAATTTCACAAATACGTATAAATTGTACTTACCTTGCTTTTTTTAGGGGGAGAAATTGTGGAAGTGGGGTAGGGAGCACAGCTAAACTGTATTTTCAGTTGAGTCATCTAGAAATAATAAATATTCACTTAATTATTCTTCATAGAACTACAAATAGGCTCTTAATTAAATAATTTGCTAATAGTTGTTTTCTCTTCAAGAGTATTAGACTAAGTTTCTAAGTATGATTTAACAGATATATAAATCTTAGAAATTAAGACTTGAAAGATTTAATGTCCATACTTCTTCTGGGATCTATTTCAAGATTATAAATTGTTTTGAGCTGTGTCGCATACTACTGAGAGACTGCAAATAAGAACATATCATCATAGTGCTGAGGTATTCTTAATTTTTCAAAGGTTATATTAGTGGGATTATAAGCTCTGACAGGTCATTTCATGTGAAAAAGGCTTCCAGTATGGGCCTGGTGATGCCAGGTTGGCTATTAAGTGTTTATCGGGTTTTTTTTTTAATACGTAATACAGTTATTTTTCAGTTTTCAACATTAACTTCCATAAGAATTTGAATTCCAAATTTCCTCACATCTCTCCCTACCCCTCACTCCAGGACAGCATGTACCCCATGCACCCCTTCCCCTAAGTCTGTCCTCCCTTCTATCATCCTCCTCCTTTTCCCACCCCCTCTCCCTTCTGTTTTCCTATAGGGCAAAATAGTTTTCTATACCCCATTGCCTGTACATCTTATTTCCTAGTTGCATGAAAAAATTGTTAACATTAATTTTTAAAGCTTTGAGTTCCATATTCTCTTCCTCCCTCCCCACTCACCCTCACTGAGAAAGCAAGCAGTTCAATATAGCTCATCCATGTGTAGCCATGCAGAACACTTCCATGACAGTTGTGTTGGGAAAGACCAACCACATTTCTCTCTGTCCTGCCCTCCATTTATTCCATTTTCTCTCTTTACCTGTTCCCACAGTAGTACTTGCTTCTGATTATCCCTTTCCCCAATTTGATGTCCCTTCTATTATCCTCCCTCTCCTATCCCCTTTGCTCCTGCCTTCCTGTAGGGTAAAATAAGTTTCCCTACCCAACTGAGTGTGTGTTATTCTCTCCTTAAGCCAGATCCCATGAGAGTAAGGCTCCCTTAGTCCTTTTCATTTCCTCCTTCCTCTCCTTCATCATAAAAGCTCTTTCTTGCCTCTTTTATGTGAGATGATTTGCTACATTCTACCTCTCCCTTTCTCTTTCTCCCAGTACATTCCTCTCAACAGTAAATTTTATTTTTTAGGTATTTTCCATGTTCAGCTCACCCTGTACCCTCTGTCTCTCTGTCTCTCTCTTTTCCTCTGTATCTATCTATCTTATCTGCCTATCTGTCTGTTTATCCATCCACACCCATATACATACCTACACATATGATATACATACACATATGCACCTACATACATACACATACACACATATAAATTCTCTCTAACTACTCTAATACTGAAAAAGGTCTCATGAATTAACAAATGTTTTTCCATGTAGGAATGTAAGCAGTTCAACTTCAATGAGTTCCTTAAGGCTTCTCTTTTCTGTTTACATTTTCATATTTCTCTTGATTCTTGTATTTGAAAGTCAAATTTTCTGTTCAGCTCAGGTCTTTTCAACAAGAATACAATGCTTGGAATTCCTTTATTTCATTGAAATTCCATTTTTTTCCCTGAAGTATTGCACTCAGTTTTGCTGGGTAGGTGATTCTTGGTTTTAGTCCTCTATAATATCATATTCCAAGCTCTCTGATAACTTAGTATAGAAGCTGCTAAATCCTGTGTTCTCCTGATTGTATTTCCACAATACTTGAATTGTTTTTTTCTGTTTTTTTTTCCTGGCTGCTTGTAATATTTTTTCCTTGACCTGGGAACTCTGGAACTTGGCTACAATATTGCTAGGAGTTTTCCTTTTGGGGTCTCTTTCAGGAGGTGATCAGTGAATTCTTTCCATTTCTGTTTTACCCTCTGGTTTTAGAATATCAGGGCAGTTTTCTTTGATAATTTCTTGAAGGATGATGTCAAGGCTCTTTTTTTGATCATGGTTTTCAGGCAGACCAATAATTTTAAAATTATCTCTCTTGGATCTATTTTCCAGGTCAGTTGTTTTTCCAATCACATATTTCACATTGTTTTCTATTTTTTTCATCCTTTTGGTTTTGTTTTATAATTTCTTGATTTGTTATAAAGTCATTAGCTTCCATCTCCTCCATTCTAATTTTTTTTAATTTTATTTTTCATTTTTAACACAGTTTACAACAGATAAAACAATTCAAAATTTTGGTCAGGTGATACTTCTTTTTAAAACATTTACAATATGGACCACAAAAGAATTTTTTTTTTAAACATTAACCAACTGAGACACAAATAATATTTATGTTGCTAACTTCACAAGCTCTTGACCTGATCGTCTCCACAGTATTACTAAGAATTAAAGGACTCTAACTTGTTGTTGTTGGTCTAAAGTCCTATGAATAATAGCTTAATTTTAGACTTAACCTCAGATGTTCCCCTACCAATAATCTGTAATTTAATAGATCTGATATTAAGCTTACAAACCTTTTGACTATAGGAAATTGCCAACAAGAGTAGGGACACTGCAGGGAACCAGTATCTCTCCAACTTCATGTCAGTTCCAGGCAGGAGTAGATTGTGAACTTGCATTCAGCCAGGCTTAAAGTCTGCCAGGTGTCAGTGGGGAAATTGAGTCAGGAGAATCCTACTTCAGCCCATGCTGAGCAGCTGCTCTCCCACCCTTCCCATGAGATCACCTTTTGCAGCTCATGCCAGCATCTCACAGGCTTACTGGCATCATGTATTGGAGGCTCAGACTGCCTTTCTTGCTATCCATACCTGGAGTTAGACTCAGAAGAACAGTCACTTAACAGTCCCATAGCGTCTAAAAATGGCAAGTTACAATGACCAGGTTTCAAATATTGTAATTTCACTTTGGCTAAGGAACATCTTTTAGGCAAATCTGAAGTGGCTTACATGCCTTTCTATACATGTTCTAGTTCTTGATTAAATAGCCATCGTAAAATCAAATTTACCATTAAAACCTTGACTTTACAATCAAAGCCGAATTTTACCTGAGGTTACCGTCCTCTAGGAAATTTGGACTGAAATTCTTTCCCCCAAACTAAAGATGTCATTAATTTTCTGTGGTATGATATAAATTTTCATATCAAATTTAGTGAGCATGTTATTCCCTCCTTCAGCCACATGTGAAGAGAGTAGCTTCATTTTTCCCCTCTCCCCTCTCCTTTTTCTCCTCCATTGAACAAGATTTTTCTTATCTCTTTTATGAGTTATAGCCTGCCCCGTTCCATTTCTCCCTTTCTCTTTCCGGTATTTTCCTCCTTTACCCCTTAATTTTTATTTTATTTTATTTTTGTGTGAATATCATCTCTTCTGATTGAACACACCCTGTACTCTCTATCTTTATATGTGTGTGTGTGTGTGTGTGTGTGTGCGCGCGCGTATGTACAATCTCTCCATGTACCCAAATTACTGAAAGATTCAAGAGTTATAAATACATTCTTTCCATGTAGCAAACAGTTCAGCTTTAGAGTCTTTTTATGATTTTTCTTTCCTGTTTATCTTTTCATGCTTCTCTTGATTCTTGTCTTGGGAAGTCAGATTTTCTATACAGGTCTGGTCTTTTCCTCAGTATGAAGTGAATGATTGAAAGTCCTCTATATCCTTGAATGACCATTTATTCCCTTGAAGTATTATACTCAGATTTGCTGGGTAGGTGATTCTTGGTTTTAGTCCCAGTTCCTTTGACCTCTGAAATATCCCATTCCAAGCCCTTTGATCCCTTAATGTTGAAGCTGCCAGATCCTGTGTTATCCTGATTGTATTTCCACAATACTCAAATTGCTTCTTTCTAGCTGCTTGCAGTATTTTCTCCTTGATCTGGGAACTCTGAAATTTGGCCACAATATTCCTAGGAGTTTCTCTGTTCGGGTCTCTTTCAGGAGGTGATTGGTGGATTCTTTCAATATTTATTTTTCCCTCTGGTTCTAGAATATCAGGGCAGTTTTCCTCAATAATTTCATGGAAGATAATGTCTAGGCTCTTTTTTTGATCAAGGCTTTCAGGTAGTGCCATAATTTTTAAATTGTTTCTCCTGGATCTATTTTCCAGGTCAGTTGTTTTTCCAATGAGATGTTTCACATTATCTTCTATTTTTTCAAATTTTTGGTTTTGTTTACTAACTGCTTGGTTTAATTCATAGTCATTAATTTCTCTGAATTCAGTTCTCTCTTTCAACAAATTATTCTGTTCAGTGAGCTTTTGAAACTTCTCCTTCATTAAGGTATTCTTCTCCTCATTGGCTTTTTGGACCTCTTTTGCCATTTGGGTTAGTCTATTTTTAAAGGTGTTATCTTTTTGGGTCTCCTTTAGTAAGCTGTTGATTTGTTTTTCATGATTTTCTTGCATCACTCTCATTTCCCTTCCCAATTTTTCTTCTACTTCTCCTACTTGATTTTCAGAATCCTTTTTGAGCTCTTCAATGACTTGAGTCCATTGCATATTTTTTTTTATAAGTTTTGGATGTAGAAGCCTTGACTTTTATGTCTTCCTCTGATAGTATGCTTAGATCTTGCTCATCTGAAAGGATGGGAGAAAATACCTTTTCACCAAGAAAGTAACCTTCTGTAGTCTAATTTTTTCCCCCTTTTTGGGCATTTTCCCAGCCAATTACTTGACTTTTGAGCTCTTTGTTAAGTGGAGGATATACTATCCCAGGTTTCAGAGGTTTTGTGCAGCAACTGTTTTCTGACATATCTCTAGGCACCCATAAGTTTTCAGTTCCTCCAAAGTGGTATAATCAAGGAGAGGTGTTCACTCCTCTCCTGACCTGTGCTCTGGTCTGTGAGCAATCACAAGCACTCTTTTCTGCCCTGGAACTGTGAGTAGGATTCCCTCTGCACAGCCACCACCAGCTCTGCCACCTCAGCGCTCTTTCTCACCCCAGTGCTCCTCCTCACCCTAGGACCACCACTCATGATTGAGACTCAGATCTGCACTCAATTCCCCTACTGTCTGTAGGCTGAGAACTCCAGAAGCGCCACTTCTGCAGCAGTGGTTGCCGCTGCCCTGGGAACTGGGGTTAGACCATGTTCTCCTCTCACCCAGGTGAGAGAACTTTTTCACCGACCTTTAAAGCTGTCTTTGGCATTTTTGGGTTGAGAAATCTGGAAATCACAGCAGTTGTCAGTGCCCTGAGGCCTGCTCCAGTCCGTCTGTGCTGGCAGTTGGGTTGCATTCCATTTTGAGCCCAGTGCAATAGATCTTTCCTGTTGGCCTTCCAGGTTGTCTTGGGCTGGAAATAAGTTTTACTCTTTCATTTTGTGGCTTGTGCTGCTCTAGAATTTGTTTAGAGTCAATTTTTGCAGGTATTTCAAGGGATTTGGGGGAAGAGCTTGAGCATGTCCCTGCCTCTGTTCTGCCATCTTGGCTCTGCCCAAGTGTTTATCTTTTCCTTTTTCACTAAAAGATCATATGTTAAGCCATTGAAGGGGTTGCAGTCTGTGAGGATGGATAGAGTATCCTTCCCAATAAAATCATGGATCCTTGAGGTATGAATATCATTGCAGTGCTATGTGAGAGAGTGTAATTAGAAAAATATTTGTAAGAGACAGAAAATTGGCACTATAATGTTTCTGTGAAGCCAACTCTAGAGTTTCTAAAGGCATATTCGACATTTGGGCAATATTTCCATTATATTAATTACATAAATAGGCTCTTTTTTAAGAGTATAATTTAAAGAATTTTGACTAGTTATGGTAAGGGATACTGAGTAACTGCTTGGAATAAATTGTGTAACCCAGTATTTTATTTCTCACTCATCTTTCTTTGGCTTTTTTCTTTTCTTCACCTCTTTCTGGAGAGTTTGACGCAGCACTTTTGTCTTTAGTACTTTCTTCTTGTTAAGTGTTTTTTAACACTGCCCTCTTAGGGTTTTCCTCCATCTGTTAGATCCCTCCTTGTGCTCTTTTACCGGATCCTCATTTGTGGCACGCCGCTGTAGGTGCGCGTCGCCGTGGGTGTCCCGCAGGGCCCTGTCTTATAGCTCTGTTTCTTCCCTTGGTCTTCTCATCAGCTCCCATGGCTGTAATGATCATGTCTACGTTGGTGATTCTGATTTTGCCCTTACTTTTCTGCCGACTTCTATTCTTGCATTTTCAGTTGTCTTTTAAACACTTCAGACTAGCTATCCAGTAGACATATTAAACTCAACATATCCAAAACAGAACTCACTTTCTTGCCCTCTGAATCTCCCCTTCCCCTTGCCTTCCCTACTACTGTTGAGGGCACCACAGTCTTCCCAGTACTTCCAACTTGAAACCTGGGTGTAATCCTGGACTCCTTACTATCTCTCACCCCCCATATCCAATCTAGTTCCGATACTGCTGCTGCCCTGGTACAGGCCTTCATTGTCATTATCATTTTGCACTTGATCTACGATAAAAGTCTGCTGGTTTGTCTGCAGGTCTTTCCCTGTTCTAGTCTTTTCTCATCTCCTTTGCAGTATCTTCATCCAGGTCACGCCCATTAATTGTGGGTGATGCCCAAGGCTCTTCCCTTCTTTCTTTTTGCTATTTTGCTTGGTGATTTTTCCCAACTCCAATGGGTTCAGCTATCGTCTCTATACTTAAGATTCCCACATCTCTTTATTCAGCCCTAACCTTTCTGTTGACCTTTCTTGGACATCTCAAACTGGGTGTTCTGTCGACATCTTAAACTTAGTATGTCCATGACTGAAGGCATTCTCTTTTCCCCAAAGCCTCCACTATTCCCAACTTACATACTACTATCAAGAGCACCATTTATTTTGACTCCTGACCTGGTTGTTATTCTTTCCCCTTACTTCCTCTTTTCCTTCTAACCCCATCATATTTCATCAGTTGCCAAGTCTTGTTGATTCTGCCTTTGTCCCTTCTCTGACCCTTGAACCCCCTTGGTATAGGCCCTTGTGTATTCCTCTCCCTGGCCTCCTTGCTGTTCCTCCCATATGACGCTTCATAATTCCACTTGGCATTTTTACTGACTTGTCTCCCAGGCTTGGAATTTTATTCTTCTTCATCTCGATCTCTTGATCTTACCTTCCCCAGAAAACCTTTCCACATCCCTCTTAATGCTACTGCCTTTCTTCTCTTGATAGTCTCTAATATAGTTTGTGTATATCCTGTTTGTATACAGTTGTTTGCATGGTTTCCCCTGTTGTAAAGTGTGAGCTCTTGGAGAGAGGGGATTTTTTTCCTTCTTTGTCTCCCCAGTGCTTAGCACTGTCATGGATATGTACTAGGTGCTTCATACATATTTGAGGACTGTGATGGATGTATATTAAAAGATGTGTGGTTTTATTACATAAGTACAGTAGTTTGAATTTCGGTGATTAGGCTAAGAAAATGTTAGGCCTTCTATGTTCACTTTTTTTATCATAGTTTCTAAGGTACTTTAAGATGCTTAATAAAAGTTCTTTTAAGGAGTTAAAGCATTTTTCTTGAGCTTATTTTTAATATTGATCTGCTGTAGCAAATCTTTTCTTCATAGAAAAACTTGTGCATACCTTTTTCAGAATTATCATCAATTCTGAATTAATGAAGTCTTGAATCAACTATGCTCAGTTTTGAGATTGAATATTGAGAAAAAGTTTTAAAGGGTTCACATTAGAACAATAAATCCAAATAAAGCGCTGAAAAATTGTATTTGGTGAGAAATTAAGGAAATTGGGACTGTTTAATTTGGAGAACAGAAGGCTAAGAAGCCGAAGTTTTTTAGGGGA
This sequence comes from Notamacropus eugenii, assembly GCF_028372415.1. Lineage (NCBI taxonomy): Eukaryota > Metazoa > Chordata > Mammalia > Diprotodontia > Macropodidae > Notamacropus > Notamacropus eugenii. Next base: position 55,092,515 of record NC_092878.1, on the reverse strand, counting down.
AATTGCCACTAGGGATCAGGTGAAACAGCTGGGCTATTTATCCTGAAGAAGAGAGAACTTGGGTGGGGTAGGACAGCAACATAGCTGTTCTCAACTATTTAAAGCATTATCTTGTTATACAGAAGAGGGATTAGATTTGGTTCATAGCCTCAAAGAGCAAGACTGGGGTGGAATGGAATTTCCACTGCACAGAAATTACATGGAAGTGGTTTAAAGCTCTTTCCTAAAAGAAAGATTTCAAAGATTACACTAACAAGTCACGGTCCAAATGGAATAGGCTTTGGCGGGATAGGTTACTGAGCTCTCAGTCAATGGAAGTCTTCAAGTAGAGCCTTGATAGACTTGATTACTTATTGGGAGTATTACAGATTTATGTTTGAATAAGGGTTGCACTAGATGACTTTTGAGATTCCTTACAAATCAGCAAGTTTCTGATTTTATGACGTATGTAACTAGGATATTGTGACATGCTAGCAGTGTGCTAGCTACTCTAGTCAAAAAGAACCAGATGTTGGACATCATTAGGAGGATTATTTAGAAACAAAGTAAACAATCTTAGCCTACTCTTAATACCACTTGGAACTCTGGTTGCTGCATTTCAGTAGACAAACAGTACTGAAGAATGTCCACAGAAAGGCAATGAAAGTGAGTAAAGGAATATAGAGAGTCTTTTTATTATTGAGAATAACCTAATAAAAATTGTTTCCTTAATTTGCTTTCAATTTTTTTGAAATCTCTTTGATTTTTAGAATTTCTATTTTGGTTTTAAAATTTTTGGTTTTCTAGTTTTTTGGTTTTCCCAGTTCATTGATCTATTTGATTATTTAGTTTGGAAATATAAAGCCTGAGAAGTCTAGTTTTGATTGAAATCTGCAAAATTATTAAGACAATGGATAAGGTGAACTTGTAAACGGTAGCTGAGGTGCTGGAGTGAATAGCGCACCAGGCCTGCAGTTAGGAAGATCTGAATTCAAATTTGGCCTCAGACACACTGTTGTGCTTGTCCTCCATTTTTGAAGAGGACCATGACATCAGAGAAATGATGACATGACTTGAACTTGACTTTGTTTTGAGTGAGGGAGGGCTGTGCAGGTCACCAGCCTCCCTTCTCCTCCAGAGCTGTCTGAATCCAGTGACCAGATATTCATCAGCATGACTGGAGATGACCCAGGATGCACTGGGAGACTTTGGCCTTTTAGGCTAAGGCCTTTTCAGGTACTCATTGAAAATGAGGTCATGTCCATTCAGTGAATAGGCTTCTTTAAAAAGTAGTCAAGGGAATAGCTCCTTTCATAGAAAATAATAAGTAGATAAATCATGCTGGGAGGGGCAGGAGTCTCAGGCTTGTTGTTTCAAAGAGAAACTTACTATTTACATTCACTCTAAGCCAGGAGGTTCCAAAACAGCCATTGAGTGAAGATTGGGCAAGGACCCTTCATTGTTCAGTCCATGGGCTTCAGGGTGCACGGCGTCTAAGGTTTTAGGGGAGACAAGAAAGAAGGAAAGAAAAGGGGAAGGAATCTAGCCAATGCAGTGTACCCCAAGTTAACTGATCAACTTCTGGCAACCAAAATTTACCTTCTTTGGGAGAGAAGGAAAAGGGAGAGGGCTAGGTTGATGAGCTGAGTTGCTCAGATGGCTGAGTCCCCATTTAGGCAGCTTAGTCTACTCACAGGTTGTATTTGTCCTTTGTTTTCAAAGAGAATCATGACATCATAGAAATGATGACATGACTTTCTCTTGACTTTGTTTTGAGTGAGGGAGTGCTGTGCAAGTCACCAGCCTCACTTCTCCTCCTGAGCCATCCCTCAGACACGTACTACCTGTCTGAACCGGGTCAAGTCTCTTAACCCTGCTTGCCTACATTTTATCTTCTGTAAAATGAACTAGAAAAGGAAATGGCAAAGCACTCTAGTATCTTTTCTAAGAAAACTCCAAATGGGGTCACAACATGTCAGGTAAGACTGAAAAAGCTCAGCAGCCACAAAGCTGAACTTGCAATAACTTCTAATAAATAATTGGAAAAATTGTTTATATTATTTAGAATCTCAGTATAATACTAAAAATAAGGGACAGAATATAGATTTAAACCAACAAAGGAAGTACTAATACTTCACACACTACATTGCGCATTTACACAAATTAATTTATATGACTAGTTAAAGGGGTAATTGGGCAAAAAAAAAAATTTTAAGTAACTCCTGGGTTGATATAAACTATTTCATGAGTGCCAGGCTAAAAATAAATTAAGGCAAACTGTAATTTACATATTGATATGACTGAAAGATATCTATATAGGTATATATAGATAAATATATGTAACCATGCTCTCCCACAAATTATTCTTTGGTATTACCATCAGACACAAAATATTAGAATAGCTGGACTATTGGTCCTTCCCATTATGGGAATATATTGTATTATTATTATATACAATATATTGTATTATTGCAGTATAAGAACAAATGGTGACCAACTGTTTTCCATCTTCCCAGAGGATAAGAAAAGAGGAAATGAGTTTATATTTAACAAGGGGTTAGAGATAAAAGAGAGCTTTCCATCAGTGTACCCAACACTGAATTGGGCTAAATGAATGGTTATGGATTTACCTTTCTTGAGAGGCTTTAGAAATATAGTAAATTTCCAAGTGCCTGGGGCATTTGGTATTAAATTCTTCCTCCTTTCCCCACTTCTAATTCTTCCTTATTCTATAAAAGAAGCCCATTTAAGGCCATCAGTCAATCTGCTAACATAGTCTATGGAGATCTGGGGAAGAAAGAACTTGATGGTTTTAATTCTAACTATAGGGAAGAAATGCTATGAGAAACTTAGAATATATCAGATATGAGTATGGACAATTTTTAGCAAACTCGGTGTGAGAAGGCTTCCCCTACCACAACGGTAACGCTATGTTTGGTGTGATAGAAAAGAGGGTTGGATTTTAAATCCTGACTCTGCTGCTTACTATTTATGTGACCTTAACTATTTTGAGTCTTAGTTTTCTCATTTGTAGTATTTGGGGTGGGGTGTGAACTAAATCATGAATTCTTAAAGTGTGGTCCGAGAGATCCCTGAGATCCTTATTTTCATAGTAATACTAAGATGTTTTCATTTCTAATATGGTAAAGACTGGTGGATATGACCGATATAAACAAAAGCTCTTTAGGGAGAGTCCTCAGAAATTTTTGAACATGTGAGGGGTCCTGAGACCATGAAATCTGAGACTGAATTACTTGTAAGGTTCCTTCCAGCACTAAATCTGTGACCCGGTGATCCAAATGAATAGTCCAGCATGTGCCTCTTGAGGAAAACTCAAACCTGAGGAGAAATGGTGTAAATTGCAGGATTTTGGGTCCTATACTCCTTTTATTTTGTTTAAAAAATTTTTCTTGTGAAAGTATCACTTATTCTTTGGTTTTTTATTATGGAATCATAGCTTTTAAAGAAAAGATTTATCCTCAGAATTGTAACATTGTGAACATGGCATCCAAATAAAAATTGCGGTTATTTGTTTAAAAAACAAAAGAAATGACTCATGTCAAAGTCCACATTGTTTCAGAAAGAAGTAGGCTTACCTACTTAGGATTTTTTTTTTCGTCTACTCTTGTGGATGTTGTGTGTTAATTAAAGGTGAAAAATATTTTGTTGTTGTTTTTGTAAACGCAAATCAAACAAACTAAAGTAACTAACAGATAACAATTATCTGGGAAAATTCTGGGAAAAAAATCCTTACATTCAAATTATTTTTAGAGAAGTCTGAAAACTTTTTTTCCTAACCTAAATTGTACATATCCCACATAAATTCATGAAAGTTTAAGGTTGAAATGCTTCTTTTACTCCATAATATTTGGGATGAAAATTTGATGACTTTTAAATTAAGAATACATTGTATTCCTATAGTAATAGCTTCTAATCAAGGCATTTAAAACACTTTCATAATATATTTATGCTTTGGCAAATTAGTAATTTCTCCTTAGTTATAGATGTTCTTTTCACCTGCACATGTTAAACACTGAACAGCATTACATAAAAATATGAAGTTGAGCACATCGTAGCTGATTGGAAATGTTTATTATTTCAGAATCTGCTGTCTGTATGTAGCTCGATCAGAAGCTGGTAACAATTTATGATCAGTTTTAGAGGTTAAATTTAACATGGAGTTAGAAAAAAAGAATAAAGGTGAGATGACAGTATTTTGTGCTATTACAACAGCTTTTACTCAGCCTATTTATTATAAGATAGAGGCAAAAGTAAGTATGTTGACTGCTTATTTACCATGTCTTGGAGAAGTTTAACTGATGAAAGCAATCACTATAACAAGGAGACCTAAATAGCCCAGAAATTGCCGTAGCCAGCAAGCATTTTATTTGCTTGGCTAGTGGATCCTTTTAGAGAGTGTGCTTATTGGCGAAATGTTATGAGGAGAATGAGCGAAGATTATGTGTAGCAGTCTCACAGAACAGTGAACAGTGAAGGGTGGAGAGAAAAACATATCTGCACGAAGTCTGGCCTGAGACCCAGCTAAGGCTGATCATTGAAATAATGTTAGTAACACTGGAGGAGTGACAGTTAGATGTGAAATGGAATAGATCCATTTTCTTTGATTTAATTTACATCTTCATTACTGTTATATTCTTAATTTGACAGCTCAGAGTATGTTCTATTCCATGAAGAAGTGGGATGGCCATTCAAGAAAATGAACTTGGAAAGAATGGTTTATTGTTGTTTAGTCCTTTTAGTCATGTCTGATTTTTCGTGACTGCATTTGGGGTTTTCTTGGCAAAGATACTGAAGGCATTTGCCATTTCCTTCTTTAGCTCATTTTACAGGTGAGGAAGCTGATGAATTAAGTCGTCTGCCCATACTTAGTATCTGAGGTTGGATTTGAACTCAGGTCTTCCTGTTTGTAGGCCCAATACTCTTATGTACAGCTGCCTGCCCCTACGGGGTACCTTAGAAGGTTTTAATTTACATTTCTCTAGTCAAGATTGATTTAGAGCATTTTTTAATATTACTATAGATAGCTTTTATTTCTTTAGAAAACTGCCTGTTCATATCCTTGGACCATTTTTCGGTTGGGAAATGGCTCTTATTTTTTAAAATTTGACTCTGTTCCCTCTATGTTTGAGAGATGAGGCTTTTATCAGGAAAAATTTGTGATTTTTCCTCCCCAGTTTCTTTGCTTTCCTTCTAATCTTGACTGCATTTGTTTTCTTTGTGCAAAACTGTTTTAATTTTATATAAAAAAATGATCTGTTTTACTTTCTGCAGCCCTTTCAATCTGTTGTTTGGTCATAAATTCTTTCCTTATTCATGGATCTGATAGGTAAAAATTTTCCATGCTCACCTAATTTGCTCATGATGTCACCATTTATGTCTAAACCATGTACCCATTTTGGCCTTATCTTGGTACACATCGTGAGATGTATTCTCACATTGTGAAAAGCTATATCTAGTTTCTGCCAAACTGCTTTCCAGTTTTCTCAGCAATTTTTGTCAGTTAGTGGATCTTTGGGTTTATCGAACACTACATTACAATGGTCGTTTCCTACTACGCATTGTGTACCTATCTGTTGCACTCAACCACCACTCTGTTTCTTAGCCAGTACCAGATTGTTTCCATGACTACCACTTTGCAATTGAGTTTGAAAGCCGGTGCTACTGGGCTGCCTTCCTTAACATTTTGTTCATTGATTCCCTTGATAATTGATGTTTTGTTCTTCTAGATGAATTTTGTTACCGTTTTTTTCTGGCTCTATCAGATAATTTTTTTTGATTGGTAAGGTACTGGATAATTAATTTAGGTAGATTTATCATTTTTATTATATTGGCTTGGCCTACCCATGCATTTAACATTTTTCCAGTTAGTTAGATCTGTTTGTATTTGTGTGGAAAGTGTTTTGTAATGGTGCTCCTAAAATTCCTGGGAGTTCTTGGCAGCCAGAAGCCCAAGTATTTTATGTTGCTTGTGGTTATTTTAAATAGAATTTTTCTTTTTATCTTTTCCTGCTTGGTTTTGCTAGTAATATATAGAAATGCTGCATGTATTTTATATCCTGCAACTTTGCTAGATTTGTGAATTGTTTCAATTTGTTTTTTAGTAGATTCTCTCAAGTTAAGTATACCATTATCTGCAAAAAGAAATAGTTTTATTTCTTCATTGACTATTCTTATTCCTGCAATTTCTTTTTCTTGTCTTATTTTTATAGCTAGCATTTCTAGCACAGTATTGAATAATGTGATAATGGACATCCCTGTTTCACCCCTTATCTTCTTGAAAAGGCTTGTATTTTATTCTCATTACAGATAATGTTTGCTCTTGAGTTTAGAAAAATATTACTTGTCATTTTAAGAAAAGTTTTATTTATTTCTGTGTTTTCCAGTGTTTTTAATAGGAATGAGTGTTGTATTTTGTTGAGTTTTTTGCATCTGCTGATATAGTCACAGTCATTTGATTTTTGTTGCATTTGTTATGGATGTAGTCAGTTACTTTAATTTCATCTCAATTGGTTACACATTCATCCTTTTCATTTTTGCTACTGAAAAGAAACCAGATTCACCAGTGACTTATTTCAGTGTTTTGTTGTTGTTGTTTTACATTAAATTTTATTAATCTCCTTTGATTTTTCAGGATTTCTATTTTGTGGATTTTTAATTTGTTCTTTTTCTAGTCTTCTACTTGCATATCTAGTCCATTTCATTTTATTTAGTAGTTTAGTTTTTTAAACTTGCAGTTTTATTAATTTCTTCTTTGATTTTCACGATTTCTATTTTGTTGTTTAATTAAATATTTTTAATTTGTTTTTTTAGTAGCATATCCACTTCACTGATCTCCTTTTTCTCTCTTTTATTGATTTAAGCACTTAGAGATATAAATTTTCTCTTAAATAGTGCTTTGGCTGCATCCCAGAAATTTTGGTATATTGTCTTATTGTTACCATTATCTTTAATTAAATTATTGATTGTTTCTGGATTTGTTCTTTGATCTATTCATTCTTTAAGGTTAGATAATTTAGTTTCCAACTTTTAATTTGACTTCAAAGACCCTTTATTGAATGCATTTTTTATTGCATGATTGATGTTCTGAAATGGGGTGCATTGAATATTTGTTTTCCTATATTTGTTAATGAAGTTTTTATGCCCTAATACGTGGTCAGTTTTCGTGGTGCCATGTAGAACTATGAAAATGGTATACTCCTTTTTATTCTGATCCAGTCTTTCCCACCTAATTTTTCTAAAATTATATTTATCTCCCTAATTTCCTTCTTATTTATTTTGTGGTTAGATTTATCCAGGTCTGAGAAGAGTAAAGTGAGGTCCCTCACTAGTATAGTTTTACTGTGTTTCCTCTTGTGTTTCATTTAATTTCAGTTTTAAGAATTTGAATGCTGTGCCATTTGGTGTTTATACGTTTAATATTGATTTCATTTTCTATGCTACCTTTTAGCAAAATATAGTTTCCTTGATTGGCCCAGGATGCAATGGGAGACCTTGGCCCCTTTAGGCCAAGGTCTATTCAGGTACAAAGTCTCCCAATGCATCCTGGGTCATCTCCAGTCATCCTGATGAATATCTGGTCACTAGATTCAGATGGCTCTGGAGGAGAAGTGAGGCTGGTGACCTGCACAGCCCTCCCTCACTCAAGATAAAGTCAGGTGCAAGTCATGTCATCATTTCTATGATAGCATGGTCTTCTTCAGCAACGAAGGATGAACATAACAACAGCAGCATTTCCCTGATTAGTATGTATTTTAATGAGGTGTAATTTTCCTTTTGCTTTGAGGTCATGGCTACTGCTCCAGCCTTTTTTACTTTAGTTGAAGTATCATAGATTCTGCTCCAGCCTCTTATTTTAGCTTTGTGTCTTTCTGTTACAAGTGTGTCTCTCCCAAACAACTCATATTGAATTCTGGTTCCTAAGCCATTTTGCCCTTTGCTTCTGTTTTGTGCATAAACTCATCTCATGCACGTTCACAGTCAGGATTGATTACTGTTTATTTCCCTCCATCCTCTTGTCTTTATACTTTTCTGTCTTCACCCTTTCACCCTCTTCTTGCTTCTGTTCTTCCCTCTTTGAACCAGTTCAGATGAGAGTGAGGTTCAAGTCTTGTTTGTGTCTCTCTAGTTATTCTCCCCATTCTGTCCCCTTGCATGACTCTTGTGAGATAATGCTCCTTATTCTTCCTTTCCCTTCCTTCTTTTCCCAGCACATCTTTCTTTCTCACCCATCCATTTTTCTTTTGAGACCATCCCAACATATTAGATTCACACTTAGCCTTCAGTTTAAGTAGGCTCCTAAACTCCCTTAGTTGTCTTAGGCTCTAGATGTGTCCCCTTCATTTTCGGTAATGTAAACCATTTAACCTTGTTAAATTCCTTAGAATTTCTCGCTCATGTTTACCTTTTTATATTTCTCTTGAAACTTTTGTTTTATCAAATTTTCTCTCCAGCTCTAATTGTTTTCATCAGGAATGCAATCCTCTGTTTCATTCAAGTCTGTTCCTCTCTTCCCTTTCCGCCTTTCATTGTGTGATAATGCTCAGTTTTGCCAGGTAGTTTTTGGTTTTTTTTTTATATTTATCCTAGCTCCTTTGCCTTCTGGAATACCATATTCTAAACCCTCTGCTCCCTAAGTCTTGTTATCCTCTCTGTGGTGTTTAAATTCTTTTTCTTCCCTGCTGCTTTCTGTATTTTCTCCTTGACCCTAGAAGCTTTAAAATTTGGCTGTGATGTTCCTGGGCATTTTCATTTTGTGATCTCTTTTAGGAGGTGTTCTTTAGTTATAAGGTATCTTGGCTGTTTTCCTTTATAATTTCTTGATATGTGAGGTCTAGGCTCTTTTTTTGATCATGACTTTCAGATAGTCCAATGATTTTAAAATTATCTCTCCATGATCTATTTTCCGGGTTAGTCTTTTTCCTATGAGATGTTTGATATGTTCTTTTGATTTTGTTTTATTTTTTCTTATATCTCGTAGAGGCATTAGCTTTTACTTCACCAGTTCTGATTTTTAAGAAATTATTTTCTTCAGTGAGGTTTTGTTCTTCTTTTGCCATTTGGCCAATTGAGATTTTTAAGAGGTTTTCTTTAGTAGTTTTTTGTGCCTGTTTTACTGTTTGGCCAATTTTGAATTTTAAAGAGATATTTTCTTCAAAAATTTTTGAGCCTCCTATATCAAGCTGTTAATTCTCTTTTCATAATTTTCTTGTATTACTCCCATTTCTTTTCCCCAAATTTTCTTTATCATTATTTGATTTTCAAAATCATTTTTTTCTCATTTTTAAATCCCTTTAGTTCTCTAGGAATTCTTGTTGGGTTTGTGTCCAATCTGCAGTTTTTTCTTTGAGGCTTTACATTTAGTTTTTTTTTTTTCCAATTCATTGTCTCATGAATTTGTGTTTTGATTTTCTCTGTCACTATAGTAACTTTTTATTGGTTGGGTTCCTTTTTTATTTTTCATTTTCCCAGTCTGTTTCTCAACTTTACATTTTATGTTAGAGTTGGGCTCTGCTTACCTCTGCTGATGGGTGGTGATGGTGGTGTGTGGTTTGTGGTGTGTGTGTGTGTGCGTGCGTGCGTGTGTGTGCCTGCGTGCGTGCGTGTGTGTATGTATGTGACTGTTCTGAGGTTCAGGCTTTTATGTCCTGCTATTTCACAGCTAGTTCTGGGGGACTGTGAGTTTTTGGTGCTTCCAAAGTGGTGTAATGTAGGGAGAGGTCTGATCACTGCTCTCCTGGTCTGTGTTCTGGTCCTTACCCATATAAAGCACTCCTTGCTTGTGACCACAACTCCACACCCAGGTATGGCCCCTGCTCTCCTGGGACCACAAACACCCCTCTCTTCCTTTGGAACTGCAACCCAGAATTGGAAAATGGGCAGTAGAGTTTGCAAATGGTTTCTGGTCTTCTACCCAGTAATAGTAATAAACAAGTAATCTCTTGTAATATCTTTCTGACTAGATGTTTAATCTACTTAGTGTCTCTGGGAATCAAGCACTCCCAATATTTCCCATTGCTGCTGCCACCACAATAGGTGTCACTTCTGCCTTTAAAATATATATATTTTCATACACACACACCTATATTCAGTTTTCAACATTCACTTCCACAAAAATTTGAATTCCAAATTTTCTCCCCATGTCTCCTCAACCCCCACCCCAGGATAGCATGTACGCCATCCACCCCTTCCTTTAGTCTGTCCTTTCTTCTATCACCCCCCACTTCTTCTGTCTCCCTCCCCTCTATTTCTCTGTAGGGCAAAAATGATTTCTATACCCCAGTGTCTGTACATCTTATTTACCAGTTGCATGCAAAAATGATATTTAATACTCATTTTTAAAGCTTTGAGTTCCATATTCTCTTCCTTCCTCCCTCCCCACCCACCCTCATTGAGAAAGTAAGCAATTCAATATAGGTCATACATGTGTAGCCATGCAAAATACTTCCATAATAGTTATGTTGCAAAAGACTAACTACATTACCCTCTGTCTTCCTGCTCTCCATTTCTTCCATTCTTTCCCTTGACTTGTCCCCCCACAATGCTTCCGATTGTCCTTTTCCTCAATTTGCTGTCCCTTCTATTATCTTCCCTCTCCTATCTCCTTCTCCTTCTTGCAGTGTAAAATAGATTAGATTTCTGTACCCAACTGAGTGTGTTATTCCCTCCTTAAGCCAAATTCCATGAGAGTAAGGCTCACTTATTCCCTTTCATCTCTGCCCTCTTCCCCTCCATTGTAAAAGCTCTTTCTTGCCTCTTTTTTGTGAGATGATTTACTATATTCTAGCTTTCTCTTTCTCTTACTCCTAGTAAGGAGGCAGTAAATTTTATTTTTTAGGTATTCCTTCATGTTCAACTCACCCTGCGCCCTCTATGTGTGTGTGTATGGATGTGTGTGTATATATGTATATTTTCTCTAACTGCTCTAGTACTGAAAAAGATCTCATGAATTACAAATATCATCTTTCCATGTAGGAACGTAAACAGTTCAACTTCAATGAGTTCCTTATGGCTTCTCTTTCTTGTTTACATTTTCCTGTTTCTTTGGATTCTTGTATTTGAAAGTCAGATTTTCTATTCAGCTCTGGTCTTTTCAACTAGAATACAATGCTTGGAAGTCCTTTATTTCATTGAAATTCCATTTTTTCCCTGAAGTATTGCACTCAGTTTTGCTGTGTAGGTGATTCTTGGTTTTAGTCCTCTGTAATATCATATTCCAAGCTCTCCAGTCCCTTAGTGTAGAAGCTGCTAAATCCTGTGTTCTCCTGATTGCATTTCCACAATACTTGAATCGTTTCTTTCTGGCTGCTTGTAATATTTTTTCCTTGACCTGGGAACTCTGGAACTTGGCTACAATATTCCTAGGAGTTTTCCTTTTGGGGTCTCTTTCAAGAGGTGATCAATGAATTTTTTCCATTTCTGTTTTACTTTCTGGTTTTAGAATACCAGGGCAGTTTTCTTTGATAATTTCTTGAAGGATGATGTCAAGGCTCTTTTTTTGATCATGGTTTTCAGGCAGACCAATAATTTTAAAATTATCTCTCTTGGATCTGTTTTCCAGGTCAGTTGTTTTTTCCAATCACATATTTCACATTGTTTTCTATTTTTTTTTCATCCTTTTGGTTTTGTTTTATAATTTCTTGATTTGTTATAAAGTCATTAGCTTCCATCTTCTCCATTCTAATTTTTAAAGAACTATTTTCTTCAGTGAGCTTTTGGACTTCCTTTTCCATTTGACCAATTCTGCTTTTTAAGGTATTCTTCTCCTCATTGGCTTTTTGAACCTCTTTTGCCATTTGGGTTAGTCTATTTTTAAAGGTGTTATTTCTTTCAGCATTTTTTTAGGTCTCCTTCAGTAAGCTGTTGATTTGTTTTTCATGATTTTCTTGTATCACTTTTATTTCTCTTCCCAGTTTTTCTTCCACGTCTCCTACTTGATTTTCAAAATCCTTTTTGAGCTCTTCCATGGCCTGAGACCATTGTGTATTTATTTTGGAGGTTTTGCATGCAAAAGCCTTGACTTTTATGTCTTCCTCTGATAGTATGCTTAGATCTTCTTCATCTGAAAGGATAGAAGAAAATAATTTTTCACCAAGAAAGTAACCTTCTGTAGTCTTATTTTTTTCCCCTTTTTGGGACATTTTCCCAGCCAGTTACTTGACTTTTGAATCCTTTGTCAAGAGGAGGGAGCTTTAAGTTCTCAGTTCCTCCAAGGTGGCACAATCAAGGGAGAGGAGTTTACTCCTCTTCTGGCCTGTGCTGTGGTCTGGGAGCAACCACAAGCTTTTCTGCCCAGGATCTGTGAGTAGGATTCCCTCCCCAGAGCCTCCACCAGCTCCACCAAGCCGGCACTCCTTCTTACCCTAGGACTGCTACTCAGGACTGAGACCCACATTGGCTGCTCAATTCCCCCAGGGTCTTTAGGCCAAGGGCTCCAAAAATGAACACTGTAGCCATGGCTGCTGTGGCGGCTGCCACAGCCCTGGGGCCAGAAGCCACTCCCCTCTCACCCACGTGACCTTTGAAGCTGTTTTTGGTGTTTGTGGGTTGAGAAATCTGGGAACCGCAGCTGCTGCCCGTGATTCTATGCCTGAAACCTTTTTCTGTTCTGTTTGTGCCATTCAGCGTGACCAGGGCTGGACTGGGCTGCGCTCTGCTCCTAGCCCAGTGCGATAGATGTTTCCTGTCGGCCTTCCAGGCTGTCTTGGGCTGGAAATCTCTTTCACTGTGTCATTTTGTGGCTTCTGCTGCTCTAGAATTTGTTTAACATGGGCTATGGGGGTAGAGCTAGAACAGGTCCATCCTTCTACTCCGCCATCTTGGCTCGCCCTGACAGTCTGCTTTTAGAACCAAGTTTTAACACAGATTTCTCTGCCTTTAAACATTTTATGTTTGCAGTAGTTAAAATTAGCAGTGACCTGTCAGAATGAACACCTGAAGTATAGATACACACACATATGTGATGAAAAGATTTCCCATCCCTTGGTGTGAAAATGCTTTCTGTGGTCAGGTGAACGCTTGATGATGCTGCACTTTGTTATGGCCTGGACCCTGACCGTAGCACTCTAAATATTTGGGAGTCCGCTGGACTGCAGCTTCTTGTTGGAACTTGTTGAATACATCAGAAGAAGGCCAGGAAGTCACTTCTAGTCATATGTCTACTGGAGTTGAGCAGGTTTTTGAAGATATTTTTATTTTACAATGCATTTCCTAAGGTTGCTGTCCAGGTTTACAACTTTGTGCTACGTTAGGGTTGAGGTGCGCCACGTGGCCCTAAAGCAGCAGCATTGTGGCACAAGGCAGCCCACCACTTTGGGCCCTCACTGTCGAGATCATGTAAGCAAAATAATCGCTTTTCATTTGTGCTGCTGCTTTATTTTATTAAAGAGATAAATTTCTAGCAGGAATAAAAGAGTTTAAACTAATGTCAAGAGGTCGAAAGTAGAAAAAACGATACTGAGGAGGACTGAAAAGAAACCCTGGACTCCTGGAGCTGTATGTTCAATACAAAACACTTCTTTATATTTTTTGAGAACAGGGACTATTCACCTGGTGCCTAAGGCAGTGCCTTGCTCATAACATGTGCTTAGTAAGTGTTTGTTGAGTCTCATTGAATAATAAATGGAACCTTTGTGCTATAAAATCTTCAGGAATGAGGAAATATCGTATTGACTCCAGAAAACAAATCTGGGAGAACTTCACCCATATGTTCAGACTCTCATTCTGCTTGTAGAAATGAGGCAGACTGAACAGGACACAGAACCTGTTCTTGCTTGGTGACAACAGAACCTGTAGACTAGATTAGAGAAGCACATGTTAGTCATCAATGTTCTAAATGGGAGATTTTCTTTTCTTGAAAAAGTGTATTTTTATTGATATGTTTTTTAATACCCCCCAATTTTTTGATGTATTCTTCTTTCCTCTGCCCAGCTGAGGAAATCCTCTGTTCCTTTCCCCCTTTTTTTTTGTTTCTGCAGTTTACCTCTCCATTTTCCAATCCCCTAATTTGATCATACACATGCCCTACAGAATGCTGACTGTCATCATTACTGTCTGTGGGTCGTTGTGGTCTGTTTGGGTCACCCTTTCTGCTGCTTCTCCCTACCATGCTCTCATCCTTATTTACTCCTGCCCGTCTTCATATTCCTTTTCTCTGCAGTGTAGCCTTTGAGTGGCAGTGAGTTGGTAATGGACAAAGAACTGACCAAATGAATGAGCAAAATCTGCATTTTAACCTCTGACACATACTGGCTGTGTGACTTCAGGCAAGTCAGTTAGCCTCTTGGTGCCTCAGGCAGTGCTCTAAAACGAAAAGTGGATGACCCATTGCAGTTTTGTATTGCTGGCAGGAGTTTCCTCACTGGAGAGCTCACCATACTCTTGAAATTACATGATTGGGTGGTTTTGGAGGAGGCTGTAACCTCTGCCTTTAGGGAGACGTAGAAGCTGATGGAGCACTAGAATTTAGGAGCTCCGAGTCAGTTGTTCACACGAAGTCTGGCACCATTATGATGAGCCCTCAGAGGGGCAAACTGGGCTAAGTCAGAAAAACAGAATGTGTCAGTATGGGAATCAGGCCTGGGTGAGATAGGGATACCAGTCATCAGAAGAAAGAAAAACAGATGACACTGTCTCCCCTTCATTCTGATTCTTTTAGCCATTAACTAAAATCTAGCTTTTCCCTGACGAGTCCACATTTTTGGCAGCACACTTCAATTCTAGCTCCTCTTTCCTATTCCTCACATCTCACATGAGCCTGGAAAAGCTGGCATAGTCCTTGCTTCTCATTCCTGCCTCCAGATTCTCGTTCTGCCATGCTTCTTCCAACAGCTGTTACCTGCCAGCACATAGGTCATTTTTCTACCTTTTTCAGTGGCTTTGATGCTTAGTCTTTTTTTCTCTCCTATTTCCTTGGGGGGCTTCAATATCGAAATTGCTGATTCTTTTAACATTTTATGGTTCCTGGAATTCGTGGTCCACTTTACCTTCACTCTACTGTTACCCACTGGACTGGTCCCATTTTAGACTCATCATACCTGAAACTATCCCTTTTACAAAAATCAGTAAGCAAAAATCTGCTTTCTCTTTTACCCCCAAAGTTGAAGAAGAGAGAACAAGAGAAGCCCTCTTATCAATTGGGGAATGGCTGAATAAATTATGGTATATGAATGTAATGGAGTACTATTGTGCCATAAGAAATGATGAACAAGAAGACTTCAGAGAGGCCTGGAAGGACTTATATAACCTGATGCTGAGTGAAAGGAGCAGAACCAGGAGAACTTTATGCACAGCAACAACCACAGTGTGTGAGAGTTTTTTCTGGTAGACTTAGATTTTTGTAATAACACAAGAACTTCTGAAAAAAAAAAAATCCCAATGGTGGACCTCAAGGCAAAATGCCTTCCACACTCAGAGAGAGAAATATGGAAGTCACTCACATAATGTAGCAGATCATGTTTGTGTATGTGTATCTGTTTGTGTATCATGTTCTGATTTGTTATACGGATTCTTTCATTTATCTTAGTCTGACTACATAGCATGACTATAGTGAAAATATACTCAATAGGAAAGTATATGTAGAATCTATACAGAATTGTATGCAGTCGTGGGGAGGGAGGGAGGTAGTGGGGGGTGGGTGGGGAGGGATAAAATCGCAATTGTATGGCAGTGATTGTTAAACGTTAAAAAAATAAAAATAAAAAAAAATAAAAAATAAAAAATAAAAAAAAAAGAGAAGCCCTCTTACACACACTTACAGTCAAATAAAACACACGTCTGCATCGTTCATGTCTGTGCTTTTATCTCTCTGTAAGGAGGTGAGTAGTATATTCCATCATCTCTGAAATCATCTCTTCATAATTTCTTGTAGCACCATAGGACACTGTCAGATTTATATGTGATATCACAGTGTCACCATCGCATTTATATTTCATAACTTGTTGAATCCTTCCCTAATTCATGGGCCCACCCTTGGGGGCCACCACAAAAAGAACTATGAATATATATATTTTTTATATCCCTAGAGTTTGTTTATCAAATGAGCTAATATTTGTCAAGCCCTTAATGTAGTGCTTGGGATATGTAGTGGGTCCTTAATAGATGCTTGTTCCCTTTCCTTTCCCTCTCCTTTTTCTTAGGAATAATTCCTGCCAATATCCATTCTCCCTCTAATTCCTCCTCCCTTTCTCCCCTTCCCTCCTATTTCCCCCTTGAGTAATGTATATTTCTATACCCAATTATGGATGTATGTGTGTGCATTCTTCCCTCTGACCAGTTGAGATGAGAGTTAGATTCACCGTTTCCTCTTTATTTCTGTAGATTTCTACTTGTGCACCGGGATTATGTGAGATGATTTTGCTTAACTTTTCTCTCCCTTTCCTCCCTTACTATATTCCTCTTTCTCTTTCTTTTCCATTCTTTTAAAATCATCAAGCTATAATAGAAATAATGTTTCATTAGAATTCTTCTATAAAACCCAATGGTGATAGAGTTCTGAGGGTTTACTTATTTTATCTCCTCATCTTAGATTGTAAGCATTTTTGTTTTGTCATTGGGAAGTTATAATTATTTGTTCATGTTTCTCTTTTTATGTTTCTCTTAACTCTTGTGTTTGAATTTCAAAGGAATGTTTGGTCTTTTCATTAGGATTGCTTGGAAGTCCTCTTTTATTAAAAGTTCGTTTTTCTCACTATAGAATGATAGTTTTTCTAGTAAGTTATTCTTGTTTATAAGCCTTTTGGAATATCATATTTCCAAACTTTCCATTTCTTTTGAGTGGTGACTCAAATTCCTCTTTTCTGCATGCTTGCATTATTTTTTCTTTTATGTGAAAGCTCTAAGTTTTGGCTATAATGTTCCTGAGAGTTTTCCTTTGGGTTTTTTTCAGGAGGTGATGGGTGGATTCTTTCTACTTTTATTTTGTCCTATGGTTCTAAGAAATTTGGATAGTTTCTTTTATAGATTTTCTTGAAACATTTTTTGTTTCTTTTTTTGGTCATGGTTTTCAGGAAGTCTAATAATTTGTTTTAAAAAAGTTACACACACACATACACAGATATATATTTCAACAAGCAGAAATCTGCCTTCTCACCCTTCCACACCAACTCTTTCCCCCTGCTTGAGGTCTAAAGGGAAAATTACATATAGTTAATCAAAACAAATTTCCATATTGGCCGCATCAGAAAAAATCATCTCATTTTGTTGCCTCTCAAGAGGTAAGTAGCATGTTTTCTCCTTAGTCCAGTGACTTCTCAAATTCTCTGTCCTGGATCTGCTTTTCAAGTCATTTTTTTTTTGGCCATTCGATACCTTACATTTTCTTCTTTTTTTCAGTCTTTTGACTTTGTTTTAATATTCCTTGTCTCATGGAGACGTTAGCTTCCATGTGGTAGATGATTTCTTAGATCCTAACTAAAATATTCTGATTTTTGATCCCTCCATTCTTTCTCATTCTCCCATGTCATCCATGTTATTCTGGTCCGACTTTCTTCTTTGGGCCAGCTTGATTAAATTGTCAGCCAGTTCAACAAGCCTTGAGCTGATAGGCCCTTAGCTCTTCCACCGTTTCTTCCCCATCAATGCTTAGCTCTCCTTCCGTTTTTTTGCCTCTTCTGTTCCTGTTCTCTAGTAAGTGAAACCTTCGGGAAGAAAGCATCCGGACTTATGGACTGCATTCCCTGAATGTGTGTTCTGTTTAGTCTGTATTGGACCCTTGCTGCTGAGTAACAGGCCTTTTATCCATCCCATATTGATCATGACTTGGACTGCAGTGACTCTTCTAAAACTTCTCATTTCCCCTTAAGCCTTCAATTCCAATCTTTCTTTCCCCTCTCAAGAAATAACCTCATCTTTTTTTAAATTCATTTAAATTCAGGAGATTGCACCCCTCCCCCACCAAGGCCCCTAATCCATACTTCTTCTCAATTGCCCTTTTACTCTGGAGGGCAGGCTTGTACAATATCCTCGGTATTGTTCTCAGTTCTTTACTTGCACTCCGTGTATCCAGTCTGTTGGCAAAGTGTGTTGTTGCTGCCTTTATAACATGTCCTTATAACGTGTCCTTTGTTAACTCACCTAGTGCCTACAGACCTTCACCACATTTTCTTTCCTAGATTATTGGAATAGCCCTCCAGGTGGTTTCCCTACTTGAAGTCTTTTCCCCATTCCATTTCATCCTCCACTCAGCTGCCAGTGATTTCATAAGGTGCTGATCTCATGATGTTATCCCCCTCCTCCCTCATTAAACTTCAGTGACCCCCATTTGACTTGTAGGTTCAAATAAAAAATCTCTGGTGCTTACAGCATTTCAGAGTCTGATGTTTTCTTACCTTTCCAGTCTTCTACTACATTTTGTTCTTTACTCTTATGATCTATTTATACTGCCCTACCTTGTGTATACACCAATCCCTGTGCTTTTGTACTGCTCTCCCCCACACCTGCAGTGCCTTCCTTCCTTACCATCGCCTCCTTGCTGCTGACTTCCTTCAAGATTCAGCCTTCCCTCGGAGATTACCTTCTATCTTGTGTATATCTTGTATGTGCATAATTATTTTCTTATTCTCTCCCTCATTATAATGAGCTCCTTGAGAGCAGAGAAGACATTTTTGCCTTTATTTTTATTCACAGAACTTAGAGTGCCTGATACACAGTAAACCACTTTAAAAACCTGTTTGACCAACTGGCGACATAGTACAGTGAAGAGGACCTGATCTACTTACTAGCTATTTAACGGCTTTGACAAGTAATTTAATGCTTACAGACCTCTGTTTCCTCATCTGTAAAACGAGGGTGTTTGGACTAGATGACCTCTGCATCCCCATCGATTTGAAGTAATGCTATGATCTATAATCTCATGGCATGATCCTACTCCTCGCTTCTCTGTCCTTATTCATGTTTTCACTTCTCCATGCCCAAGGATTTATTCTTCTTTAGCTTTAGCTGAAGCTCAGTCCTTTGTGTGTGGCCTTGGTTCGTTGTGTCCCACGTCTTCTCTTATCTCATTCCGTTGTGCCATCACTCTCTTTCCTTTGTCCTGTTCAGTCTCCCATCCTGCAGTCCCTCAAGCTGTTCTCTTGTCTCTTCTTTCTTCCTTTCATTACTAAATAGCAAGAAGAGAAGTCTGCAGTGGCTCCTGCTATAGCCTGTTTGTATTCCCACCTCTCCATTGAAACTTCTGTCTTAAGGTTCCCCCCTGCAGTCCTCATCTTTTCCCTCCCTCTCGCATTTTGACTGATTGGTTCTTTACCTGTTCCGTCTTGATGCTTTCTATTCCTGATGTTTCGGTAGCACTTCCTTCTTCTGCTTTTGCTCGCACCTTTTTTGACTATTTCTTCATCTCCTGCCCCATCCTCCTGCCCTGTAAGAGAAGTTTCCACTCTTCTTTCTTTCTCTGAATTTTCATCCATTCTCATATCGATGTTTTTTATCTGGACACAGATGACTGTCAGATCTCTGACCTCTCCCTAGAATTCCAGTGCTGCATTCACAAAGCTGTCCGTTGCTTCTCCCTGTCTGTCCCTTCCTCTGTTCGTCTCAGTTTTTTGTTCAATTAGCAAGCGTTTATTTTCTCTCCTAAACAGCAACCAAAAAAATCATCATGGCAAATATTTGTAGTCAAGGAAAGCAGATTGTCTTGTTGGCCATGACCAGAAACATGTCGCATTCTGTATTTTGAGCCTTCACCTCTTTAGGCAGGAGGTGAATAACATGCTTCACATTTATTTCTTTTGAATTGCATTCATCAGAGTTCTCAAGTCTTGGGAAGCTGTTTTTTTTAAAGTAATGTTGTTACTGTGTAAATTGTCCTCTTAGTCCTTATTTGCTTCTGTAGCGGTAAATTCGAGTTTTTACAGATTTCTCTGAAACTGCCCATTTCACCGTTTCTTACGGTGCAGTCGTTTTCTGGAACATTTGTTTGCGTATTTGTGTAACACTTCCCAGGGGGAGGATGCCTTGTTGGCTTCTAGTGTTTGCTGCTCTGGACAGAGCTGCCGTTGTAGGCCTTTGCCTGTTTCTTTGATCTCTTTGGGCTTATAGGCCTTACGTATCCCTGGTTCAAAGCACATGCTCAGCTTATTGATTGTTGGGGCATAGTTCCAAAGTGTTCTCTGGAATATCTGGACCAATTCACAGCTCTTCCGTCAGTGCATTAGTTTGCTTGTTTTCCTGTAGTCCCTTCAATAATGAATTAATGAAATAATCTGTCTTCTGCCAATTTGATGGGTGTTATATGGAACCTTAGAGTTTCTTTAATTCAGAGGTGCCATATTTGTAACTTGTAGACTGCTTAGTCCTTAGTGAGGCGGTGACCAAATTAAAACATACTTGGGAAATGTTTAACAAAGTAAAAGTACTGTACAATATAGATGATGCCAATTTATGATTTTCTAAATCACAATGTGGCCCGTAAGGATCCTACTTGACACCACTGCTTAATTCAAATTTTGCTTGTGGTTGTTATGGCCTAGATTTCTTCATTTGATAACTTTGTCGTTTCTGACCATTTTGGCTCTTGTTCTTACAGATTTGAATCAGTCCCATATATATGTTAGAAATGAGACTTGTATCAGAGAAACTTTCTGCAAAGATTTTTTTCCCTAGTTATACTTGGTTCTCTTGTAACTTTAACTGCATTGGTTTTCTTTACATAAAAACTTTAAAGTTTTCGTGGAGTAAAGTTGTCTCTTCAGTCTTCTGTGATATCACCTCTCCATCCTTGTTTGATCGTGCACGAACTTTTCCCATCACCATAAATCTGAAAGTTAATTTCTTCTTTGCTTGTCTAATTTGTTATGTCATTGGTGGTGTATAAGCCATGTTCATTTGGACTAGTGTGAGACTCTATGGTGTGAGGTGGAGGCCAGTGCCTAATTTTTGTTAGACGACTTTGTATTTTTCATGGCAGTTTTGTCAGATAGTAAATCTTTACCCTGTTAGTTGGCGTCTTGGAGCTTTTCAAACACTCTACCACCGTTTATTTGCTTCTGTATGTTAAGTATCTAATTTGTTCTAAGAATCAAGATCTCTTTTTTAAGCTAGTACCAAATTACTTAGATGACCCTGTCTTTGTAGTATAATTCAAGGTGTGGTACTATTAACTGTCTTTTTTTTTCTCAATTTTTTTTCATAATTTCTCCTGAGATTCTTTTTGTTGTTGTTGTTTGTTTTTTAATTTAATTAATTTCTTTTCAGTGTTCATCAATCACTTCCTTAAGATTTAAATTTTCTCTCCCTCCCTCCCCCGACCTGAGACGACTTGCAGTCTTATGTGGGCTCTACACATACATTCTTATTAAACACATTTTCGCATTAGTCATGTTGCACAGAAGAATTAAAACGAATGGGAGAAACTATGAGAAAAACCAAACCAAAACAAAACATCACACGAGAAGATAGTCTGCTTCATTCTGTGTTCCTATTCCACAGTTCTTCCTCTGGATGTGGATGGCCTTTGCCTCAAGAGTCCTTCGGGAGTGTTTTAGGTCCTTGCATTCTCTTGAGAGTCCTGGCCTTTGTTTTCTTTCCCTAGCTCTGTAAAGTACTTCTCTGGTAGTTTGGTTGATACTGTCACTTCATAGAAGTTTAGCTTTTCATTCATCTCTGACTCTTCCTTCTCGTCCCCATATCTGATCACTCGCCACAGCCTTTTAATTATACCTTCTTTTCTCAGTGTAGCCCATGCCTGCCTTCCCTGCCTAGCAGTTTATCCCTTGTAACAATGGATAAAAAGGAAAAGGAAAAAAGGCAGCTCAAAACCAACCAGGAAACCATAGTTGGTACTATATGCGGTGTTTCTGCGGTTCCCCACCCACGCAAGAAGAAAGGGAGCCACGTTTTCTTACCTGTTCTCCAGGGTCAGGCTACGCAGTCATTCTAATGACAGTGTTCCGGGCTTTTTTTGATTCTTTCCATTTATATTATTGTGGTCATTATGTGTAAGGTTTCCTGGTCCTGTTACTTTGATTTCTGTCAGTTCATGTAAGTCTTCTCCATTTCTGTATTTTTTATTATGTAATATTCCATTACATTCATGTACCATAATTGTTTTTAGCCATTCTCCAGTCAGTGGGGATCTATGTTGTTTTCATTTCTTTGCCACCACAAAAAGGGCTTCAATGAATATTTTGCTGTGTATGGGACCTTTCTTTAACCTCCTTAGGGGAATACACACACACACACACACACACACACAATGTGTGTGTGTGTGTGTGTGTATGTATATGTGCGTGTATATGTGTGCTTAAAATATATATGTATGCCCCAAGGAGGTTAAAGACAAAAGAAAGGGGTGTGTGTGTGTGTGTGTGTGTGTGAGAGAGAGAGAGAGAGAGAAAGAGAGAGAGACAGACACACAGACACAGACACAGACACAGACACAGAGACACAGAGAGATTTCTGGGCCAAAGATTTGTCAGGAAATTGGGAATTTAGAAGAGGAGAATTCAGGAAGTGAACAGGTGGCTATTAATGTTAGAGAAGAGGATTGAGCTGTTTGCATCTTAACTAAAGGTAGATCTCATAAGGACTAGAAAGAATATACTTGTGTGGAGATTTGCTCATTTGAGAACAGTGTACAGATATACCCACTGAATAGGATACGATAGAGAATGATAGATGTGGCATAGAAATACAGATAACAGTGGAGGGGACTGCAAAACAAATGAAAAGAAAGACTGGATTGATAATTCATGACCTCAGATATTTGTAGAACATTGTGCAGGGTGTGGAAAATAATAAAATTGAGATCTTAACACCAGTAAATAAACACAGTCTTATAGATATAATCTAGATTTAGTTATAGGATATAACATATTTGGGGGAAAAAGTTAACTAGGCTGGACAGTAAGTTAGCAGTACCTCAGCTTCACAGAGGAGTGGCATTTGAATTGGGCTTTCTTTATTTGCTTTACCAATAGTTTAGCTTTTCACAAGATGGAGAAAGTTCACAGGAATCTTACTCAGATTCAGATTTAGATGAGCAAGGTAGAATTGATAAATGAAGTAGAAACACTGAAAACGTTGATAGAACATAGAACATCTTAGAATTACCAGGGAGAGAACACTCAATGGAATATCATATGTAACCTAGACTTGAGGAGAATTAGATTGGAAGAAGTTTGGTGAAGATAAGTATACTGTCATGGATTGACACCCACTGAGCAAAGTCACTCAATTTAGGAGAAATAGGAAATGAAGAACAAAAATTTTTAAATATTTTTTTTCAATCCATAAAACTATTTTCTTCCTGTTCATCCCCCCACCAAAAAGAAAAGAAAAAGAAGACCCTTGTAACAAAGATGCATAGTCAAACGAAACAACTTCTCACATTTGTCACGTCTAAAAAATATATGTCTTATTCTTCTACCTGAATGCATTAGCTCTCCCGTCTTGCTTCATGGCTGGTCATTGAGCTCGTTAGAGTTTTTAAAAGGTATGTGTGAACAATCTTGATGAAGAAGATAAGGAGGAGAAGCCTCAGACAGCAGTGTGACTTATAGAGAACTTACTGATTATGGAATGAAAAGAGGGCATACCAAAAATGGAAACGAGGCTGTACAAAGGAATCGCTTAGTTCTGTAAGAACAGGGAATGCAGGCAGCTTGTCAGGAATGTTATAGAGGACTGTTATGCTTTAGGCAGGAAATTTTATTAAATGATCTATTTAGTTTCATTTTGTAACAGTAATGCTACTTTTATGCAAATTGTAAAATACTGAACGTTTTGTTGCTCTCACAGTTTAAGTGTATTTTGGAGACTCTCTCTTACTTAGACGGGATGATATTAGGTCTGTCAGTGTAATCCTCTTTGCTATGATTTTTTTGGGGGTGGGATTTTAAGATTTAAATAATTCAAGAAAAGATCAGCTTAATTTCTTTTCCCTAATATTAATCTCCTTCTATGTGCAGGACACACTGTGCTAGGTATTTCTAAAGCCAAGGCCTCTGATTTTAGTACTTGTCTTTCCTAAAAGGTGAGAATTAGTTTGGAAAAAGGAGAGAAGAGACACTTTCTAGTGTATCTTTATAACATTAAAGACTTGCTTTGAAAAAAGAGTTCTTAAAAAGTTAACAACAAATAAACCACAAAATGAAAGAAGTTAATAGTTGGTAGTTGAATAGCAGAACAGGTTATGGGGTAGTTTCTAGGATAAAGTTGCCTATACAGTCATTGCTTAAATTCATCTATATTCATCTAAGGGTTGTAAGACAATATGGTGAGGAAATGGAAATTACGAAGGAGACATGACGCCTGGGAATGGTATGACGGGAGGAGAATTTGGGGACAAGGGAATAGAATGGTTCCCAGTCGGCCTCCTTTAAAGTTTACTCTTTTATTGCTTATTTTGTGTCTGTCTTTTTCAGAAACACCATTTCATTTCACTTTGCCTAAGGAAGATGATGTTATCCCACCATTGACCAACACAACTCCACCTTTGATTGGGCATCTTAAATTAGGTCCAAGGAGATACAGTACTCCTATTGATGAGTGATATGAAACTGACACTCTTTGAGCTAGAAACTCTGAGGTGTCATCCTTTATAAAAAGGATATCCTTAGGACCAGCGAAGAAATTGGGACTGGGTTATATCATTTATTCTTCTTGCTTCAGGAGTAAACTTTAAAGAATGTGACTGACTGCAGATCTTCATAGTCTCATTCTAGTCCCATTGAGGATCTGGTGACAATTTCCAGTTTCTTACATTTTGATAATTTTTTTGACCTTTTAAACAATATACCATTTGTATAGTAGAAGTAGACTGTGCTTGCTTTTTCACAGAAGATAATCAAGGTGTAGAGGGGAGTCAACTACCAAAAAAAAAAATTAAACATTGCTGTAATCTTGAGGGCAGGAGACTTTGCAATCCCAAAATGTAGCAGAGGGCTGGGCACATAGTAAGTGCTTCATAAATGTTTTAGTCATTCATTGATTGAGTAAGCAGCTACCTTGTGTGGAACACTGGAGAAAAGGAAAAGTTAGAATGAGCATCGGAAAAGGAGGGAGGAGAGTTTACCAGACTGCCTGAAAAGAGAGAAAGCTCGGTTTTAGGCAGGGACATTAAAGCTCACAGATGTGTTCCTGGGCAACACCATGTGCATGTCATATTTCTGCTTGACAGGCAGGGATGGTTAGGTAGCTCGCTCCTCTTCAGCAGCGCAGTAGCGTTCTACATTAATCTATTTGTTTTCTCTAGTCAGTGCTGGGAGGTAACTGTCATGCCGTCTGGAGTTTCCTGCTACCTATGCCTGATGCTGGCAGATGTGGGTTGGCTGAGGGCTCATGCAGCATCCTAAATCCAGATGTGGAAGTGGAACTGAATCCTGTTGCTCCTCTTAAGACCAGGTGTCAATGACAGCGTGTAGTTGTGGATATTTGTGACAGGATCTCTTCTAGGTACAACAGCTTGGATCTTGCAGACCTGTGGAATTGCAGAGGCAAACGGAAGACCCTGAGAGGCTGTATTTAATGTGTGTGCTTTAGTGGGGTTTTTTTCTTCTTCCTCCTCCTTCCTTTCTTTCAGTTGTGGACAGCTATTCAGAGAGCCTCTTAGCAGCCAGTGATGTCATGGCTGAAAGTTCTGTGGGGTCCAACGATGTTACTGATGAAAGTGAAAAAGGGGATTCCAGAGCTGTCCCAGAAGTGGATGAAAAATTGAGTCTGAAAATGAAACTGGTGAGCCCTGAGACTGAGGCGAGTGAAGAGTCCTTGCAATTTAGTTTGGAAAGGAAGTTATCTTTTTATGCATATCTGGGTAAGTTATGAAAAGTTTCTGGCCCCTTTGGTATTTTGTATTATTGACCCAATTAAGCGATAATCTTGGCTATTCTTAGCACTCCCTCTTTCTTTTTAAATTTTTTCTCAGTTTTATTGATGCTTTTTGTTTTTAATATCATAATCTTCTCTTAGTACATCCTTCTCCTTTCCCTCTGAATTTGCCTTAGAACAAAAATTAAAAACAATTTTTTAAAGTTCAGCAAAACTAACCAGCACACTGATGATCTCTAACAGTATAAGGATATATCATGCAAACTCCCTTTTTTTCCTAAGCAGTGTTAACAGTAGAAAGATTAGCTAGTGTGAATTTTGGGGAGAGGTGACTTTGTGTTGGGATGAATTTCCTCATTATTGAAGCACTGGGAATGCTGTCTATAATGGTTGCATTTTCATACTTTGATTTGGGTCATTAAGTAATAGTATACTAGAAGTACTAAATATTCTTGATTATTCAATCAAAAACTCCCTAGTTATTTGATAGTGAACCTGGTATGATGGAATGTGAATAAACTAGAGCCATAATGCCCTTGTGGGATGATATGGGAACATCATAAAATTAGCATGGCATCTTTCAAGGAGAAAAGACAGTATTTTCGTTTGAGACCACAAGGGAATTGAATGAGCTGAGTGGAGTTCTAGGTCAAGAGTGAATCAGTATGGGACACATGAGGACTGAGGAATTATAGTGAGATAGAACAATTTAGGATCACTTAGTATGAGACTATAGACAGTATGAGAATAGATAGTTTGCTGCTCATTTACCTTGTCTTACTCTTTTTGTATAGTTTCTTTTCCTTTGTTAGGATTTTTTTTAAAACTAGAAAGTATTTTCTGATTGGGATGTATGGAGATGTGGGTCCTAGGGCAAGTAGGCATTGAAGATGGGTACCAGGATAGAGTGGCATTGGCAGAAGGAGAATATTAGGTTGTTAGGGATTAGATGTGGCAAATCTCTGAACCCAAGAAGCCATATCAACCCTGTACTTTCAAAAGTCATAGGATCATAGAATTTAATAGTACCTTGGGTTAAATAATTTGCAACACAGGTAGTTAGTAGCAAAGTTGGAACTTGAACCCAGGCCCTCTGCCCCTAAACCTAGTGCTCTTTCTTGTTTGTTTTACACTGGATCAAAGGGTATACACAGTTTTTATCTTTTGGATATATTTTTCAAATTATTTTCCAGATTGACTTGACAACTTCCCAGTTCCACCAGCAGTGCATTAATTAACGTGCCTGTTCTCCCGTGGCCCTTCCAGCAATTTTCCTTTTCCGTTTTTGGTTCTCTCTGCCCGTCTGAAGGGTGTGGAATAGAGCTTCCGAGCTGTTTTCACTTGCGTTTTTCTTACGCTTAGAGATTTCAGGTGATTGTTGGTAGCCTAGAGTTCTTTATTTGCAGACCTCTTATTCATAGTATTTGACCATTTATTTACTGGAAGATGAGTCTTATTTTCTGTTTGTACCGATTTTCTCTGTAGTTTAGATGTCAGCACCTCATCAGAGATATTTGCTGCAGAGATTTTTTCCCCCAAATAGTTATTTGTTCTGATTCTGCCTGCATTGCTTTTGTTTGTTCAAAAGCCCTTTCAATTTTATACAATAACACCTCTCTCTTTTACTTTGTAATATTTCTATCCCGTGTTTGGTCAAAAACTTCCCTCCCTTCCAATTGTGAAAATGCCTTATCACTTCCTTCTCTGATGTGTTTAATATAACCTTTTCTGTGTTGGTTCTGCACCCATTTTGAGCACATTATGGAACATGGCTTGAAATCTTCAAATTCTCTCAGATTGCTTTCCATTTTTTCTAATAGTTGTAGAATATCGAGTCCTTAACCGAGTTAGCAGATGTGTTTATCGAACATGGTACTAATTACAGTGTTCAGTTTCTTCTGGATTCTAGTGCTGTTTCCACGGTATTGGGTCCTTGTAGGCACATGCCTTGAGTTGGGGATCTGTTTACCAGGGAAGTTTATAGACTTGAAAGGCAAAAGTTTTGAGGCCAAAGAAAAGGCTCTTGGTCACTCATTCCAGTTAACAGATTGGAATTGTACTGCAGTTCGTTGAAATCCAAGCCTAGGGCTGGAACCAGGGGCAAAATGATGCTCCAGGAGAGTAGATTTAGAGTCAAAGGACTTAGGCTTGAGTCCTGGCTCTGCTGCCTTCTACTCTAACGGTAAAATGAGGGAGTGAGACTAAGATAATCCCTAAGGTTCCTTCCTGCTCTTACTCTGTGCTCCCTTACATCATACAATAAAGAGGCTCCCTCAAGGAGCTCACAGTCTAATAGGGGAGACAGCCTGCAAACAGATGCAATATACCGGATAAACAGGAGAGAACAGAGGGAAGGCACTGCAATGGAGAAGGGTTAGGGAAGGACGTGGAGCTTTCTGCCTTTTGTTTCTACTGTCAGAGATCATAGTCACTGGAACACAAGTTAAGTCAGTCTCCATGAATGTTTGTATCTCATTTATAAACGATGAAAATAATAAAACTCATAGTTGGTAAGTAATCTTCCCTATTACTCCTCAGATTTTTCAGCTGAACTTGGATTATCCAAACCACTTTTCAAGTTGCTCACTCTTCTTCTTTTAAAAAAAAATTGTTTTTTACAAAAAGTTTTAATTTACGGAATAAAACAAGCATTTTCATAACACAGTACGGTAAAAAGAGGTGATTGTACAACTTGTTATTCCCTTTAAATATATATTGAAGTTATCATAATTGTTTTTCCTTTTTTCTTCCCTCCACTTTCCCCTTCCTCCCCTCCTCCTCCCAGAGATGGCTGCCATTAGACACAAATATGTATATAAACATAAAATCATTCTATATATACTTCTGTTTGTTAGTTCTTTCTCTGGATGCATGTGTCCTTTGTAGTGAATTTGGATATTTATAATAGTTAAAGTAACTTACTCAAAGTTGTTCTTAAAACTGTTGCTGTTACTGTATACAGCATTCTCTTGGATCTGCTCATTTCGCTCCTCCTTATCTCGTACAAGTCTTTCCCTGTTTTTCTCAGATGACCGAGCTAGTTATTTGTCATAGCTTAGTAGTATTCTATCCAAATCATATACCGTAACTACATTTTCCAGTTGTTTACCACCACAAAAGAGCTGCTATAAATATTTTAGAACATAGAGGTTCTTTTCCTCTTTCCCAGTCGTCTTTGGAAGTAGACTTAGTGGTGATATTGCTGGGTCAAAGGGTAGGCAGTTTAATAACTGTCTGTGCACAATTCCAGATTGCTCCCCGCAATGGTTAGATCAGTTCACAATTCCACCAATAATGACTTAGTGTCCCAATTTTTCTATCTCCTCTCCAACATTTGCTGCTTTCCCTTTCATTCATTTTAGCCAATGTGATAGGTATGAAATGATATTTCAAGGTCATTTTAATTTGCGTGTCTCTAATCAATAATGATTTAGAGCATTTTTTCATATGACTAAGTTGTTTTATTGTTCTTAGGGACTCCAGTTTCTATGTGGATGATTTTTATGGTATCATGACTACCATCTCAGGGAGAGGCAGAATGCGGAATAGCTAGGTCATTGAACTTGGAGTCAGGAATTCAGGAAGACCTGTATCTGAATCCTACCCCAGACACTAGTTGAGTGAACTTAGCCATGTCAGGCAATCTTTCTGAGCCTCACCTTCCTCATCTCTGCTGCTTAGTTTTGATGATAATATTTGAGAAGTTAATATTTGTGAAGTGCTTTTCAGACTTTAAAACATTATACAAAGGTGAAATATTATTTTAATTACTCAATTTATCTTTATTTAGATCTGAGGTTCTTAACCTGTTTGTGTCATGGATCCTTTGCACAGTCTAGTAAAGCTTATGAACACCTGAAAATAATATTTTAAAATGCACAGAATAAAATATGTAAATTACAAAGGAAACCAATTATATTGAAATACAATGATTTATATTTGAAGCCAAATTAAAATTTAAAAATATTTAACTTTAAAAAGGTAGATATTAAAAAAAATGAACAAACCCCAGGTTAAGGGACCCCTGATTTAGAGATATGTAGGTGACAGTTTTAGAACCTGCAGCTAAGTAATTTCATATAATATTTTTGGTTATGTCCACTTAGTTCACAACAGTGAGGATATGGATTGTTAGGAATGGGGAATGCTTGTATTGTTAAATCATAGTTAATGATTTTTTCCTTCTGTTCCTATTCTTTATTCCTATTTCTTCCTACTGCTGAGTGGGGGAAGAAAGAGTAGAAGAATAAGGAGGTTTTTAGGTATGATACTAACTGGATTATTTCTCTATTTTTCTCCCTTCCCTCCTTGCCTGTGTTTTTGTTCAGAGCCTAGAAGTGGTGAAAAGAAAAATGGATCCACTGCTGTTGCTGAGTCTGTTGCCAGGTAACCAGAGCTTGTTGCTATGCAGAGCAGTCTCATACAGAGCCACTGGTAATGAAGGAAAAGATGATTTATCGATAGTAGAAAAAAATTAAAATGAAACCTAGAAGAAAGGATTTGTAGGAGGAAAGATTGAATGTCACAGTTTTTTTCATTAATACTCTTATAAGACCAGTGTTTTGTCTGCTAATTCTTGACTAAAATGTTGACAAAAACAATTTTTAAAAATTTGCTCCAGTAATCATATTAGAATCCTCATCCTGAGCCTCTTTAGCCTTGGCGGGGCTCTAATGTGTGGCAGGAGACAGCTGGGTGGTCTTCTAGAGGGTCTTATGGGCTTTGTCCCTTATGGCTTTCAGCTGGTAGCCATTATATAAGATTGAAGCAGCTAGGTGGTGCAGTGGATAGAGCACCAGTGCAGGAGTCAGGAGGACCTGAGTTCAAATCTCACCTCAGACACTGGACACTCACGAGCTGTGTGACCTTGACCAATTGCCTCATCCTGGGTCATCTCCAGTCATCCTGATGAATATCTGGTCACTGGATTCAGATGGCTCTGGAGGAGAAGTGAGGCTGGTGACCTGCACAGGCCTCCCTCGCTCAAAACAAAGTCCAGTACAAGTCATGTCATTATCTCTCTGATGGCGTGGTCTTCTTTGGCAACGAAGGACGAACACACATTATATGAGATCATTTCTAGTGAGTGTCCCAAACTAACTGCAGTTTGGTGGTGTATCGTTCTTGATCTTGTTATTGTTGGCTCTTAGAGAAGATCGTTGGAGTTAGTGTCCCAGACTGATAGCTGTGTTGTGCTGGGTTGTGGTTGTGGTGGTGGTGGTGGTGGTGGTGGTGGTGGTGGAGCGTCGTGTGGTCTTGGCTCTTTCTTGCTATGATGCCTTGAGGGTGACAGTATCTTTAGATTCCAGCCTGTGTAGTAGAGCTTTGCCATCTGGTGGCTATCGGAGGGTATAAAAGTCTCATCTGCTACTGACTATAATACTACTGAACATTAAATTCCAGTAGCACTGCTTAAAGCATGACAGAGCAAGTTCTTTGATACAATCCTGTTCCTACCTCTTGTTTACTACATATTCTGGAAAAAAGAATTTCATCACTCTGGACTTAATATCTCTTCCTGTAAAATGAACTTAATGTTTCTGGGTGTGGTTTATATGTTACTTTAGAATTTTCTGCTAAATACCCTTTATAAATCTATAGTCTTACAGTGGAGAAAAAAACATTTGTTTTACTCTGTAGTTGTGGTATTGTATTCCAGATGTCGCTTATTGTTGGTCTGCATGTACAATTTAATTTATTTCTAAAGTTAGAGAAAACCTTAGAGTGTGGGACAGAGAGCAAGGGTGGGAGTGTAACAAAGGAAGAGATTGGAATGAAAGGAAGTGGTTGTTAATATGCGTTATTGGTGATGGTATTAGTATATGTTTATCTTGTTTTAAAAGCATACCCAAACAGATGAAAATCTTGATCTGTAGGAAAAACTAGATTGTGGGATATGGTTTCTTTACAAATAGATTGAACACAGGAGTACTTGAGCTTCTTTTTTTGTTTCTGTGTTTCTGTACACAGTAGCTCTCATAAGGTTATGTTTAGAAGAAGGATCATTCTGTCTTCTGCCTACACAAGAAGAAGTGTTGCTATTTTCGTCCATTTGTAAGATTATATAGTGCCAGTAAGAGCTGAGCACTGCAGTGGGACAGAAATGCTGTTGGATGATAGCATGGGGCTAGGGATTGTGGGATTATGTTATTGTTCCTGATGACTTTCCTCATGCAGATTTTCTTAGGCTGCATTAGGCATATAAGAAAGCTGCATCTTGGGTCAAGGGAAGAATTATGGGAGAAGAAATGTGAAGGAAGGTTATTTACCTGCGGTGCCTGAGAGATATTTCTGTTATGTAGCACAGTGCTTGATACAGTCATCACTTAGTAAAAGCTTGTTGTCTGATTGAAAGTTGTTTATTCTCGCCAAACAAATGTAGACTTATCGCTTTACTCTGTTATCCTTAGTTCTCAGAAGACAGTGTCTGTGTTTAGCCGTGTCTGTGAAGTCCGGCAGGATGATGAAGCCAAAGGCCGTGATACCCCATCAGATCTTATCAGGTAAGCATTATTTTCATAATATCTTTGCTCCCATATTAAGTCATAAATTGATTGATGCCAGAAACTGCTATGTTCTCTCTTTGTGGTTTCCAATTTAGTTTTTCATTTGACTGTGGCATATTTAAGCCAGACTGAATCCTGTTTATTTCAAAAATGATCTTTGAAAAAGAAAGGGCCCTTTCTTTTTCCTGTGGCCTTTATATTTACATCTGTTCCCATCTTTTGTTCTGTCTTCTCCAGAAGGTGGCATTCTCAGTCTTCCTCTCTCTATTGAATATTCAACCTCTCCCTATTTTTCCTTACCTCCTGCTTTTCAACATGCTTAAATCTATACCCACATCCTTAAAAAAACTTTCCCTATTCTCTCCCATCCCTCAAGCTTTCATCCTATATTTCTTTTCCCTTTCTCAGTGAAATTCTTTGAAAAAGCTGTCTGTACTTGGTGCCTCGATTTGCTGTCCTCTCACTTTAACTCCTTGAAATCTGACTTTTGACCTCATCACTCACATAAAACTGCTGTCTCTAAAGTTACCAGAAATCTCTTAGTTGCCAGATCTGAAGGTCGTCTCTGTCCTTATCCTTGACCTCTGCTGCACTTGACGTTATTGATCACCCTTTCCTGCTGGATACTGTGTTCTGTATGGGTTTTCATGATACCACACTCTGCTGGTTCTCCTCCCACCTGTCTGACCACTCCTCAGTTTCCTTTCCTGTCTTACCTATGGGGGTTCCCCAAACTTCTGTCCTAGGTCCTTTTTCCTTTTCCTCCTGTACTTTTTCTTTTGGTAACTTCATTAATTCCCATGGGTTTAACTATCATCCATATATAGATGACTGCCAGAACTACATATCCAGACCCAGTCTTTCCCCTGAGTTTCAGTCCCACGTTACCAGTTGTATATTGGACATTTCCGACTGGATATCTCATTGACACCTCAAATTCAGCATGTCCAAAACTGAACTCCCAAACCCATCCCCTTTTTCCAAACTTCCCTCTTTTTTTTTGAAGATACTATCATCTTTTCTGTCTTCTAGGTTTGTAACCTCAACATTATTCTGAACTTTCTTACCTTTATTCGCCTCACATAACCAACCATTTGTCACATCTTGTCAATAACATCCTGGCTTCTGTGGCCCAAGTCTTTCTTTTCTCCATTCCAGTGCGTCCTGTGCACACTGATGCGAAAGTAATTTTTCTTAAGCTCAGATCTGATTGTAATTCCCCTACTTTTTCAGGTGTCTTGCTTCTAAGAGCAAATATAAACCCCTGTTTAGTTTCTTATAATTTGTTTTTAAAATTTATTTATTTTTAGTTTTCTACAATCACTTCCATGAGTCTTAGATTTTTCTCCCCCTCCCTTTCCCCTTCCTTCCCAAGATGCCATGCAATCTTATATGGTTTCTATATATACGTTGTTGTTAAGCAGATTTTTACATTAGTCATGTTGCATAGGGGAATTAAAATGAATGAGAAAACAAAGCAAAACAAAACATAACACAAGAGAAAATATTCTGCTTCGTTCTGCATTCCAATTCTATAATTCTTTTTTGGATGTGGATGGCATTTTGCCTCGAGTCCTTTGGGAATGTTTTAGGTCTTACATTGCTGTGAAGGGCTAAGTCTATCAGAAAAATTCCTCACACGCTGTGGTTTTTACTATATACAAAGTTCTCCCGGTTCTGCTGCTTTCACTCAGTGTCAGTTCATATAAATCTTTCCAGGCCTCTCTGTAGTCTTTCGGTTCATCATTTCTCATAGCACAATAGTATTCCGTTACATTCATACACCACAATTTGTTCAGCCATTCCCCAATTGATGGACATCCCCTTGATTTCCAGTTTTTGGCCACCTCAGAGAGAGCTGCTATAAATATTTTTGTACATGTGGGAATCTTTCCCATTTTTATGATCTCTTTGGGATACAGTCCTAGAAGTGATATTGTTAGGTCAAAGGGTATGCACATTTTTGTAGCCCTTTGGGCATAGTTCCAAACTGCTCTCCAGAATGGTTGGATCAGCTCACAGCTCCACCAACAATGAATTAGTGTTCCAGCTCTCCCACATCTGCTCCACCATTTATCATCTTCCTGTTCTGTCACGTTAGCCAACCTGATAGATGTGATGTGGTATCTCAGAACTGTTTTGATTTGCATTTCTCTGATCAATAGTGATTTAGAGCATTTTTTTCATATGACTATAGATAGCTTTAATTTCTTCCTCTGAAGACTGCCTGTTCATGTCCTTTGACCATTTATTAATTGGGGAACCCTATTTAATTTTTAAAGCCCTTTACAGCCTGGTCCCAATCTGTCTTTCCAGCTTCAGTGGACTTCACTCTTCCTTCCTGTACTCTACAGTCCAAATGATATTTCATCCCCCATCTCTGTTCCTTTTTTACATTAGATATTTTTCATACCTGGAATGCATTCTCTTCTCACCTTTGCCTCAGGGAGTCCTTTTTCTATGAGATGCAGCTCATGCAGTCCTTTCTGTATGAAGCTTTTCCTGATCTCCCCAACTACTAATTCTCTCTTTCCCAAATCTTACATTTAATTAATTTTTATATATTTGCTTTTATTCATTTTATATTTATGCTTTGGATACTTATATGTACCAGGTATCCCAAAAGTCTTAGTGCAGTTTTGAGCTTTTGTAGCTTGAAACTGCACTAAGCCTTTTGAGATACTCTCCACTGTCTCCTCTTTAGAAGGCAAACTCTTTGCAGGAAGAGTTGTTTTCATCCTTTGTACGGGTGTCCCAACTGTCTCATATAATGAATAGCTTGTAGTGATGCTTAACAAGTGGTTGTTGATTAATGATTTGCTGAGGCAGTGTTCCAAACATGTGTGTAGGTGTAGCACATTGGTATTGTTAACCTTGATGTCAGAGAGCCAGATTCATTTTGACACGGCTCAGTCTCCATAAACTTTTTTTTAATATTATGAAACTTTTCATTTTTACATGTAGTTGATTTAACTTAACATTATACCTTCAAAGTTCGTGTACAGCAACCAGCACAGTGACACAGCTCTTATGTATCGTCATCCTTTATCTGTTGGCAGTGCACGTGGGAGATCTGCCAAGCCTCTGTCAAGATCTGACAGACACTAACCCCAATTTGGTCTGGTTTGCCAGTATCATTTTATGTAATCACTTCAGTGCATTTACTGTCGGTTGGAGTGGGTCTGAATGTTAGTGAATTGTTTTTATGGATTTTCACTTGAACTTTATTTTCATTGAAAAGGGTGTGTGTATTTGTTTTTTATTTTTTTATTTTTTAATGTTTAACAATCACTGCCATACAATTGAGATTTTATCCCCCCACACCTACCCCCACTACCCCCCTCCCTCCCCACGACTGCATACAATTCTGTATAGGTTCTACATATACTTTCCTATTGAGTATATTTTCACCATAGTCATGCTATGTAGTCAGACTAAAATAAATGAAAGAAATCATATCACAAATCAAAACATGATACACAAAAACATACACATACACAAACATGATCTGCTACATTCTGCGAATGACTTCCATATTTCTTTCTCTGAGTGTGGAAGGCATTTTGCCTTGAGAACCACCACTGGAATTTTTTTTTTTTTAAGAAGTTCTTGCGTTATTACGAAATTCCAAGTCTACCAGAAAAAACTCTCGCACACTGTGGTCGTTGCTGTGCACAAAGTTCTCCTGGTTCTGCTCCTTTCACTCAGCATCAGGTCATATAAGTCCTTCCAGGCCTCTCTGAAGTCTTCTTGTTCATCATTTCTTATGGCACAATAGTACTCCATTACATTCATATACCATAATTTATTCAGCCATTCCCCAATTGATGGACATCCCCTTGACTTCCAGTTTTTGGCAACTACAAAGAGTGCTGCTATAAATATTTTTGTACATGTGGGACCCTTTCCCATTTTTATGATCTCTTGGGATGCGTGTATTTGTAAAGGAGTTGTACTTGGACAAATTCAATAACTTTTGGCATTTGCTTCATGCCCCTACCCTCCGGAGGGTCTTGTGCTTTCCCAAGAAGGTTAACTCCATAGTTTGAAAAACTGTGACCTATAACTGTATCTGAGAACTTCTGTCCTGATCAGATAGCCAGTGTGTGTTCATCCTTCGTTTCCAAAGAAGACCGTGCTATCAGAGAAATAATGACTTTGTTTTGAGTGAGGGAGGGCTGTGCAGGTCACCAGCCTCACTTTTCCTCTGGAGCCATCTGAGTCCAGTGACCAGATATTCATCAGGATGACTGGAGATGACCCAGGATGAGGCAATTGGGGTTAAGTGACTTGCCCAAGGTCACACAGCTAGTGAGTGTCCAGTTACTGAGGTGAGATTTGAACTCAGGTCCTCCTGACTCCTACACTGGTGCTCTATCCACTGCACCACCTAGCTGCTTCAATCTTATATAATGGCTACCAGCTGAAAGCCATAAGGGACAAAGCCCATAACTACCCTTTAGAAGACCACCCAGCTGTCTCCTGCCACACATTAGAGCCCCACCAAGGTTAAAGAGACTCAGGATAATAAAGCTTAATCTACTCTCAGGTAAAATCCAAATCCTTTGCCTGTCGTTATTCTGTCTGACCTGTGAAGTCTTATCTTGCTAGCTGTCATAGATGGCCATTATCCATCCTTTTACCTACCTTGCCTGCTAACCCCTATAAATAGACTCTTTTATTTCTTTGAAGTTGCTTTTCTGTCTTTTTAAAATTAAATTTATTTTTTTGATTCAGCAAAAATCCACGTCCTGCCTGTTTCCCCTCTCCTTCTTCCCCCATTCCTCTTGAGAATGAAATTAACATCCCCCTTAAAAATGAGCTGCAGAACGAGATAAACAAAGCAGATGAATTAGGCACGGCCCGCAGAAGGGGAGAACACGGGTGTGTTTCCTCGCGCACTTGGAGCCTTTCGCCTGTTCACCCTTCACTGCTTGTGTTTCATTATTAGTTCTCTGGAGTCGTGGCTGGTCATTGCGTTGATCTGAATCCGTAAGTCTGTCAGAGTTGTTTGTCCGTATGGTAATGTTTTCATTGTATAAGTTGTTCGGGTCTTGTTTTCTTTACATCATTTTATACAAGTCTTCTCAGGTTTCCCTGAAACCATTCACTTTATCATTTCTTATATAGCACAATAGTACATACTATATTTTCTCAATTACACGGAAAAACAATGTTTAGCATTCGTTTTTTAAAGTTTTGAGTTTCAAGTTCTCTGCCTCTCTCCCTCTCCACCCCCTTCATTGAGGAGGCAAGCGATTTGATAATGGTTATGCGTGAACAGTCATGCAAAGCATGTTTCCATATTAGTGTATCATACTAGAAAACAAGAAAATTCATGCTGGAAATAAGCATGCTTCGGTCTGCATTCAGACTCCATCAGTTTTTTCTCTGGAGATGGAAAGCATTTTTCATCATAAATCATTAGGAATTGTCATTGTCCTGCTGAGAATAGCTACGTCATACCAGCTGATCATCGTACAACGTTGCTGTTACTGTGGACAATGTTCTCCTGGTTCTGTTCAATATACTTTGCATCAGAAGGGATACACTGAAGAAGGGTCAAGAGCTAAAATTATAAGAGGAAGTGTAATAGGACCAAATACCACGTCTTACTCTCAGCTTCTTAGGTCCAAGATGGAGGAGACATGGCTAGATACCAGTTCATCAAAAAAATATCTAGGAGTCTTACTCTTAATCAGTATTCTTAGATATTTAAATAGACCTGTGATGTCATCAGTTTGGGAGTTCCTTCACTTCATATCTCAACCTATTCATGTTTGCCTATTTTTATCCAAGTCCTCCTAGAAGTTCACCATAGGAGTTCTATCCCACATTCTGGAGGCATTCTTCCCTTGGTCCCTACATCTTGAGGATTCCAATGGAGCAGTCTGGCTCTCTATGTGTCATCCCTCATTTTTCCCACTTCGTAAGAGGATTCAAAAAACTACAGTATGATTCAGCAGTGTGACATAAAAGCCATGAAAATTAATGGAGTCTTAGACTTCATTAAAAGAGATGCCATTTCTAAAAGTAAGGAGTTAGAGTCCTGTTGTCCTCTCTTCTGGTCATCAGCCTACATTTAGAAATAATGTGTTCAAATATGAGTGTCATGTTTTTGGAAGGATGTTGGTAAACTGAGAAATATTTTTAGCATACTGGATAGTGAACTAGCCTTGAAACCAGGAATAACAGGGTTTAAGACCACCTCTGTGGACCCTGGGCAAATCACTCTTTTAATGCTCTAGACCATTTTGTGAAGACTGTAAATCACGGAAAAGATGCAGATTTATGTAGTTCAAAGCATTTTCCTTTCCTGGCAGTTGCCTGAACTAGTGAAACCATAGAAACAGTCCCTACCCCTATGAATAAACTTATGGGCACCATATCAGTTGAGGGGACTGAGGATGTTTACCTTGGAAAAGAGGAGACTCACGGAGGACATGATAAGTGTCTTCGAATATTTGAAGCATTTGCACTGTTAAGCTGTATGGGACTTGTTCTATTTAGCCCAGAAAGTAGAACTACCTAGGGACAATGTGTAGATGTTGCTCCCCCCCCCCCCCAAAAAATGAGATTTAAACTAGAAAATAAAAATTATTTAATAATATGGACTGTCTTCGAACACAGTAGTATGTTTCCTCTTATTAGAGATCATTAAGCAAAAACTGAATGATCATTTGCCAAGTATGTTATAAAGAGAATTATTTTCAGACTTGGGTTGGTCTCCTAAATGATTGCTGAGAAGTGTCTTCCAGCTCAGGTTCTGTGATTCCTTCTGCTCATCCACAACCTATCATTTTGTCAGTTCCTCTCAGTTCTGTGTCTGCATCATCTTGCTTTCCATTCCATCGAAGGTTCTTTGTACCATGGCCCTGCGCTGTTATAACGGCCTCCTTAGCCCTTCCCTACTTACCTCCTTTAGCCCGGTGATAGCAGATCCAAGGCATGGTTCTAATTGTCATTCCTCTGTTCAGAAACCTTTTACAAGAATTAATTATTCATAGAACAAGTCATAGACTTCGTATTAAAGCATTAGAGGTCCTTGACTTTTTATTCCCAACCTATCACTATTGTCTTATTGAACCCTGTATTGCAATCAAGCTGGCCTAATTGAAATTTCTCCCTTTCTCGCATTCCCACCCATCACAGTTTTATCCTTTCTTGGGAGTCTAGTTCACATGCCATCTTTTCTACGAAGTCTTCTTGATCCCCAGCTATAAAAATTTTTCCTTCTACTTTGCTCCTCTAACATTTTGCCTGAAGTTCTCCTTATCACATTTTGTTTTCATTATGATTGTGTACATCCCTTATTTCCCCTACTTGATTTTAAGCGCTCTGCGTTCACAGAAAATAATTTGTTTGTATTTGTATCCTTCATGGGAACTAGCCCAAATGAGGACTTAAATATAGATTTAATTCAATTAGTTATTGTATCCTCTCTCTTATATAGTGCCTTTCTTTGAAAAAGAAGTACCCAGCAACTCAGGTATAAAAAACTTGAAGAATCATGTGAACATTCAACGTCTCATTCTAGGCCATCCTCCCCAGAAAGTAGAGAATTCATTTGGATGCTATATTTTTGATTGTTTGGTTACTGAAACTAGAGCTGCTATGTGAGCATTGAAATGAATATGTTTTCATTGCTTTTAGCTCCTCTAGATTTTTTTTGTTTGTTTTATAGTATCTTCAGAGACGTGTATGTTCTGCATCCTTTGATTTCAAGTAGGAATACTTCCGAGAGTCTTATTCCTCAGAACAGTACATTTGGTTTTGCTGGGATTTGTTTCTTATCCTTCAGAAACATTCTGTCACCCTGCATCTGTCTCTGTCTCTTTAAGTGGTGGCAGGATTACTTGCTTTGAAAAAAACTGTCCATTTTTATAGCATTCAGAGTGTATGTCTAGTTTTTACTAAAAATTCACAAGTATGGAATTTCGCTTTGTCTAATTTTACCACTGGAGAGCTCAGTTTTTGAGCCTGAAAAATGAAATTAACATAGTAGTACTTATCAAAAAGAAATTGCAGTTTGAATCATCATCATTAATAAGCATTTATTAAGCACTGAATATGTACTGGGCACTGTGCTGATCTTTGGGATTATAAAGGACGACAAAAAATACAATTCATGCCTACTAAGAGTTCACATTGTACTGGAAAAGACAATATTAAAACAACTATGTGTGTATAACGTGTATGAATGTATATGCACAAGTACGTATGTGTGTATCTACGCACACAGTGTAGATGGGAGGGAATGCACTAGAGTGGGTGACAGAGGGAAGGAGAAGGAGACCAGGAAAGTCCTTTTGAAGAAGATGGGGCCTGAGCAGAGACTTAAAGGAGGCCACGTAAACCAGTACACAGAAGTGAGACAGGAGAACATTCTAGGCAAGCAGGAACGCTGTTGAGAAGGCATAGCGTCAAGATTGTGTCATGTCTGAGGAAAAACAAGGAGACCAGTGTCACAGTGTGCTTGAATATGTGAAGAAGGATACATGTATCCTGTAAGTCTAGGAAGGCGCTGGTTAGGCTGTGGAGGGCTTTAAAAACTAGACACCAGATTTTTGTGGCATCTTGTAGGCAGTAATAGGGAGCCACTAGAAAATATTAAGTAGGAAACTGATGTAGTCAGTTTGTCCTTTAGAAAGATCAGCTGAGTGGAGGATAGACTGGAAGGGGAGAAACTTGTGCTAGGGTTACTGACAGTGGCTTTTGCAAGAGTGTGAGGTAATGACTTGAATACGTGTCAGTCAGTAAGTACCAAGTGCCTTTTTACGTACCAAGCACTGTGCTAATCGCTGGGAATATACAAAAAGGCAAAAGAAAGTCTGTGCCCTCGAGGCCCTTACAATGTAATGTAAACAGCAAGCAGACAGATACGTACAAGGAAGCTGTGTGTTTGTCCTTCGTTGTGAAGAAGACCATGCCATCAGAGAAATAATGACATGACTTGCACTTGACTTTGTTTTGAGTGAGGGAGGGCTGTGCAGGTCACCAGCCTCACTTCTCCAGAGCTGTCTGAATCCAGTGACCAGATATTCATCAGAATGACTGGAGATGACCCAGTATGAGGCAATTGGGGTTAAGTGACTTGCCCAAGGTCACACAGCTAGTGAGTGTCCAGTGTCTGAGGTGAGATTTGAACTCAGGTCCTCCTGACTCCTGCACTGGTGCTCTATCCACTGCACCACCCGGCTGCCCCCTTACAAGCAAGCTGTATGCAGGATAAAAAGGGCATCAGAGAGGGAAGGCATTAGAATTAGAGATTCTTTGGAAGATGAGATTTTATTTGAGACTTGAAGGAAGTGAAGGAAACCTTGGGTAGACATGAGAAGGGAGAGCAAAATACCTAGATCTGAGAGATAGGGAATGTCTTGTTTGTGGAACTAGGATTGAAGAATATGTGAACAGAGTGAGGTATGAGACTAGAAAAATGGTGAGTTATGAAGAGCTTTGAATATCCAACAGAGGATTTTGTATTTGATCCTGGGGGTAATAGGGAACCTCCTTGAGGTGGGGGAAGAGGCATGAGGGTGGGAGGGAAAGGGGAGTGATATGGTCAGACCTGTGCTTTGGAAAAAATCATTTTAGTGGCCAGTTAGAGAATGGATTGAAGTGAGGAGAGACTTGAGACAAGCTGACCCACAATAATCCAGGCATTAGACGATGGGGGCCTGCACCAGGGTGTTGGCCGTGGCAGGAGAAGAGAAGGGGGCGTATTTGAGAGATGTTGCAAAGGTGAAATCGACAGGCTGTGGCCACAGTTTGGTCGTGGGAGAGGACAGGGGAGAAAAATAGTGAGGATTCCAGGATGATTACTAGATGCTGCCCTTGACAGTAATAGGAAATTTGGAGTGGGGAGGAGTTGGAGGGAAAGATGATGAGTTTGGTTTTAGATGTGTTTAGTTTAAGATGTCTACTGAATAGCCAATTTGAGATGTCTGTAAGGCAGTTGGAGCTGCGAGATTAGAGATCAGCAAAGAGGTTATGACAGGATAGGTAGATTTGGAAATAATCTGTATAGAGATGATAATTAAGTCCATGAGAGTTAATGAGATCAACTGGTGAAGTAGTATAGAGGGAGAATGGAAGAAGGCCCAAGAACCCTATGGGACACCTACAGTCTGAGTTTGATCTAGAAGAGGATCCAGCAAAGGAGCTTGAGAAAGAGTTGGTCAGATAGGTAAGAGAAGCAGGAAAGAGTGGTATCCCAAAAACCTAGGGAGAAGAAAGTATCAAGAAGGAGAGAGTGTTCAACAGTGTCAAAGGCTGCAGAAAGATCTAGGAGAAGGAGAATTGAGAAAAAGCCATTGGATTTGGCAATGAAGAGATTGATTGTAACTTTCAATGGAGCAGTTTTACTGTCATGATGAGGTTGGAAACTATATTGTAAGCCATTAAGAATGAGAGGACATGAAGTAGAGGCACCTATTGGCTATGATCTTTTCAAGGAGTTTAGCCTTAAAGGGCAGAAATTATAGGATGATATTTATCAAGGATGAAAAGATCAAGTGAGGATTTTTTTCAGGATGAGGGGAGACCTGGCATGTTTTTAGACAGTAGGAAAGGAGCCAGTAGACTGAGAAAGGATGCAACCTGTTAAAAGAGATGATACAGAATAGGATCGCTTGAGTGAGTAGATGGTGTTAGTCATGGTAAGGAGTAAAGCCACTTCTTCACGTGAGATAGCAGCGAAGGGGGAGATAGTGGTAGAAAACATCTGAGTGATAGGAGATGAGGATGAGGGATTGGTGTGAACTCCAGTTTTTTCTGGAAAATATGAGGCAAATTTCTCAATTAGGGGTGCAGGGAAAGGGGAAGCCATGGGAGATCTGAGGAAGGTTGAAAAGATTTGGAAGAGCTGTGAAGAGTGAGATAGTGTATTGATAAGAAAGTTAAAGAATAATTTGCATAACAGCAGTCAGGGCCCAGCTGAGGTTGTGTAACATAAATTTTTAGTGTACTCAACCAAAATGATTGCACGTGTGATTTTCTACACATTTGTTCAGCAGTACACGTGTAGAAGCAAAGGGGGCAGATGACGGGAGTTATCTAAGATCATGACCTTGTGTGTTAAGTATGAGTGTGAGAAATTGAGGATGACTTGAGAGGATGGTGGTGTTGACAGCAATAGGCAGGCATGAGAGACTAGACACCGCACAGATGTTCGCAGTAGAAGAATGTTAGGAAGTCATGAACTTATGTTTAAGGATAGAAGAACACGAGGAAGAATATTCTTTAGGACGAGAATCTAATACTTAATGAGCAGAAAATCTTTTCTCATATATATTGATATCTTCATTAGCTTTCATAGTTTCTTTAAGTCAACTTTAAGAATTCCTAAACACCGAGATTTAGGTGAGTATGTCTATGTGGCTAAACCGTGAGGCTGTTAAAGAGCTTACTTATTTTTGATAATTCCAGTATTAATTTACTTGGAGAATCCTACGTGAATTCGTTGATTTTTATGGGCTTTAGTTTCCCAGTCGATAAGATCAGAATATTACGAAGGTTAATGTATTAATGAACCTGTTATAACATCTCCGAGCAAGTGTCACGAAAACAATAGACGTGGCATCTTGTTTGAACCGTCATTTGGCGCTCCCGCTGTCTTTACTGCCTTTTTTTCCTCCGATATTAAAGCCCTGAAACCTGAATGCAGCAATGCAGGTGAGATACCATTAGAGTTACAGGAAGAGTTCTAGCTTCAGTCTGTGAATCTCTATGCAGTGCCTTTGTTAAAAAACAAAAACAAAACACTGTATAAATTAGGCACTCAATTGTAATGTTCATTTAGGGCACATGCATCTTGTGGCTTCAGTATTTTGTACTAAGATGCAAAAAATTCTTTTGGTGTTAGAGAAATTGATAGTTGAATGGGGCTGAGTGTCCCAAAGGTATTTTATCCAAGTTATACAGATATCTAAAGACAATGTCATTTTTCAAATCCCACCTAAATATAGCACAGAATTAGAGCGATACTGGTTATGTTAGATAATGATTTGTCTACACCTCTGATCTGATGGCTCACTAGAATCATTGTTGAATATGACAGTTATCATTTGAATTGATGGCCTGAGGGTTCAGGATGCCAGCAGGACAGTCCATGTGAATTCTTCCATCTCATCTCAGCAAATTAATGGGAAAGGTTATTATATATAAAAAGACACACTCTGCCATACATAGGAGCAAT
Source organism: Notamacropus eugenii (assembly GCF_028372415.1). NCBI lineage: Eukaryota > Metazoa > Chordata > Mammalia > Diprotodontia > Macropodidae > Notamacropus > Notamacropus eugenii. The sequence continues at coordinate 55,048,055 of NC_092878.1, read as the reverse complement.
TCTCCAAAATAACTAAGTCCTGGAACAGATAACTTCAGACTCTGAAGTCCATTGTTGGAATAGTGCATCTTGGATCTTAGTCAAAATACGACTAATGTATTAGCAAAAACCTACATTGGACATTAACTAGGAAACTTTTTATTTTATTTTTAATCATTACTGCCTCCATTTGTACAGTTTAGGTATTACACTTGGTGTTTAGTCGTTGGTTGATGTTCACTTGTTTTTAAATATCGTATTGTCCAGGTGTACCTAATGTCTGATTTCTGGTTTTTCATTTACCTTTTCAAGTCTCCTTCGCTGCTGCCAGAAATAATTAAGACTGATGTCCCCATTTACTTATGCCATTTAGCGAAGCCAAGAATATAATTTGTTTGCATAATTGTGGATCTCCATTCACTACCTCTCAAAAAACAAACATAAATGTCTTTCATACTGTCGGGAGATGAGTTGAATAGTCATGGGTCGTTGAAGTAAATAGATGTAGAGGACGAAAACAAGAAAACAAACCAATAGTAATATAACGTGGATTCGGATCTCTGTGCAGTTCCTTAATGATGGTTCTTGTACCATGTACCCAAACTTCCCAGAGGGAATAGTACAGCAGTGTGAATCCCACTTAATAAGTATCTGTGAAGAAAATGGGTGACTGAACCACTGAAGAAGAGTTCTCTTCATGGCATTTTATCTCATGAATGCAACTATTGAAACAGTTAGGTCACTTTTCTCACTTATTATTTACACTATTTCTATTTCACGTCAAACCAGCAGGTATTTCCTGAGTGTTGTGTGCGAGGTCCTGTACCAGCTACTGTGAAGAGTAAAAAGAAATGTGAAACGTAGGCCTTGTATTCAAGGAGCTGAGCTTGATTAGGTGCTTACAATCTAGCTTTACTTGAAAATAGGGAAGATCAGGTGGCGTGTTCCACTGTAATGACAAGCAGACGTCCAAAGGACTGTACTCCTTGGCCTCTACCATCTTAACAAACATGTTTAGCTTTAAGATATGCTAATTTCTTTTTCATGTTTTATTAATATCAAATAGTATTAAGGAAATGTTGAAACTTGGTTTTCTCATTAGGATTTTGGTTATTATTGATTCCTGATCATTATTTGCTGAAATGAAGCAGATAAAGTTCATAGTTAGTGTATTTGAGATTGTGAATATATACCCAAAATGCAATTTCCTGCAGTCCTAGTTACTTTTAACTCCAAAACACTTTGACCTAGAACATCCCAGATAATTAAAACAGAAAGCTAATTTTGTTATTTTGTTAAATATATGCAGTTAATTTCATAGCTTTCTTCATTATTTCAAGAAAATGAGAATTTCTTTCTGTTGTTCAGCTCCTGTTTTAACAAAGAACTTTTAGGAACGTTTTGGTTTTTAAGTATTTGTTTTGAAAGCCCCCATGCTAATAGTACCTAATCTAGATGTTTACGTTAATAGCTAAACCATGGGCTTCTTATATAGAACCCTGAAAGTTTTTACATTTACCTGACTGTAAGTAATGTGCTCATTATCCAGGTATCCATCAGCTGTCTAGTTTCCAGTTTAACAGGTGTTCCCATACAGTTGGAGATTTGATTGATCCTGATAGTGAGCAGAGGTCTCTTTGTTCTCTAGTGCAGTATTACACATGTATGCAGGGATAGTGCTTTACATTCTGCTATCTTTACTATATGTTTCTTTTTAATACCCTCTACACTTTTGTACCAGTCATAGATCCCAGTTTTGTATCAGCTGCGCTTGTCATTTTGACCTTGATCTGTTATGGTCTGTTATGATAACTCCACCATGGACAAGGAATATTTTATTGAAAGTTTAAATGTTCCGTGAGTGATAAAAAACAGCATCTTTGTAGCTTTTGAAGAGCCAAGTTATTCAAAAGTGGTTGCCACAGCTACCACCATCCCCATATACATAGTTCTTTAAGGTTTGCCAAACTCTTTATGTATTATCTCATTTAACCCTCACGACAATCCCATGATGTAGGTTCTGTAGAGAGGTTAGGTGACCTGTTTACAGGTCACACATCTGGTAAATGTCTGAAGCAGGATTCGAACTTGGGTCCTCCTGACTCCCATGTCCAACACTACGTCCATTGCACCGCCTCCCTAGACTTAACTACAATTTCTCTGTATCTCAACTTACTCTGTATATATCTTGAATGTACATAGCTGTTTTGCATGTTTTCTCCTGTCAAGATGTGAATGCCTTGCGGACAGGGACTGTTCTTGCCTTTGCTGTGTTCTCAGAGCTTGACTTAGTGGCTGGCACATGTTAGGCACCTAGTATCAATGCTTCTCAATTTGACCACTGTAGCTGAGAGAGCTGGTAACTTAACTGCAACTTATACCTTTTAAATTGGGCTCCTTTCCCAAAAACAAACATCAGATTTTTTGTTAGTAATGCAAAAAATAGAAGAATTAGTAACTGATAAATACTGCTGATTAACTCATAAATATTCTAGTGGATCTATGTTCTTATCAGTGTATTTTATTCAGCCACACAGATGGCAGCCCATCTGTGGTTGCTTTTTCTTCATGACCTTGATCCATGTCATCCCATTCTTCACGATGTCATCTAATAAAAGAAAAACCCCAAATATCTTGATTGGCGTATGAAGTATGAGCCCATAGCAAACTTGATAGAAGTCCATTTAGACTCAGCAAAGTATGAGGAACATTACTTTGTGCATAAAAATCGTGCTTTGACTTATCTTCTTTTTAAAAGTAAATTCTTACATTGTTGTTGACTGATAAGAAATTAACTTTTTCCGTTTTCTTGTTTTTCTTTTGCTAATAGTTTTGAGAGTTTGTCTATAAAAATGGAAAAACATTTTGCAAAAATAGTGTTGTCATGTTGAAGTAATTGTGAATTCATCATTCTTATTTCACAGGAACAGCTAGTTAAGATCACGATATAAAACTCCATAAACACAATGACCAGTAACAACAGTCATAATGTCACTCTGCATTTCACATGGTAGAAGTAGTCTGGGCACTCACATTTTCTTATTTGGTGGAAAGACTGGAACTCGGGTTTGCGGAATCTGTTTTATGTATTTGAATCTCACCTGGTGAATGGGAATGGTGTGTGCTTCAGCTGTTAAGGGAACACCACAGGAATGGAAGGGGGGTATGGAGCACTCGTAAGGAGGCTTGTCTTTTGGATTTGATTCAGACAAACCAGTTCACTTGTGACACGATCTCTCCGTGTGGTTGGTTTCAGGGGGGATTTGTTCAATTTCCCACGCACTCAAGAAGTGGAAGATGAAAAAATGGAGGATGAACCTAGCCCCTGGCCATGCCAACAACAGCCCATCAAGCACACTGCTCATGTTGAGGCCCCTGTTCCCTCAGCCGCACAACAACAGACTGTTACACAAGTGCCATCCAGTCCAAAAGGAGACACTGTGGAGATGGATGTGGTGGAAGAATCCCAAACCAGTCGGGATCAACACGGTAAAGTCTTGTGTGCAAGCCCAGGAACACGAGAGGAAAGCACTTGTCCCAGCACAAGTGACAAAGAAGTACAGACAACAGAACATTCCCTTTGGGCTCCAACTGTTGTTTCAGTAGCAACACAAACCTCGAAAGGAGCGTGTGAACAAGTAGAGGTGGGGACCAGCACGGCTGACCAGAACCTTGGGAGACAAGATGCTAAGGTACAGACTGAGAGGAGGAATGCTGAGAAACCTGCAAATGTCTCAGGAGATGATACCGACTCTTTGCATAGCCAGGTAAGAACAGGCCTGGGCCTTCCCTGGGATCTTCTCAACTGTGTGATCTACTGGTTAATAATCATGTATTAGTCAATGGAGAAGATGAGACTTTGACAGTACAGGGCTATGTTTCTTACTGAGCACCAGGGAGTCTCTCAAGAATGGAGATGGAGGTGGAGTGGGAGATATTAGAGCTATAACTAATCTGTAATGTTACAGGGAAAACGGAGTAGTATTTGAGTTTAAGTAGATCTCCTTTCTCTTGAAAGAGAGGGTTAGGTGAACAGTCTGCACTTTATTTCATATCATATATGAAATATTTCATAATTCATACTGTGGCCCTTGATACCTTCCTGTCCCTTCCTCACCTATCAGGACTTAGTCTAGTTCCTAGGAGTCCTCTTTATGGAGTGTGAGGGAGGACGGAAAGTTGGTGGGAAGGGGTTGGAGGAGGAGCACAATAAGGATAAGAAGAGAAGTTAGGAAGTGAAGATTTGTAGTGGGTGGGAAGGTATCAGGGGCTGATGGTCGGGGCGGAGGAAGAAATTCAAGAATGTAATGAATGGCATGCTAAAAATTGGGTGGTTTTAAGGAGAGAGAAGGTGATATGTTAGATTCACAAGTCAGAAAATAAATGTTCAGGATTTCTTTAGGTGGCTGTGGGATCCTTGGGAGGAAAACAGATGGAAACTGATCTAGGTTCACCTCGGTAAAGAAGTTATGGCCCTCTTCACTTTGGATCTGTTTTGGAAAGGCTTCTTTCTAATCATAAATCCCTCATCAGGTGCTTTCCAGGGTCTCCTGTGTGGAGCTCATTTCATTTACTGATGCCTCTTAAGGAGTAAAGTCCTGTCAGTCGTCATAAGAAAACTTTAGTGCTTGAAATGCCTGCATAAAGAGGTGATGTTCTGAAGCAGCGTATTAGCACTAAGAGGATGGTAGTTTCAACCCACTTTAAGTCCATCAGTCCAGGCACAGGAGATGTTACATATCAGCCTCCTGTTTCCCTGTTTTCATCTTTAAGGTGTTAGTTGAATCTTACAGCTTAATAATTTGGGTCCGTTTTTTGAGCTTTGGCTGTATGTGGGCATGGTGGTTAGAGAGCCTGCCTTGGAGTCAGGAAGAGCTGGGTTCAGTCCCCGTCTGTGACACATTCTAGCTTAGTGACCTTGGGATAAGTCTCTTAGATTCTAAGGATCCTTAGAAACCCTCTAAAGCTGTAAATCAAAAAAGATTTGTTGGTCTGTATGAGTGGAGGGAATTTGTACACTGCATGTTCCCTATATAAATGAACTAATTGGTTCAGATCAAAAAAATTTAATTACTGCTTCTCTTTTCTCACCTAAAATATATTCTAGACTCATGGTTTCATTGGCATAGGGAACTTTCAGTGAATATACCAATTCCAGTGGGCAGCTGTTCTGCAGCTTGTAGGCATAGAGTGTTGCTTGGAGGCCATGGGAAGTTAAGTGACTTAGGTGTCAGAGGCAGCACTCGAACACAGGCCTTCCTGACTTGGGGCCAGCTTTCTGTGTGCTCTGCCATGCTGTCCCTTTCCTCACGAACATGCAGAGCAGTCACCTGAAAGTCTGGAGATCTGACTTCTGGTCTCAGCTTTGCCCCTGACTCATGTCCTTTTCCTCTTTTGATGCCTTCTCTGTGCTGATAAAGCCAAGGAAGGCTGTGCATTGTGGGTAAGACTGAAGTCTGTTTTAGTGGAAGCTCATTTGCTCCTGTAGTCCTCAGGGTTTGGATTGTGCCCCTGGAACTAAGGTTCTCTGCATTTAAAGAGTGTCTTCTTTGACACTGCCCTCATCCTCCCCATTTATGAGTGAAAAACCAAGCTGCTCCCTCTCGGGCAGGTCTTTTTCCGAGAGCTGTTCATGAGAAAGCAACGTTAGTGTTTTTGTCCTTTCCTCTTTCATCTCTGACTCGTCTGTTTTTATGCGGCTGTCACTTGGCTTCTCCTGAGTGGGACAAAGTGAAGACTTCTCATCTAGAGTGGATCAGCCCCTAGGCCTGAGTTTCTAAACTTCAGACACTTGCCACTCATCTCCCCTTGTCTGCTTAACCCATTTCCTTGTCACATTGTACAATCAGAACCCCTTGCAGAACAAAGGAAATGTTGGTTCAGTTTCTTTTTCGATTCTTTGCATCGGGAATTTCTGAGAATATGCCACTTGCTCAAAACATTAACCAATAGAGTTAAAGGTTAAGTTGGGGGGAGTTTTGTGGTTTTTAGCTTTACAATCCTGTATCTGCTCTTGTAAGACACCTCCCTGCTCCAGGAAACTGGTGAAGGGACCGCCTGCTTCTTGCAAGAACCACGTAAAGGACTTTGTGTTCATACTTGGAGATGCCTCTGAGTAGTCAGTTTGAGTAGGGGTCTTGCCATCCCACACGGTTTTTTTCTTGTAAGTAGCACAAGTGTTTGATTATAAAAGATGTTTATCATCAGTGATTACGAAATTCAGGTTTGATATGATTTCAAGTTAAAATTTGTCCTGAAGGAATAATAAGCAGCATCTGAAAATGGTCTTCCTCTCAGGATTGTTACCTGGCATTTATGATTGTAAAAGGTATGAAGATGGGTATGTGTTAGGCGTAATATCACTTCAGTACAATTGGGGTTTTAAAAAGGATGGGATAGAAATTTGATAAGTAAGCGATGAAAATACTGATGTCCACAACGTAATGGTAGAGTTAGCTTCTTTGCTTAAAGCTCGAAGGGGATTCTAGTACAGGAAGTTATAGATGTGAAGGAACCAGACAGTCTGAGTCATGGGATTGAGAGATCTGAGGAGAGAGAAAAACCACTTACATTGCTTTAGTAAATATCTCAGTCGAATTTAAGGTGACTTTATCTAATCAGGGTAAGAAGACTGTGCCCACATGGTAGATTTATTGAAGGGATGTGGAAATGCATTCAGCTGAATGATAATGGTGCATTTAAAGTTTCAAGTCAACTTAAATAGTTTAAATTTTTAAGTAAATCTAAATGTAGTTATATTAGAAGTTGTTTTGTTAACTAAAATTGGTTTATGCTATGGAGCAAGCATATTTACAGAAGTATGTGAAAGGAAGCTTATGGCTAAATGTGAAAAGACCTTGGTTTGAGGTCTTGTCATTGTTGCCACTCACGTTCATGAGGGTTTTGTGATAAACTGTAAGTTGTTCTCAACAGAAGAAAATATTTATTGTATGACTTTTGCATGATTTTTGAAAGACCTACCTCCCAAATTTGTATTTGTAAGCTAATCTGTTATAGGAACTTCAGATTTTGGGGGGGGGGGGGTGGAAGATAAGGGACAAAGATAATGGAGACTAGGAATTTTAAGGCAAAATAAAACCTCTTGGCGCCCCCCGCCCTCCCCCCCTTTTTTCTCCTTTTAAAATCCAGTCATTACAGAAGGACTTCTTAAGAATCTAATCTGAACTGGAGGTGCTCAGAGAAGAGATGTTAACTTTCCATTGTAAAAGGAGAGGAGTTGGCCCCAGCCCCACCCAGGGCCCCTAAGATCTGAAGAGTCTAAAATGATCGCCCAAGCGGCGTGGCTCTTCACTTCTTAAAGGTGTAATCTCCATATAAAATGTAAGCTGCGTATGGAGTCCTGAACCTGGAATTTATTTAGGCAATAATGTCTAGTAATTGATTTTTAGGACAAATTTAAGATTTAAGATGTGAGTCCCGGTAAAATTAGTTCAGATCTTGCTTCAGATGTTTGGTGCCTGTGTGAATACAAGCCGGTCCCTTAACCTTGTTTATGTAGAATGGGGATGATCATAGGAGCTGCCTCCTACAGTGGCTGTGAAGATCAGATGAGATAATGTGAGATAATAACTGCCAGCTGTTGTCAATATAATCTCTTACCTAGTACCTATTTATGAGTAATAATATATTTAAATTTCAGTGTTTGTGTTGGAATCTGTCTTAGATTTCTTAGAGACCCGTTTTCATGTGATAGCTTTTTATTAACATATTTTCCCCACTTCAGGTATGAAATGTAGAAAATATGAATTTATTTCATCCCACATATTTTCCTCATGGCAAGTAAGTTCATTTTCAGCAGTAGCAGCAAAAGAATATATTATGAATGCTTGTTCAGAGTAGCTGAAGAGATATGTGTAATCCTTTTAACTTTAAAGCAGTGCTAGCCAGGGTGAACCGTTCTGAACAAGCATTTGCTCAGTCAGCAAGCATTGATATGCCTTCGCTATGTCAGGCAGGCACCGTACTAGGAGCTAGAAATACTGGGACAAAGACGGTCTGTGCTCACAAGTAGCTTGCATTCTAATGGAGAACATAACTTGTACGTAAATAGGTTATTGCAAAAGAAATACAAGGTAACCTTGGTCGGGAAAGTGCTATTAGCTGGAGGGACTGGGATAAGATTCATGCAAAAAGTGGTGCTTGAGCTTAGTTTTGTATGGATACCATGAATTCTAAGAAGTGGAGGGGTGAGAGGTGGGCAGAACAGTCAGTGCAAAGACATGGGAGTCGGAAATCCAGTGTCAAGTTTGAGGAGCAGAGAGAAGGCCAGTTTAACTGTACTTTAAAGCATGTGGAGGGGAGTGATATGTAATACAGAAAGCTAAGCTGGGACCAGGTTGCAGAGAGCCTTAAATGCCAAACAGAAGAGTTTCTATTTGGTCCTGGAGATTATAGGAAGCTGTTGGAGTTTATTGAGGTGTATGCTGGCTGTCAGAGGGAGAGATGGTAACAGGATTGGAACTGCGCTTTATGAAAAAATCATGTTGACAGCTCTGTGGAGGATGTCTGAGAATGGAGCAAGGTAGGGAGGCCAGTCAGGAGACTGATGGAAGAGTCCTAGTGAGGGATGATGAGGGTTTAAGTAAGCTGTGCAAGTGGGAAGGATGGGATAATAAACATGAGATGTTGTAGAGGAAATGACTATTAGTATGAAATAATGTGATGTTTATATTGAAGATTAATTTATTTGTTTGAATTCTTTAGTTTTTGTAGCTCCTTATAAAATAGGAGTTTTGCCAAATGTACATCAGAGGTTGCAACTTACAAGCTATTAGGATTCGTCCTTGAAAGAAGCTTTAATGTGGGAAATATCAAGGGTTTACAGCTGGAAAGAAAGCTCAGAGGTCATCTAGTCCCCTTACACGTAAGGAAACTGAAGCTAACAGATAAAATGCCTTAAAATATACCTAGTGTTGTCAGACCTAGGTTATTTGACTTCAAAGTTGACTCTTTTTACAGCTCTACCAAGACCTTATTTCCCATCACAGAATTCATATTAGAAAGACACCTTATAAAGTCCTTCTGCCTAAGTATAAGACTCATTCCACACTGGAGATTTCATATGGGAGACAAACTAAATGAATGGTGACAATTGAGGGGAAGGTTTTTTTCTCTAGAACCAACACTTCATGTGTCAGCAGTTCATAGTAGAATGAGAAAAATTAAATAAAAAGAAATAAACATTTTTTTAATAAAAATAACATGACATTAGTACGTAGAAGACTGGCATTGGAGTCAGGTAAGCCTGGGTTAGAGTTGCCTCTGACACGTACCAGCCATGCGACCTCAAACAAGTCCTTTTATCTCTCCGTGCCTCAGACAACTCTCTGAGAATATAAATGGCAAGGTACAACTGTGCATGTGAGTGTGGGAGGATTGGGTACCAGGAATTCTCTACATTGATAAAAGCACAGAATTGGATGGAAAAAAAATTGTATGTTTTATATTGTAGTATGAGCCAAGTTTCACTTGGTGTTTTCACGTTTAGCCTTCATAAAGGCACAAGGTTTTATTTGAATTAATAAATTATTTTTCTTTATGATAGAGCTATAAACAGGATTCTCATTTGTTCAAAATTTGTTTGTAGACATCAACCCAGGTTTTAGGCGTAATACATTCACGGCATGTCTGTTAAGTAGATTATGTACTGAATGTTTCACCACTGCAAGAAATCTTGTATCCGTTTCCAGCTGTAATTAATTCACGTAGTTTTACTGCATTCTGATTTCATGAAACCCATCAATTGTGTCATTTTGAATTGGTTGGGTTATAGTTCTATCCATTTGTATTAGTGTGTAAATTATCTGTTCTACTGTTTAAACATTATAGGGAGAAGAAGAATTTGACTTGCCTCAGCCCCCACCTGGCCAGGTCTTGCGTCGTCACATGAGAACTATACGTGAAGTGCGCACACTCATTACACGTGTTATCACTGATGTATATTATGTAGATGGCACAGAAGTGGATCGAAAGGTGACTGAGGTAATAATATACTAGATTTAAGTGACAAATTTCACTCAACAGAATGGTACCTTGGGTTTCTTGTGACCATTCTATCTTTTCCCTATGTCCCCATTATCCAGCTGTTGATGCTTTGTTTTCTGTATGTTTTATATCAGAAAGTAAAAGGGTGAAGTAGCTCCGAGACCTCCGCACGAGCTAAAAGTTAATGATTCCAATTTGTAATCCTCTCCAGTCCTGATTCTGCTGTGTGGCCCTGAACTTGTCCCTTAACCACTCAGTGACCTTTTCTTTTAATGTAGAGATTTAGAAATGACTATCAAACTTTCTCAGGTGTGCAGTATTAATGAGGAGCAGCATACTAAAAATACAGTTTAAAATTTTTATATAACGTTTAAAAACCTTAGTATAGGATCATTGGATCTAAAGTTGGAATGAATCTCAAGAGATCATCCAATCCACCTCCGTACTTTTGTGGACGGCAAAATGGGCCTGGTGGTGGGCAGTGCTTTTAGGTCGCACAGGTACTAAGTCTGAAATAAAACAGGATTGGAATCTCATTTCTTTGACTCTAGATCCACTATCACACTATAATTCATATGCAGGTTGTTATACGGTTTTACAAGGCATCTGTTGTAATCACCCAGTCAGTCAGAGAATCACAGATTTAGATAGAGATGGACGGAACCTTAGAGGCCATCAAGTCCAATGCCCTGATTGTACAGATGAGGAAACAGAGCCTGAGAAGAGGTTAAATGATTTGTTCAGGGTCACATAGCCTTTATATAAGGTAGAATTTGAACACAGGTCCTCCTGACGGAGGCCAATACTCTTTTCACCACTCTAGGCTGCCTCTTTTCTTCCAGCTTTGGAATGTTGGCAATAGATTGCTTGTGAAATTCTGAAAGTTCATGTTTTTGGAAGCTGACGTAGACTCATCTTCAGGGTTGGTGTAATGTCTAAGTTTTTAATGATCACGTTGCCACTTGTTGCTCTGGTTAAAGTTGTGTACTTACCTCAGAGCTCGGGCTGAAATTGGACATGGTGAAGGAATCGCATATTAGAACCTCTGCTGGTGAGTCTGATTCAGAACTGGAGAAACAGGGCAGGAAAAGTTATTCCTTTTGTATCTAGAGACTCAGCATAGTTTTCAGGTTTTTTGGCTATCTTAAGAATCTGTTAAGAGGTCCATTATTGAGCCTTTGAAAGAACTAATGCTTTTATGCTCAACTTTTACACGCAGTATGGTGAAATATCATATTAAGGCCTCAAATATATATGTTTGTCTCATAATGACAATAGCTCCCATAGATTTCATTAAGATTTATAAAGCACTTTGTTCATAACAGCTTTGTTAGGTAGTAGTGGAAACATTCTTATCCACACTGTAGAGATCCATTAGCTGAGGCACAGAAGGGGCCAATCCCTTGTCCGCATGTACACACAGCGGATTTTAAGGCCAAGATCTATGTTGTTGGACTGCGTGTTGCTGTTTCTGCTGTTTGGATGTTCATTACCCATATTAGCAATTTGGGGTGATCTTTCCTATGGCAGCTGATCGTTTACATTTCTTCTTCTGAAAAGTATTTGTTCATTTTATTGGGAATGCCTTTTGGTCTTATATATTTGAGTCAGTTCAGTGTGTATTTTGGATTCTTTTTTGGACTGATCCTGTGATTTCAACAGTATGAGAAACTGCCTCTGCAGCTTGACTCGTCTGGGGTCATCCGGCCAATCCGCCTCACAGCGGGGACTGGAACCTCGGTCTTCGGAGCCCAGCTCTGCCCAGCATGCCATGTGTTCTCTCTGTCTATTGATATCAGACTTGTCAGGAATATTTAATGCAAACCCACATTTGGTTAAGAGTGTGCTCTCCCCTGCCCCTCCTTTCATCCTCCAAGCCACAGTTGTGAAAGAGATCTTCTGTTTTCTAAATGGTTATATGTGGTTTTTTATGTAGGCTGTGGATGTGAGACACTGGTATCATCTGAATTTCTACTTCCTTCCCATTTTTCCATCAGTTTCTGATGTTATTTGCCCAGTTACTGAGTTATTTACCCACTAGTTTGATTTCCTGGCTTTACGGACTGCTAGGCTGCTGTACTTACTTATTTCTGTGTCTGATTGGTATCACTTACCTACCTTTCTCTTTTGAATCAGGACCAAGACAGTTTTCAGGTTTACTTATTTAGAACATAGTTTGTTCTGTGGTGATGCCTGTGTCCTCTTAATTCTTACACTTCCCTGTTATTTTCCACAAGGTTTCAGACCTTTTGTTCTCTTGAGCGATCGTTATTATTTTGTCCAGTTCCATAAAGTACACTGCAGTCTGAGTGATGTCCCAGCCCCGTGGGTGCAGGGCTCTGCTTCCATCTTCTTGAACCTTCCCCACATAGATCTAACAGGACACTTGTGCTGCCTATTGTTGGGACCTCTTCTCAGGTTTTATGCCAGTCGCCTGTCCACCTCTAAGTTACTTTCTTCAGGGATAGGGAGGGAACCCTCACTCTCTGTTTGAAGATTTTCTCTGCCAGTTAAAATTCTCAACCCATGTGCCTGTATCTGTGAGAGCTGTGCTGAGACAGTCTACCACTTCATCTAAGGCATTCACTTGGGTGCTTTTTCAGAAAAAAATAATAGTTCTATATCCAACATTGGATGATTTTCTATTATCATGTTAGTCTTGCTTCAGGAATGAAGAAACCCACATCCTCTTCTAGACTATGGTCACTTCAGATGATTCATTCCTTCTCCCCATACCTGCCCCAGAAAACATGTATATTGGAGTCTCAGGAAGGGCCCGTAGGGTAAGATGTAAGTAACATTGAACTTGGAGTCAAAAGACCTGGGTTTGCGTTCCAGCTCCAATACTCACCAGTTGTGTTATCTTGTACAAGTCATCTCTTAGCTCTAAGCCTCATTTCCTCATCTGTAAAATGGAAATATTAATCCTTGTACATCTTAAGAGTAGAAGTAGAAGCCCTTATAGTAACATTTCCTTACTAGATAATAGATAAAGAAGGTTGTCATAGGTAAGAAAACAACAGGAATTATTGAAGACCTTTTTGACTCACCTTAGAGGCCATTGAAGACTTGTGTCATATGAGCAGCCAAAGGACACACTCTTCTATCATTTTAATTCCCCTTAGTGATCACAGAGTAAACTTGTCCCTGTTGTCTTGCCTTAAACAAGGAAACTTAGAGGTCCCTTCATCTTTTAGATAGGGAAACTGAGGTACAGTGAGATTGGTTACATGACTTGCCAAGGACACAGGTAATAAGTGGCAGAGCTGAGGTTCCATTTCAGATGTTCTGTCCAATGCAGCAGGATTTCTTCAACTTCCCCTAGTGGGCATTTGGAGGAGTGTGCATCCTCTTGGAGAATGAAGCTACCTTATGCAGTTTTTTAAATAGGGATCTGTTACTGCCAGTGCTCACCACTGTTGGAAACTAATGTGAGGAGCTGCCGCATATTCTCTGTAAAGTCACACACCAGAAAATTCTTATTTAAGGTATTGGTGTACTGTTGCTGCTGTTAGTCATTTACCAGATAAATGAAGCTGTTGAGATCCTTGTTGTTTGTCCTTCATTCCCAAAGAGGATCATGACATGAGGAGGTGAGATCATGACTTGGATTTAAGTGAATCAGGGCTATGCAAAGTCACCAGCCCCACTCTTTTCCTCTGGAGCCAGGGACTCAACTGGCCAGTTCCAGTTGAACAATGCAGCTTCCTTCCTTCTTTCCTTCCTTCTCTCCCTCTTTCCTTCATCCACATAGGGAATCATACGCTTACTGGTGGGTGCTCTGCCCAAAGGAATATAAATTTTGATCGATGGAACCTGATCTGTAGCCTGGTGTTTTTGCTTAAATGTCCTGGTCCAGGGCTCCTCAGAGCAGATTGTCACTGATACATATGTATTTTGATGAATAATATTGTTAATGGTTGCACTAATTAAAATAATACCCTGTTTCATATTCTTTGAATTATTCTTATAGTCAGTAATTATTTTAACGTTTTATCTTTTGGCTTGAAAACTGTATTTCTAACATCCAGTAATACTTAGAGTATTGCTGCTGCTTATAGCAATAAACCGACTAGTTTAAAGATGATCGTCTCCATTTTACACACGAGGAGGGTTAGATTCAAGGGTGAGTCCACGGGGGTGGGGCTCAAGCTTAGGTCTTCTGATTCCAAGTTCAGTGTTGTTTGCCATATGCAAGTTTTTTGCAACTTCTAGCTATATTTTACCTAGCAAGATTTGAGGTATGGATTGCAGGACAGCAAAATAAAGGATTTTGCATTTCACAAAACAAAACTTGTACTGTGTGTATTTTTTTAATATACCTTTTTCAGCAGAGGATGTTTAACATTTTTCTCATGTTGAAAGGGTGTTTATCGTTACTTTTATATTGTCTGGTACTTGTTTTGTTCTGTTTACGTGAAGGGAGAGAATCAGGGGGTGATGGAAGGAGCCCTGAGGCGCGGCTAGACCCTGGCTCTGCCGCCAGCTCTGCCGACCTGGGGAGGTCATTTCACGTCTCTGGGCCTCATTTGTAAAGTGAGAGGATTAAATTAGTCTTTTTTATTTGATAGTAATAAGGGTCAAGATTTTTCCCCACATCTTTGATACCTTCACTTAAATATACACCCTGTGAATTGATTTCTCCACACCTTAGAATCTCCTTGACTCTTGCACGTGACTGTGTCTTCTGTGTGCACTTGGTCTATTTCAGGTGCGTGTCCATCTTTGTCCTCTTTAGTTCCATCCGTGTCTTCCCTATGAGCATGTTTGGGATTGTGATACTAAGGAGTTAAGTCTAAGACTCTGCTGCTTTGATGATAGAAAGTTTGGTATAAAAATCCTTGCAGATTGTTTTTCATTTTTTTCTTCTGCTTGTTTTCTTCAATTTTCAACCTTAGACATGATTGGAATGACTTTTGACTGTTTCTGCTTTATGATGTGAAACTACTTGTAATCATCCATAATCCTTTTGATAAGATTTTACAATGAGTTTATGATTTAGATTAGAGTTGCCTTTGGTTGTGCCCTCCCTTTCTCTTTCATTCGTTTTCATTTGCGATCTCTCTCTCTCTCTCTCTCTCTCTCTCTCTCTCTCTCTCTCTCTCTCTCTCTCTCTCTCTCTCTCTCTCTCTCTCTCTCTGTCTCTCTCTCCTAGGCAGTAAAGTGAGTGAAGTGTTCCCTGACTAAGGGACTTTCTGGCATCTTTTGTTCTCGTAGCAATTAGTTTACATTAATTAAACTTCTTTATAAAATAATAGTCATGATAGTTGGAGGTGAGGGGCATAGAAAGGCACTAGTAACTGGAGAGAATCATGAAAAGCCTTGTGTAAGAATTAGTGCTTGAGCCAAACTTTGAAGGAATCTAGGGACACCTAGGAAGTGGAAGGACAGAGGTGTTGTGTGTTCTGGTCAGAGGTAAATAGATGTCATACGGAATGTCACATATGGGAATAGTAAGGTCAGTTTGGCTGACCCACTGAATATATAAAGGGGGGATAACACATAAAAAACCTGAAAAACTAGGTTGGTGCCAAGTTTAAAGGGATTTAAGTGCTTAAGAGAAGAGTTTACATTTTGTCCTAAAGACAAAAGGGAAACAGGAGCTTGTAGACAAGGAACTGTAACCAAAAATCACCAAACTGTACATTCCCTTCCACCATTTGATATTACTAATGATTCGACTGCTAGCCATTTGCTCAAATTCTTGTATGGGTTTAATGAAATATTATCACCCATAAGAAATTACCAATGTGAAGACTTCAGAGAAACTTGGGGTGATTTGAATGAACTGAATCAAAATAAAATGAGCAGAAGTAGGAGAGTGGGTATCACAGTAGCTCCAACAACACCCAGGAGGGCAGCTTGGAGTGCCTGAAGGATTCTGATCAATGCAGAGATTGATCATGACTTCAGAAGACTAATGGTGAGTGTGCCTCATGCTGCTTGTAGAGGAGGGATGAACTAGAGGTGAAGGATCAGGGGTGGCTAGTGTGATGGCTAGGTTTCCTTGGTTGTACTTATTTGTTCCAACGAGGGGCTTTGGAACACTTACTTTGAGAAGTGGGAGAAGGTGTGAGATACGGGGAGAAACATCAGAGCGATACACAGAAAGAAACAAGTTCAGAAGTGGACAGAAACAAACAGCAGTTTTGTTATTATCTTGTTAAAATCTCTCTTATTTGATTTTTAAAAAAAGTCCTTTTTTAAGTTCTTCCAAGAACTCTTTTTTTGGGACCATTTGACGTTTCTCATTAAAATAGGAGTGGCTTTTTTAGCTCCATTATCTTCTTCTCAATAGTAACCCAGATCTTCTCTATCCCCATTGTAATCATCTGTGCTTGAGTTCTTTCTCCTTTCTTTACTTATTTCATTCATTTATTGATTGTTTTATTTTGTTGTTAGCCGCTGTCAGTGCAATCACGTTCTAGTCCCAAGGTACAGGGAATGCTGCCCCAAGCCTCGGATCTTTCCTACTGTTACATGGGACCCACCCTAGAGCTCTTCTCTCCACTCCTAAGCCACACATGATTTTGCTCCCTCTGGTTCCTCGGGTGGCTGTAAACTATAGCTGTCATTTCTGCCCTGGAACTGAAGCCAGGTATTCTGCTGTCCTGCAAGTGCCCACAGCCAACAGGGTCCCTGCCCCTTGCTACTGCAGTCACTAGGTGTGTGCTAGCTCCTCCTCCTTGCAGCCAGTCTGGGACACATCTGGTCAGCACAGCTGTGCTTGGTGTCCCTTGGCAGTAGTAGGTCCTTTAAGGTCCTATTCAGCTTTCAGACACCCCCACCCCACGCCAGAACAGGTCTTAAGATGAAAGTTTCTAAAACTGGGGCTACTTCTTAGCCCAGCTGCGCCCAGGACTTGTTTGTGAATTTCTGTGTAGTTGGCCTGGAGATGTGCGCTTTACTTAGGTGGGACCTCTGCTCCTGGAGGTTGGGTCTTTCCAGGGGTCTTCTCAAATTGTCTTAGGAGATCGCACAAACAGAGCCAATGCAACCAGGATTAGAAGGGAAGCAGAAAACTGGGAAAGAATTTTTACAACTAGTGTCTCTGATAAAGGCCTTATTTCTAAAATATACAGAGAACTGAGTCTAATTATAAGAACATATCATTCCCCAATAGATAAATGGTCAAAAGATATGAACAGGCAGTTTTCAGAGGAAGAAATTAAAGCTATTTATAGTCGTATGAAAAAGTGCTCTAAGTCACTATTGATCAGAGAGATGCAAATCCAAACAGCTCTGAGACACAACATCACACCTATCAGATTGGCTAACATGACAAAACAGGAAGATGATAAATGTTGGAGAAAATGTGGGAGAGTTGGAATAGTAATTCATTGTTGGTGGAGCTGTGAGCTGATCCAACCATTCTGGAGAGCAATTTGGAACTATGCCCAAAGGGCTACACAAACGTGTATACCTTTGATCCAGCAATACCGCTAATAGGTCTATATCCCAAAGAGATCACAAAAAAGGGAAAATGTACAAAAATATTTATAGCACTTCTTTTTGTGGTGACCAGGAACTGGACCTTGGGGGGATGTCCATCAATTGGGCAATGGCTGAACAAGTTGTGGTAGATGAATGTAATGGAATACTACTGTGCTATAAGAAATAATGAATAGGAGGACTTCAGAAAAACCTGGAAAAACTTACAGGAACTGGTGCTGAGTGAGGGGAGCAGAACCAGGAGAACGTTGTGCACAGTAACAGCAACAATGTGTGATGACTGACCTTGACAGACTTGGCTCTTCTCAGCAATGCCAGGGACCTAAGACAACTCCCAAAGACTCGTGATGGAAAGTGCTGCCACATCCAGAGAAAGAGTGATGGAGTCTGAATGTAGATGGAAGCAGACTATTTGCTCTCTTTTGTTTTGTTTTTTTCTTTCTCATGGTTCCTCCCATTTATTCTAATTCTTCTATACAACATGCCTGTTGTGAAAACAGGTTTAATAGGAATGGATATGTAGAGCCCATGTCGTATTACAGAGAGAGAGGAAGGGAAGAAAGTGAAGAAAATTTAAAACTTACGGAAGTGAATGTAGAAAATTTAAAATTAATTTAAAAAATTTTTAAAAAGAAAATTAAAAAAAATTATCTTAGAAGAATAATTGCTTTACATCCCGTCTTTATTTCTGCTGCTATCAAGTGATCTTCTGTCCTTTTTTGTGGAGGAAATTTGGAGAGCCAAAAGTTTTCTGACCTATTTTGCCATCTTCCCAGAACCCTCTCTTTTTAAATCCTCTTCTTTTTAAAAAGAGTTCTTGTGATCTTAGACTAAAACCCAGTTTTATAATCTGAATCTTTTTTGCCATTTTTAAGTTTTGGTGTCACTCATTTTAACCTAATTTGTCAGTTGAAATGCACTGTCTTAATATCATTCCTCAACTTTGTTTTCTCTTTTTTCCTTCCAGGAGGCTGAAGAACCAGTGGTGGAGTGTCAAGAGTGTGAGACTGAAGTCTCTCCATCACAGACAGGCGGCTCCTCAGGAGACCTGGGGGACATCAGCTCTTTTTCCTCGAAGGCATCCAGCTTGAACCGGATGTCAAGTGGGGCAAGCAGTGGCCTCTCAGTTGCACAAAGCAGTAGCAGCTCAGGGAAGGGAGCTGGTCTTGGCAAAGGGAAAACAAGTGCAACAGAATCTGCAGATTTTGCCTTACCCAGCACACGTGGAGGCCCAGGAAAACTGAGGTGCAGATATTGTATCCAGAGGTAGGGACATGGGCTTAGTGTGGGATGAGGAGGCTGATGTAACTTATGGAAAGGGGAATGATGGGAATGGCAGAAAGAGAGTTCGGAAGATTTTCGCCAGCCCTCAGCACCCCCTTGCCCCAGACTAAATGAGTTCTCTTTTCCTCCCTTGCTTTTGGGTTGTTACAGTAGGTGTTGCTTCTTTAGGGTACTTTTAGCTGATAGTTAAGATACTGCTGGAGGATCAGTGTGAGCCTGTCACTCTCATTCTGCTGGCAAAGTACCTTCCTTCATAGGCCAGAGACCCTGATGGGCTCCTAGTAGCAAATCATAGGAGGTATGTGAATATTAGGAATATGATGGACATGATGGGGGTGTGCTATTCCTGTGACTCTTTCCCTGCTTCTTAGGAACTGCCTTGGAAACCATAGAATCATAGAGATGTAGATGGAAGGGACCTTAAGAGTATAGAGTTCAAACCACTCATTTTTCAGATGAAGAAACTGAGGCCTGAGAAATTAGGTTCTTTACCCAAGTTCATACAGATAATAAGTAGCAGAGCGAGAATTCAAACCCAGATTTTCTGATGCCAGATCCAGAGCTTTCCCACTGCACCATGCTGCCTTTCTCACTTCCAAAGTCTTTTGCTTTTATGAGAAGTAAAACAGGTTTGGGGTGATGACTTCACACGGGTTCTTTACTTTCTAATGCAGATTCTGTCGTGGACAGGAAGGCAAGACAAATAGAAGGAGGTTTGCTGAGTTTGAAGCTTGTGCTCAGAAGATTGATTAGGAGGCATTTAGCTTCATCATAGACAAGAATAAAGCTCACTGTTTTCCTCCTTTCTGTTTTTACTCCCTTCCATTTCATGATTGAGATGTGACTCATACACTAGCTTATCACTGAATTAGGGGCTGGTACGTGTTGACCAGGCCTGCAGCCTGGCATGAGAATTCCCTAATAGGTGGCCTCCGACTAACTTGCCTTTGTTCTGCAGCGCTAGAAAAGGGGCCACTCAGATAGGGGCATCGGTGTGTGAGGAGGATGGCGATGCCGGCCTTGGCATCAGACAGGGAGGAAAGAGTCCCGTCACACCTCGCGGCAGAGGACGACGGGGCCGCCCTCCTTCTCGGACGACTGGCACCAGGTATTTGGGCAGTGTGAGATGTGCTTCGTTGGGTTTTTGTTCATTAAAATAGGAGGAGGAGAGAGTAGTGCATGGGGTGCCAGGAGAGAAGAGGGGATGGTGTAGGGACTGCCAGATGATGTGAGTAAAGGTGAGAGCAGCTGGAAGACCAGACTCATGACTTCAGAATCCGTGGCTGATCATTCCGCTCCTTCTCTGAGGCAGGGAAATGAGAAGTTAATGTGCATCCTCCTTAATTCATTCATCTCATTCTCACTTCCTCATTCTACATTTCCTTTTCAGAGAAACAGCTTTGCCTAGCCCTCTTGGTGTCGAGGATATCTCAACAAGTGTCTCGCCGGAGGATAAACCCTTCACTCGCATTGTACCCCGTATGCCAGATGCCAACAAACGAGCAGATGGCGGTACTGGAGGTTTATGCCGTAGCGACTCTCCAGAGATTCCTTTGCAGGTTGTTGCTGGCCCATCTGATGGCCTAGACTCCTCCTCTCCAGGAAACAGCTTTGTAGGGCTCCGCGTTGTAGCCAAGTGGTCCTCCAATGGCTATTTTTATTCTGGGAAAATAACACGAGATGTTGGAGCTGGGAAGTATAAGCTCCTTTTTGATGATGGCTATGAATGTGATGTGTTGGGCAAAGACATTCTCTTGTGTGACCCGATTCCGCTGGAGACAGAAGTGACAGCCCTTTCAGAGGATGAATATTTCAGTGCAGGTAATGAAAGGAGCAAAGTTTTTAATAGCTCAGTGTGTCCTTGGATACGTGGGGTGCTTTCATCAGTTACTGAAAAGTCCCCCCCAACCTGACTATTCATTAGGGTCCGGTCAGAAATCATTCACCCAAAACTAGCCACTCTGATTGCTTCCTTTTTTATTTACTGTCTGTCTTGATAAAACCAGACAGATGACTGCAACTGAAATAAATCAGATAAGTAACTGTTCCTAGGAAGAAGTTGTACTGATGCCTGCGGGTGTTCACATGTATGCAAAAGTGCACATACCCAGTTTTGTCTGGTTTGAGGAACTGGCTTTCTGTCCTCACTCCTTCCCCTCCAGGGTACAAGTTTCTGAGGGGTAGCAGTGAGAATCTTTTCTGCTCTATGCCTTTCATTGTTTCCTCTTTCTGAATTAAACTGGTAGTAAGATATTGTTCATTTGTTACTTAGAAACAGTTTACCTTTCTCAGAGTTTTTCTTTTCCTTTAGATGATGAGGAAAAAATTATTTTGTTTCTGAGAACTCAGGCAATATTTTATGATTAGGAATCTTGAGTTTCTATTGCTTGCTCTTGTCAGTCTGGAGCAGGCTTGCTCATCTTATGGTTCTTGATGGCAGGGCAGTTTAGAAAGATGATGTCTAGTAAGAGTTCCATTTTTAAAAAAATTTTGTTCTGTGACTGAAAGAATTCTACCAAATATATGAAACAAAACAAACACCAAAAATTTGGTCTAAAATATGTTCCAGATATATGTACCAAATTCTGAAAACTTGGTTTTAGGTACGAAAATAGCTCTTGTAGGTCCGCGTTTAGCTCTTTGAACACCAAAGATATATTGTCTCCAGAATAAATCCTGGAGAAAATAATTTAATTCGATCCCTTTGAGCTCTCAGAATTATTTCTACAAGTCAGTACCGGTGGCTTGTTTTTTAAATTCTTTTGTTTCTTTTTTAAGTCTATGAAGTATTATGTAGCTCTTACTCTGGCTGATTAATTCTTGACTTGCTGGTGTTTCTTTTAAAACTTGGGATTTCTCTTGTTGAGTTCTGTAGTTTTGTGGAGCTCAGGAAGGATTGTAAAGAAATTTATGCTGACGAGCAGAACTCAGTCTTACTTTCTCTCTCTTGTTTCTGACATTTGTCTCAAGCCTGTGATACAGGATTCTGAAAGTCGGCTCCTTGGGTTTCAGAGGTTGGTTTTTCCAGCTCTATAGTGGAACACAGGCCGGTAGAAAAGAACAAAACGGGTTCTCCTGATCATGGGTTTGAGGATGAGGTGGTGTGAAGAATCCTTTGTTAGAAACCCTGTTCTCCAATTAACATCCCAACAACCAAGCACGATTGGCGTACGCTTACAGGCTTATTGACAAACCAAGGATTGTTATGAGGGTGTTGAGGATTTCACAGAGCTTGGTTGTGATAGAATCATGATTAGAACCCAGATCTCCCAGTTTCTGTTCATACTCACTCTTTATCCTAAGAAACTGGGTCAGAATTAGAGCAATGGTGTGTTTTTTCCCTTTTGTTCTGATTCTTCTTTCACAACATGACTAATGCAGAAGTGTGCTTAACATGATTGTACATGTATAACCTGTATCAGATTGCTGGCTGTCTGGGAGAGAGAAAAATTTGCAACTCAAAATCTTACAAAAATGAGTCTTGAAAACTATCTTTACATGTAATTGGAAAAAGTACTGTTAAGAAAAAAAAAGAAAAGGAAAAAAAGAATTAAAACAACGAGACTAAGAGGAGAGTGAGAGAGGAGCAAGCAGGAAAGACACATTTCTGCTTCGTACCAGCTTGTCTCAGTTTCCCCTTTTCTTCAGGTGCCCGCCCACTCCAAATCTGAATGTCAGGTATATACTTCCCAAAAAAAACAAAATTAAAAAGGATTAATGAGTTACATCAGCTACTCTACAGCACATCGTAATTTCAAGAGAACTATTAGAGCCATCAAAAAGCCAGCAGTGTTTGGCTTGAGAAATAACTGGTGGCTCTTACCCCAGAACCCTCTTTCTGACGCCCTCGAACTTTCCTTCCCCCAACTCCAGTGCGGTAGTTGGATACACTTTGGCTGGTAATACACTAGCTGTGACAACTCGTGTGTAGTCATAGCCCAGCTTTCAAGTGTTCGAATCAGCTGGTTTAGGTTCACTGGGCAGAGCACAGAGTGGACACAAGTAATGGACTACGTGGGATGGCATCACTGACCACAGCTTTCCTTTATTTTCTTCCCACGCGTGGTAAAAGGACACAGAAAAGAATCTGGGGAATTATAATACAGTATTGAAAAAGAGGGCCAAAGGAAATGGTACAAGCGAATGGCAGTTATCTTATCTTTGGAACAAGGGAACAAACTGAGGGAGCAGTATGGGCTTGGTCCATGTGAGCCAGTAACACCCCTCACCAAGGCCGCAGACATTAGCTTAGGTAAGATCGGTGTTCTCTGCAGCTAATCTCAGGAAGCCTTGTCAAGCCTGTATTAAAAGGCAGTCTTTTGGGTAGCTTGATTAACTTTGTTATTGTTGTATCCACTTGTGGCTGATTAGATGGAGATCAGGTGCATATTCCTGGGCCACTGTCTGTTCCTGTTCCCTTCCCGGAACCTTCTAGTAAATCGTTTTAATTTGATCTATGTTTACTTTGTCTGAGATCAGGACTGCTATCCTTGCTTTTTTTTACTTCAGCTGAAGCATAATACATTCTGCTCCAGCCTTTTACTTTTGCTCTGTGTGTGTCTCTCTGCTTATAAACAACATTGTAGGATTATAGTTTTTGATCCACTCTGCTGTCTTCTTCCGTTTTATGGGAGAGTTCATCCTATTCACATTCACAGTTCTGATGACCAACTGTGCCTCTTTCTGTCCATCCTATTTTCCCCCTTGTTTGCACTTTTCTCTCACCTTTCACCCTTTCCCTTCTGACCTGCTATGCTTCTGACCATCACTTTCCTCAATCTGCTCTCTCCTTTGTATCAGCTCCCTCCCTTTTCTTTCCACTTTTTCCTCTTACTTCCCATAGGGTAAGCTAGATTTCTAAAACCAGCTGTATGTATATCTTATTCTCTGTTAATCCAGTGAGATTAAAGTTCAAATGATATTTGCCCCCCTTGGGGCCTCCCTCACACTTCTCTCTGCTGTAATAAGTCTTTATGCCTCTTCTTGTGATGTAACTTATTCTGTCCTACCTCCCCCTTTCCTCTTCTCCAAGTACAAGTTTCACCCCTTAATTTTTTTTATCATCACATCAAAGTCAGCTTCTACCCACATGCTCTAATCTATGTGTGCCTCTTCTAACTATCCTGATAAAGATGCATCTGTCACGAGTTACAAGTGTCACCTTCCCATGTAGGGATATAAACAGTTTAACCTTAATGAATAGCACTTTTTTTCTTTCCTGTTTACCTTGTTATGCTTCTCTTAAGTCTTGTAGTTAAAGATTGAATTTTCTGTACAGCTCTGGTTTTTTTTCTTTTCATCAGGAATAATTGACAGTCCCCTATTTCATTGAAGGTCTGTCTTTTCCCCTGAAAGATTATGCTCAGTTTTGCTGGGTAGTTGATTCTTTGTTGTAATCAAAGCTCCTCTGCCTTCCAAAATATCCTATTTCAAGCCCTCTGATCCTTTAATGTAGAAGCTGCCAAGTCTTGTGTAATCCTGGCTGTGGTTCCGTGATATTTAAATGATTTCTTTCTGGCTGCTTGCAGTATTTTCTCCTTGATCTGATAATTCTGGAACTTGGCTACAATATTCCTTGGCGTTCTCATTTTGGGGTTTCTTTCAGTAGGTGAGTCTTTCAATGTCTGTATTACCCTCTGATTCTAGACATCAAAGCAGTTTTCCTTGATAATTTCTTGAAAGATGCTGTCCAGGCTTTTTTTTTGTTATGATCAGGGCTTGCTGGTATTTCAATAATTCTTAAATTATCTTTTCTGGATCTATTTTCCAGATCAGTTGTTTTTCGCATGAGGTATTTTACATTTTCTTCTATCTTTTCATTCTCTTGCTTTTATTTGACTGATTCTTGATGTCTCATAGAATCATTTCCTACCACTTGCCCAACTTTAATTTTTAAGGAATTATTTTCTTCAGTTAGCTTTTTGTACCTTTTTCCATTTGGCCAGTTCTACTTTCTAAGAAATTGTTTTCTTCGGTCAATTTTTGTCCTTTTTCAAACTGTTGACTCTCTCTTGAATACTTCTAATTTCTTTTCCCAGTTTTTTCTTCTACCTCTTTTATTTGACTTTTTAAATCCTTCTTAAACTCTCCCAAGAAGGTATTTTGGGCTTGAGACCAATTGAGACCAAAGGGAATGCCCCCTTTGAGGTTTTCTGGATGTAGGTTTATTGACAATTTTGCTTTCCTCTGAGTTTGTGTTTTGATCTTCCCTGTCACCGTTGTCACTTTCTGTTATCAGTGTTTGTTTTTGCTTCTTGATCATTTTTGGAGCCTGTTTAGTAGTTTTTAAAGTTGAGCTTTCCTGCTAGAGTACAGGCCACACTGTCCCAAGCTTCTTGTGCTAGGGGCCAGAGGCCTGGTCACTAGCTTTGTGTACTGGGGCCTCAGGTACTGGTAGCTTACCTGTTGATGAGATAGAATCCTAGTGGTGGTATCTGGCATGTGCTGAGGCCAGGTGGAGTTTTTCTGTATTTCTCTTGGGCTGCACTGAAGCACATGGAAAGTCTGGCCACTGAAGGATGCCTGCCCCACCTTGTAGTAAATCCTTAGGCTTCTTGCCTCAGCCCAGCAGAGATAAAGCAAATCTTCAGTCAACCCTCCTCAGCTCAGCAAGAAGTAAAACAAATCTTCAGCCATAGAAGTGTGAAACAAAATATGGAATGGTCTTAGAATATGTTTTATAGTGCAGTGGGAAGTGTGAGGGAAGGATTCGGGGCCTTATATTGTGAGAACTAATTACTTTCTGTCTTACTTGGTTATAGATAATTTGGTGGAGCGTAAGCGAAAACGACGAAGTAACCTCAACTCCCCAGGCACCCCCACTACCTCCAGCAGCAGTGCCACTGCCACTCCTCCTCGTAAAGCTCTCGAAAGTCCCCGAGTCTCTATGGGGCCTCTCTCTGGGAAGAGGAAACTGATATGCCCTGAGGAAGATTGATCCCCTGCCAAGCGAGGCAGCAAGTCTGCCACAATGTAAATGCTCTTCCTTCAGATACCTTCATGACATGCAAATGGTAGTCTTCTTGGCAAAAGATAATAAAGTATTGTGAAAAACAAAGTAGTGTTAATTATGTGGCCTTTTGTTCTCCTGGTAATGAGCTGTGTACGTATTCAGCTAGGCAGGGCGTAAGATGCTTTCATATAGCCTCCTGTTTTAGGGCACTCCAGCTCATTGAGGAGTTAATCACTCCTTTCTACCCCCTCACCACAATATTCTTGGCAGAGTAAGGTAAAGAGGGAATGGCAATAATATCTGAAACATTTAAATGATAATTTTTGTGATGGGGGTAGTTGGGGGGGGGGGGGCCTGGGAAAAGAATCAGGGCTGATGGGGGCAAAATTTAGAGGCAGGTGAAGTTTGTGGTTGTCACTTATCCATGGTACATGTGCTTCTTGGTGTCTCATTTGCCCTCAGAACCTGGGAACTCATTGTCTCACGATGTCCAGCGACTGTCCAGCACTGCTTCATTGTGGCACTTTGCATGACTTTTACTAACCTGTGTTCCATGTTCCAGTGGCTTCTCCAGTCTCTTCAACTTTAATGAATTCTTATTCCTTTGGTGCTGGGATGTAGGAAAGTAGTTTGATTAAATTGCAGTGTTAAGTTTTATTAAAAGGGCAGCTGTTTTTGTGTTCAGACTTGTTGGTTGTATCTTCATCATCTGGGTGTCAAAATGTCCCTAGATGCAAGCTTCTTTCTAGCTCGTTCTTTTATCTGGGGAAAACGTTACCTGTCATCTTCGTCTTTATATGAGCCTTACAGTCAATTTTCCTGACACAAATACCCATTTTCTTTTATTCCTGGAAAATTGAACAAAGAGGATCAAACAAATCTGGATGTGTCATAAACCCTTAGCTAACAGGTTCACCTCCTTCCCAGGTACTGGAAACAGTAACAGAACAGACACTGACCAGGGGGGAGTTCTAATGACCATGAGTCCTCTCCTAGCTAGTCCCGTAAACGTTTGGTTTGGATGTGTAAAAATTCTAATTATTTTTGTGTATTGAAAGATTTTTCATTTTATGCATATCACCGTGTCATTGATTTTATTATGATTTTTATTTAAGTTAAAAAAATAAAATTTTCATTTATGTTTACTCTACATAGTTGTTTTTGTTTTTTCCTCATGTAACATAGTTGTCATCTCAGAAGTAAACAAAATAGAGTGGAATGTTGTATACTACTTTGTACTCAGGCAGGTAGGATTCATTTAATTTAACGAACATTTATATGTGCCTACTGTGTGTAGAATGCTATATTCTTAGGTTCCTTGGCTCTGGTACAACGTGAGAGTTCTCTGTAATAATGTTGTTTTTGTTCTTAACCAGGTACCGTGGGAGTAGGAGAATTTGTGAGTCCATGCGAAGGTGGAGACAATGCTGGAGAGCCATTAGCTTTGGAAGACCAGAGGGGACCGTTACCCCACAACAAGACTTTGTTTCTGGGCTATGCTTTTCTCCTCACCATGGCCACAGCCAACGATAAGCTAGCCAACCGATCTAAATTGCCAGATGGTCCTACTGGGAGCAGTGAGGAAGAGGAGGGTGAGACCACTGTCCTCATTTCCCATGGAAATTTGTGGGTTTCTGACATAGCTTCCCATTTCCCTCATATTTATTCTAGTTGCTCCACTTGTTTAGTAAGCCTGTGCTTGGTGCCCTTTGTCACGTAGAGAAGCTCTAAAACAAGTGGAAATCGACCCTGAACTAAGGACAGAGGAAAGCAAACACGCCTCCTCTAAGTAGCCGACGTCTTTCCTATCCAAGTTTTAAGGAAAAGGCTGTAGCAGAACTGGTGGGAGGGGGAGAAAGGCAACTGGCTTTGAGGGGACTTTGGAAGGGGGGATATGTGGCGATAGCAGGTCTTCTGTCAAGGACTGTCAACAAGCAATTTCTAGACATTTTTCATCCATTTGACTGCAAACTAAACGTACAATTATGTTAATAACATCATGGGGAGTTATGAGAAAGACTTGTTCTCTGCCTTCAGAAAGTCTTGAGTCTTAAGACTCTTAAGAGGGAAAAAAGGAAAGTATGAATTTAAATAAGAATGGCTGACAAAAACACATCAATCTACCCATTATGGCTAAGGCTCAGACTTTTCTCTAATGTGATATTTGAACACTAGCTACGGATTTCTGGCTGACATTAAGTCTTGGAAGAGCAAACTGTATTTGGCGGTAGTATCACCATTAGTGATCAGCAGCCATAGTAGCTCTTCAGGGTTGTGTCTCTAACCCCAGTTAATGAACAAGCTATTTATTTTTGCTGAATTTTTAACATTAGCCAAACCTCCCTGTACAATGTTAATATTAGTTGAATGTTAGCCAAAATTTGGGTTTTCTGATAAGTGCCAAGTATTCAGAGAAATGGGAAAAATGTAAAGGAGGGCAGGATTTGCAGGAGACATCTTGGAAGGCTACAGGGAATCACTTTAGCAGAAAAGAGAAGCAATTGTGCTTCATTTTTTGTTACTGGTGGTGTGTTTTATAACTTGGAGAATGAATAGGGGCATGGAAGGGACAGGAAGTGGATGAGCTTTTCCCACTAAAGAGAATTGAGGTGTAATAGAAAGGCTTCCTCTTGAACTCATTGGAATCCAAAAATATATAGCTTGTTAACTGGCTTCTAAGCTGATTATATATTTGGATTTGATTGTATAGGTAATTTGTGTTCTGAAAAGGGGACATTGATATTTGGGGCCTCATTTTTCTTTACCTTCCTAATGTTGCCAGATCTTGTTCTCATTCATATTCTTTCTCCTTTCTTGCTTCTCTTTCTCCCAGCCTTCTGCTTCTCACCCTTAAGAATTTTGATGATAAAAATCCCCATTTCATCGTCCTCATTTTCATGCACTATAATCATGTAACAGCATTGATTCCCAAGTAACTGGACTCTGAGAAGGGAAGGAGCATGAGGTCATCCTGGGGATTTATATGGGATGACGGGTTAAAGTGGTTGGCTCTAGGACTGTTAAGAATCCATTCAGTTTTTGGTTCTGTCCCATCAGGTAGGGAAAATTGTATCTCCAAATACAGACGTTGAATCCGTAGTAACTGGGATAAATTAGAGAATATATAAGACAATACAGTTGGAGGTTAAAACCTAAATAGGCACAAAACTAGCAATCCTATAACAAAAAACAATTGAAATGAAATTACTAATGTACTAGAAGGTGAATGTGACTCATCATCACGGACTATTAAGTCAACATAATGACGCTGCATTGTATTCTTGTGGTGTCGGGTCAGACCTTTGTAGATGTCCAGTTTTGGTATTTATTTTAAGAGAGATATAGAGTAGCTAAAGTCTGCCCAAAAGAGGAATAATTAGAGGAAGAGCAAACAGAAACTTGGTGGAAAACATCAATAGGTTGAGGCATTAGATGTAAATGACTGGCTCAGGAGTTCATTGAGTGTGTGAGGTGGTACCGGAAGCAGGGACCTGCAGCTCTGATTTTCTCCTGGAGTGCTGTTTTATATTTGACCTAGAATAGTGGACTGGAGGATATCTCCCAGGTTCAGTTTTTAGCTCTCCTGTTTATTAGTTGTGTGACCTTAGGCAAGTAGCTTAACATTTGTGCCTTCCTTTCTTCTCTAAGACGAAGCTAACATTTCACTGTGCACCTCACAATAGTTGCTGTGGGGAAGGTACTTTATAAACTTAAAGGCATTATATATAAATATGAGCTAATATTATAGAGTAAGGTGATTATTTCTGGAAATTTTTGATGGGGAGGGTGGAGGGTTGAAATAGAAAACCATGCACTGGATTGGGTTTTGTTTTGTTTTTTTTTTAACATTAAAACAAATTAATCTGAATCCAGTCGGCTAGAAGCCTTAACCAGAATTTTCTCTCTCATTTGTAATTTCTATATTCCATTTACATTGGAGAGGAGTAAGTGACCCAAAAGAAAAAAAAATTGATTGAGGATTTGTTTAAAAACAACACCCCTAAAGCTTTCAGGATAGAACCTGGTATCAGTGACTGCCACCTTCTACAGCAACTTTAAGATTATATGGTAATCATTAATATTCAGATTTCATCTAAATATAATATCTGATTTATCAAATAACAGGTTTTCTTTTATTATCCTCTACTAAGGCGTTGGCTAATAATACATTCTAGAAAAATTTTTCAACAAAAATTGAGACAGTTTTTCCGGATAATCCATAAATTACATTGGGATGTCTCCCTTTTTGTCCTCCAGCACTCCTGTACTGCTCCCCCTGCCCGGCCTCTGCCTCCAGCGTTTTGGGCACATTAAGTGTTAGTGTGGGTGGGGGGAAAGTGTGAATGAGGGGGATGTGTGAAGGTCTATGTAAAGAGAGTACTCATCAGTTGTTCTTCATCTCCACAGAGGACAGAACTAGAGGAAATGGGCTAGTTTGCAGCAGGAGAGATTTAGGTTAGACATAAGGAAGAACTTCCTGATGGTAAGGGTTATTAAACATTGGAACAGACTATCCTGGGAAGTTGGGGGATTTCAATCCCTGTAAGCAGCCATGGTCTAGATGCAGTCCTGACTGGGAAGATTCTCGATATTCTTTCCACCTTTATTGTCCTATCTCCATTCCTCAACTGTCCCACCACCCTTTCTTCTGGCAGCCTTTTCCACCTTTCAAGAACTCTTTTGATCCATGGGGAGACCCTTGAACTGGCTTTGGAGACAGCTGGGGAGTGGGAGAATGGGTAGTAGGAAGCCAAGTATAAAATAGGAGATCACAAATGAGAAGTTTCTGGCAATAACTGGATTTTACTGGTTCTTCTCACTTGATGTAGAATTTTTGGAAGCTCCCCCTTACAACAAGCAGTATACAGAGTCCCAGCTTCGAGCAGGAGCTGGCTACATTCTTGAAGACTTCAATGAAGCCCAGGTGAGCATTTCCTCTTTTGTAGCTACATGAAGTTGCTGTACATCAGATGCTGGGGTAAGTAGGGCATAAAGTTGAGGCTTAGCATGGGGAGAATACTGTTGCTAGGAACAGAAAAGATGGGGATTGGAATTGGAAAGAAATTTGCACTTCACATTTCTGATTTTTGGCCTGTAGACTGGCATTATTTGCGAATTTCTGCAGGGGCATTAGGGCATTCTGGAGGTTTGGTGAGTTGCATTAAAGGGAAATAAGAAGCTTTTTTGGCACCTGGACGGGCTAAGGCACATGGTACTGTCTGGAGGGCTTCGTCTCAGTTCCCCTCTCAATTTGTTGGGAATACCTTTCAGCGATCATCTTAGAACAAAATCACTGAGTGTATCTGCTGAATTTCTTCCTTCTCAGTGTAATGTGGCCTATCAGTGTCTTCTGATTGCGGATCAGCACTGTCGGACCCGCAAGTACTTCTTGTGCCTTGCCAGTGGGATCCCTTGTGTGTCTCATGTCTGGGTCCACGACAGCTGCCATGCCAACCAGCTCCAGAACTATCGAAATTACTTGCTGCCAGCTGGGTACAGTCTTCAGGAAGAGAGGATCCTGGAATGGTAAGGATTCTGAAGTCCATTTTGAATTCAGTAGCATTGTAGCAAATGTGCAAGTGAGAACCTGGGCAGGGCAGTACTGTGTGCAGTGATAAGCTTTGGGTGAGAAAGGCTTCTCACTCAGTAAGCATTTATTAAGTGCATATTACGTGCTGGGTGTTGTGCTAAGTACTAGGGATAAAAAAGACAATCCCAGCCCTCTAGGACCTTACAGTCTAATGGGAGAGATGCAGATAGTTATGTACAAGTAAGTTGAATACAGAATAAACAGGAAATAATTAAAAGAAGGAAGGCACTAGAATTAAGAGGGGTTGGGAAAGTCTTTCTGTAGAAAATGAGATTTTAAAAACAAGCAGAATTTTATATTTATATTTTATATTTGATCCTGGAGGCAATAGGGAGCCATTGGAGTGTATTGAGTAGTGGAGGGCTGACATGGTCAGACCTGCACTTCAAGAAAATGATTTTGGTGGCTGGAGGGTGGACAGGAGCAGGAAGAGATCGGAAGCAGGTGGGCCTGTACCAGGGTGTGGCCTGTCTGAGGAGAGAAGGGGACATATTTGAGAGATGTTGCAAAGGTAAAATCAACAGGCCTTGGCCACAGATTGGATATGGGAATGAGAGATAGTAAAGAGTCCAGAACAACTCCTACATTATGAGCCCGAGGGACTAAGAGGATGGTGTTACATTTGACAGAAATAGGGAAATGGGGTGGGGGAGAATGTTTAGGGGGAGAGATGAGTGATTTTTAGATGTGTTTAGTTTGAGATGTCTGAAAAGAAGTTGGAAATGAGAGATTGAACATCAGGAGAAGTTGAGACAGGTAAATTTGAAAATCAACACAGAGAAGAGAATTAAATTCATGGGAACTATGAGATTACCAAGTGAAGTAGGATAGAGGGAGAAAGGAACAGGGCTCAGGACACAACCCTGTGTGACACCTGTAATTAGAGGGCATGAACACTGAAACCGAGCTGTCTAATAAGTAGGAGAACCAGGAGACAGTAACGTCTAAAAGACCTGGAGAGAAGAAAGTATCAAAGGCTCTGGTTTGGTCGAAGGGAATGAGGACTGAGAAAGCCCGTTGGTTTTGGCAATTAAGAGCTCGTTGGTGACTTTGGAGAGAGCAATTTCAGTAGATTGATGAAGCTGGAAGCCAGGTTGCAAGGCGTTAAGAAGAGAGTGAGAGGAGAGAAAGGCGCTTGTTACAGATGGCTTTTTCAGGTTTAGTCTTACAGGGCAGAAGAGATACAGGATGATTTAAGGGATGGAAGGATCAAGTGCTGTTTTTTTCAGGATGGAGGAGATACGTTGTCTATGTTTCTCTAGGCAGTAGAAAGGAAACGAGGAGGCAATGAAATATGAAAAATAAGTTATAAAGAGAGGATTCTGGGAAGATAGTCATGTAGGTTAGAAAACTTTCAGCTCTCCACATTTTCTCCACAAAAGAAAGACCTTGCTTAAGAGCAGCAGAAATAAAGGGGTAAAGCAGTTGTTGCCTAACACAGTTTGAGAAGATTCCAGGAAAGACCCAAACTCCAGGGGCCTGAGTTTCTATCTGAATGAAGTGCAGACACCTCCAAGCCAATCCCACAGAGTGAACAAACAAGCCCTGGGGCAGCTAGGTTGATAGGCAGCCCCAGCTTCAGAAACTTTCATCTCCAGAACAGTGTTGGGGAGATGAGGTGGGAGGTGGGGGTGTCTGAAAGCTGAATAGAAGATTGAAGGACTTTCCACTGCCAAGGGACACCAAGCACAGCTGTGCTGACCAGATGTGTCCCAGACTGGCTGCAGGGAGGAGGAGCTAGCACACACCTAGTGACTGCAGTAGCAAGGGGCAGGGACCCTGTTGGCTGTGGGCACTTGCAGGACAGCAGAATACCTGGCTTCAGTTCCAGGGCAGAAATGACAGCTGTAGTTTGCAGCCACCCGAGGAACCAGAGGGAGCAAAATCATGTGTGGCCTAGGAGTGGAGAGAAGAGCTCTAGGGTGGGTCCCATGTAACAGTAGGAAAGATCCGAGGCTTGGGGCAGCATTCCCTGTACCTTGGGACTAGAACGTGATTGCACTGACAGCTGCTAACAATAAAATAAAACAATCAGTAAATGAATGAAATAAGTAAAGAAAGGAGAAAGAACCCAACCACAGATGATTACAATGGGGATAGAGAAGATCTGGGTTACTATTGAGAAGAAGATAATGGAGCTAAAAAAGCCACTCCTATTTTAATGAGAAACGTCAAATGGCCCCAAAAAGAGTTCTTGGAAGAACTTAAAAAGGACTTTAAAAATCAAGAGAGATCAAGGAAAAATTAGAAAAAAGAAAAAAAAAATCAAGAAAATTAGGAAAAGAAAACCAACCAACTGGAAGTGGAGAATCAAAAACTTAAGGAAGAAAATAATTCCTTGAAAATTAGAATTGGGCAAGGGGAAGCTAATGATGTTCTAGAACACCACGAAATCATCAGACAAGATCAAAAGAATGAAAAAATAGAAGAGAAAGTGAAATATCTCATCAGAAAAACAACTGATCTGGAGAACAGATCAAGGAGAGAAATATAAGAATAGTCAGACCCTGAAAACTACACTGAAGAAAGGAATCTTTATACAATACTCTAAGAAATTATCAAGGAAAAATTGTCCTGAAGTTCTAGAACAAGAAGGTAAAGTTGAAATAGAAGAATTGCACTGATCATCCCCTGAAAGAGAGCTCAGGACGTAAACTTAGAGGAGCATCATGGCCAAGCTTCGGAGCTCCCAGGTTAAGGAGGAAATCGTGGAAGCAACAAGAAAAAAACAACCCAGATATCGTGGACCTACAATAAGGATGACGCAAGATCAGACAGCTGCTGTGTCCTGTAGCGGGAAAGAGCTGGGGTAATAAGCAAGGGTAATTTATCCAACAAAGTGAAGTACAGTCCTGCATGGGGAAGAAAATGGACAATAAAGGAACTGAAAAGGGGAAATATAATACATAACATCCAAGCAAACGAGGGCTCGGTTATCTAGTACAGATGGGGCATGAAAGGAAAAACTTGTACAGAAGAAGCTAGTGGGGAGGCGTGCTGCAACCTTACTCTCCTCAGAAGTGGATTAGAGAGGGAAACACATGTAGGTAGGTATGTATAAAAGTCTTCTAAATTCAGGAGGGGAGAGGATAAGGGGAGAGGATAAAGGAAGGACTTCAGAGGGGTGGGTAGGTTAAGGAATAAGAGGGCAAGGTAGCAGGGAGAAGTAAAGCGGAGGACTGGGGGGGGGGGGATAGAATAAATAGGGTGAGAATAGGGAGGAAAATGCACAACAGATCATTGTAGCTTAGACTGTGAATGGGGCAAATTTACCCACAGAATGGAAACGGATAGCAGATTAAAAATTTTAATTAAAGAGTTTGTTGCTTTCAGGAAACAAAAATGAGAGATGAACACAAAGATAAAATAAAGGACAGGGGTAGACGTTCGTATGTAAAAAAGAGCAGGGATGGTAATCATGATCGAAGACACAGCTTAAAGTTAAATAGGTTTAATCAAAAGTAAAAGATAGAAAAGCGACACTGTGTCGATGATGTTATTCAACATTGTCTTGGACCATTTAAAACACCTGGACACATTCCTGCCAGAACAGACACAGGAAGTGTATGAACATGACCCTGAAACACTTGACTCAGATCTAAATAATTGAAGTAATGTTTATTTATTGATCATGGGTAGGCAAAGCCAATGTAAATTTTTAAATGACAGTTTTACCTAACTAATCTATTCAGCGTCTTCCCAATTAAATTACTAAAAAATTATTTTACCGAGTTAGAAACAACAACAAAGGTCATTTCTAAGAACAAAAGGTCAGAAACTTCAAAGAAACCAGGAAAAAATATGTCAAGGAAGATTCAGCAGCATCAAGACTTAGACTGTATTATAATGTGAGAGCATTGTTGTAAACAAGGATAATTTCAATTATTTTTAATGAAAACTTTCTTACACAGATAAAACATATGCAGTGAAGAATAGAAGGAATGCAGAAAAGTGGGAAAATAGTTTCCTAGACAGTCTCTCAAATAGGATGTGATTGGGTTGGAATTTTTCCGTGGTGTAGGAAATGATGAGCTGGTTGTTGTAGAAAAACATGGAGACTTTCATCTATGAAGGAAGATGCTATCTACCTTCAGAGAACAGATGATGGGAGGAAGTAAGCATAGTATGTCTTAGATATTTTTGCTTAAGTGTATATGGATATATTTGTAGATATCTATGTATATGTCCCCAGATCCATACTTCATTGTAGCCTCCTCTAGGGTGGGAGGAAAGGGAGGGGCAAAATAAAGTAAAAAGGACAAAACCAACAAAGAAGCAAAGCTGGGCAACTTTGAAAACAACGTGTAGTGTTTATCTTATAGGTTTTCTTGAAATGGAAATGTATTTTTATATTGAATCCTTTTACGGTCTACTGTATACAGGGCAGGTTTTCTTTTCTTTTCTCACTTTGTATTTAAATTTAAAATAAAAAATTCGCAAAAAGAAATGTTACAAAATAGGAATGACAAATGGGGCAGTCTTTTGGAGGGAATGGGATGGAATGGGATCTCTTGAACAAGTGTAGAGATCAGCCTTGTTAAGCCCCACTTCTTCGTGTGGGATAGGAGTGAAGGACATACAGTAACAGAAGGTATCTGAGTGTGAGGAAGGAGAAGACGTACCTTACGGTGAATGACCTCAGTTTTTTCCCATAAAATACAAGGAGGCAAGGGTCTCATCTGCCTTTGTTCAGCAGCACTTGTGCCAGGAACGATCCAAGGCTGAGGCTTGGCAGCTTACAATCAGTGATAGGATAAGGGGCCTAGGGACTCAAGAAAGGATTGTGTAGAGCTAAACTGGTTCACCAATGGGATCCAAGAGAATTAGTCCTGAAGTTAAAGGTTTTTGAAATGTGTACAAGGATTTGCATAATTTAGAGCATTTAAAAATGTTTCTGACCTCTGGGAGGATAGGTTCGGGAGTGACCCTGAACCAGAGGACCAGTTAGACTTGAGATAATCAGAGCAGTGGAGGGGGTAAGCCTACCAGGATCTCCACACTAAGGCCTAAAAAGAAGAGTTTTGAAGGCTTTATTTGCAGAAATTGTGAATGTGCAAGAGCGTGCTCCTTCAGGAAGCCTGCTTTTCAAAACATCCAAATATACGAGAACTCTCTATGTAGGGTTATTGATTCTCTTGTTTTCCCCCAAAGAAGATTAAGACCTGCGTTTGCTCTTTTCCATCTTTGATTCTGTTCCCTTTTTTGTAGGCACCCCCGTGAGAATCCTTTCCATAATCTGAAGGTCCTTTTAGTATCCGACCAGCAGCAAAATTTCCTGGAACTCTGGTCTGAGATCCTCAGGACTGGGGGAGCAGCCTCAGTGAAGCAGCACCACTCAGTTGCCCAGAACAAAGGTATCTATTGAAAGGATGTTAGGAAGCCCCTGCTTCCCCAAGAAGTGCATTGTTCCTCTTGCCAACGGCAGGCTAGCTTTTATAATGACTGGGCCTTGTGGTCAAAGTTCCTGTCCTGACAGGTAGATCTTGCTCGTGTTCTACTGAGAGAAGACAAGCAACTTGAAGAGGTGAGGTGAGCCACCATGACACCAGCACAGGGCTGTTCTTAGTTTCCGCTTGGTTCCAGTGATGTATTTGCCAAACCTTTTCCCAGACACAACCATTCTCTGGGTTCAGGGACGCTCACTATGGTATCCTTCTACTGAAACGTCCTAATTCAAATAGATATTTGATGGACGGAACAGGTCTCTAGTTTGGGCAAAGTGGAATGGGCTGGCTAGAGGGCACGTCCTTCCTCATAACAGAGGGCTGTGATGTATTTCTTTCCATTTGTTTTCTGCTCGTTCTTTCAGATGTTGCTTTGGGGGTATTTGACGTTGTGGTGACAGACCCCTCGTGCCCTTCCTCAGTGCTGAAGTGTGCAGAAGCGTTACAGCTGCCCGTGGTGTCACAAGAGTGGGTGATCCAGTGCCTCATTGCTGGGGAGAGAGTTGGATTCAAGCAGCATCCGAAATATAAACATGATTATGTCGCTGACTGAAGATGCTCGGCCCCATCAATTTCATTCCCTGCTATTGTGAAGACTGTGTTTTAACCAGGTTTTAAATGTGTCTTGTGTGTAACCGGACTTCATGCATGGATCATTGTATATAGTTTTCTTTGCTGAACTTTTATGATAAAATAAATGTTGAATCTCTTTGGTTGTAGTAACTGATTCTTTATCCTTTGTTTTTTTCTGAGTTTCTTTTGGAAGGAAGGAATAGGAGAAAAGAACATTACCTGTATGGCAGAGGTGCTTGAACCACTTGTTTTTAGTATTTTGAGAAATGTATTTCAATATAATTGGTTTCCTTTGTAATCCTATGTATTTCATGAATGTGAAAACAGTTCTTAGGAGTGGATCTACAGATTTCACCAGACTGCCAGAGGGGGTCCATGTCAGGAAAATGATCAAGAACTCCCAACTGTACGACTTTTAAGCAGAAGAGAGTCCTCATCACCTTTTGGAAGAGGAGCATCTGGCCTTGCAGATAAGGGGGATGAGGGGCTTTCAGATTTGCTATTTGGTATTTAGTAGGCTTAGTGGTGACCATTTTTGTTTTTTCTAGTTAATTTTGTACCAAGACATTCCAAAGATAAGTGGAGAATATTCTTTGCCTTAAAATATTTCTTTCCAGTGAGTATAGGACTGGTAAGTTACATATACTTTCTCAAATATGAAATTACTAAACTTAGGGATGCTAAGACCCCACTGAACTCTGAAGGGCTTTCCTTTGAAGTATGGTAAGCTGTCCTGTGGAGCTAGCTAGCGGAGAGTCTAGGATTGGGCTGGGACCGGGTCAAAAGCTCTGAAGTCCTATAAAATGAAGTAGCTGCCTGAACACTTAGAAATTTTCAAAACTCCAAAAAGGCATACATTTAATTACTGTAACCATGGCCCTTACTACCAAAACCAGTTAAGGTAGTCCCTTTGAGGTCTGTGGTAGAAGGAGAGACCACCTCCATCCATCTTTTTTAGGAGATACCTGAATATCTCCCCTTTCCTCCTGCTTTCTAAGAGACATCAATGGGAAAATCCCTGCTCAGTGACTGACTGCCTTGAAGAGTGAGGGGATATTAGACTCGTTTTAATCTGCTACACAGAGAAGCCAGTACCGTGGTGAGGGTTTAATAAATATTTATTTTGATGGTGTTACGACACTCCTGATGACCTAGGTTCAAGCCCTGTCTCTGCCACACAGACTATTTCCACTTAACTCCTTGGCGCTCTGGGTACCTCTAAGGCCTGAGTTGCAGACTGGCTGCAGAGCTGCATTGATGGAGGGAGGGGAGTCTCCCATACCTCTGAAATACCACCCATCACCCCCCAGAAAAAAACAAAAAAACAACTGCTAATTGCTTCTGCTTTCGTAGCACTAATATAGTTGGGTGTGGAATTTGTGACTTAAACTACTAATGCCCTTTTATAGCTGAAATTTCACATGGGGTCTTTATTCTATTTCCCTCCCCCCCGCCCCCAGCTTCTGTACATCTTAATTCTCTGACAGACACAGCCACTTAATCATTAAGTTGAAGCTGAGATAGTTGGAAGTTGTTTGATTTTTTGATTCATGGATTAAGATCTTTTAGCTTCTTCAAAGACAGTGGAAAAACTGTGAATAAGGAAGAACAGCTATCAAGTCAATAGAAAGTTTACCTGTTGCCCTTCTTGCTAATGACATCTAGAAATCTAATGTGCAAAAACGATCCTCTTTCCAAATGTGTGCCATAAGCAGATCTGACTTTCCGGTCATATTATAATGATTGTTCAGAATGTATTTCTAATAGAAGTACACGTTCAGTCACGGTCACTTGACTATTAACTAAGTCATGCTTTACCACCAAACTCATAGAAGGAGGATTAATAAACTCTTCTACAAGGCCAGAAAAAAATTCGCTTCTGTTTTGATGTATAATGAAGCTAACTTTTTTTTTAATGGTGACAAATGATATCCTTAGTACAAGTTAACGGCTTCATGACAAGAGAGCGGATTAAACTGCATTTCTCAGTTATAAAAGTAGAAGAGACTGTTTCCATGAACCTTCAGCAACAGACGGAATCACCTCTGGACGGATGGAAACTGCAATCTTGCCAACTTTGCTACTGAATCTCAACCACAGGGTTCATACCCCAAAACTGCAAAAGAAAAAGACACCATCACATACTTTTCCTGCAAAGAAACTATAGATGTGAGACAGTTTCACATTCAAAATCAAGGAATCGTAGATAGCTCCTAGCCTGTCTTCTGTTACCATCAAAAGATCAGCTGGGAGGAGGCTTAGAAAAAATTACTAAGACCAAAGAAGTCTTTTTTTTTCTCTTTAGGAAAAAGTTTGAAGAAAGATAAATGGTAAAACTGAGCAAATGATTCCTACTATGCCCTCTTGCTCACAAACCCACACTATAAGAAGGGAGAAAAAATCGTACTGAAGAGACTGTTCAGTATAAAAAAGCTTGATCTTTTTACATGAGGCAGCATGACACAGGCAGAGGGCAGCCCACTGGATATAAAGTCAGAGAAGCTGAATTCAGTACCTGGTACTGCTATTTATGTGACTTTGGGCAGTCTGAGACATTAGGTGTCAATTTCCTCGTTGTAAAATAAGGGGGTTGGAGTAGAAGATCCCTCCGGTGCAGTGTATGATTCCAGGAACCTAGTCAGCTGAATACCTAACCTGTGCCTACCTGCCCAGAGTCCCACCAGCCTGGGTGTAATACTTGTTGTAATCCAGTCGTAGCAGTAGTTGAGCCAAATCTGAGTTTATTTGATGATTCCGGACGCTGGAAAGGATCTTAAAGAGGAGTGAAGACTGACGGCTAAAACCCTGCAGGAAGGAATAACAGGGATTCAAGCGAATTCACCCCAAAACCTCATTCTTCTTTTACCTATAGCTGGAGAAGATGAAGAGTTTCATAGGAAGTGCCTTGAAGTCCAGGGGACTGATTGTGGCTGTACACCAGGGCAAGTGCAGGGAACAGTAACGAATGCCAACTGACTGCTCTACCCAGTGCTGGGTCACAGATACAGGGTGGGCGAGGAAGGGTCTTGTACCTAGTAGGGATGGTGTTACAGGCCAAGGAGCAGTCACAGGCTCCAGGCTATGCACTGAGCAAGCAACAACTTGAGAAACAAGCTATGTGGCCCTGATCTGGGGAGTGGGGCTGGCAGCTGAGGGTGGGAAGGGGTCTCAGTTTCAGCATCAAGCCTAGTCTGAAGCTGGTAGGATAATAACCAAGGCAAGA
Source organism: Notamacropus eugenii (assembly GCF_028372415.1). NCBI lineage: Eukaryota > Metazoa > Chordata > Mammalia > Diprotodontia > Macropodidae > Notamacropus > Notamacropus eugenii. The sequence goes on along the minus strand of NC_092878.1, from coordinate 55,007,553 downwards.
ATTCTAGACCAAAGGGCACCCTTTGTTCTGTCATCCTAAATTGCAGAGCTTTCCTGTGATAGTGGCTGATTCCAGCAGCAGTCCACTGGAACTCCAGTAAGCAGCAAGCCTCCAATTGTGTTGCTCAGACCCCAAACCAGGCCAGGAACCTGCAGAGCTGTGATCGTGAGGAAGGCACTCATTTCACCTTGGATCAAACCTCTCTGGGAGCACTGGAAGCTTGCAGGTCCAGCCTGAACTTCCCCTGAGACCTTGGAATAACAATAATACCCCCCAAAACGCAGCATCAAGACCCAAGAGGACACAAATATAGCCCAGTCTGGACTTCACATAAAGACTGAAATCGAGAAGTAAGCTGGAAAAATGAGCAAACAGAAAGAAGAATCCCACCATAACAAATTATTGGTGAGTCAAGCAGACGCAGAAGAAAAAAATGACTCCAAAACATCTATAAGCAAAGTCTTGAAGAAAAATACAGCTTGAGTACAAGTTCCTAGAAAGGAAGATGCAAGAGCTTACTTTTTCAATGCACAAAGACTTTTTCTTGTTTTTTGCGGGGGTTCCAAATTCACACATTCCCTTCACTCCTTACGAAACCCAGTAAGAAAGCAAAAAACTCCAAAACCTATTACAAGTATGTCTAGTAATGCAAAACAAAGTTGCACGTTAGCCAAGTTGAAAGCTTAAACAATTTTCTTTATACATAAAAGCAGTAGAGGAAAAGAACTGGATGGAACACAGAATTAGAGAACGAATAGTTTGAACAAGAAGAACAACCGTACCCATGCAAAAGACTCCATGAAAATCAGAATGGGCTAAAGAAAAGAGAACGATTTCATGAGACAAGAAATATTAAAACAATGTCAAGGAAGCTGCCTCCATCTCTGGGAACCAGAAGGCAGTGTCAGTTATCCGGTAGGGATTTGTTAACCGTCTATTGTGCCTGGAGTGTGCTGAGCACTTCAGATACGGATAGAGGCACAAGGTAGTTTCTGTTCTCAAGGAGGAAACAACTCTGTACAAACGAGCTGGACACGTGGTAGATCTGAAATTCTCCAGAGAAGGAAGGCCTCCCAGTGAAGGGGATCAAGAAAGACTTCCTGGAGAAGGCAATGTTTCAGCTGGATCTTGAAGCCAGGAAATGGAAATGACCAGAAAGAGAATTCCAAGCATAGGGGGCAATGACAAGGCCTGCAGTTTGGAGACAGAAAATCATGTGGGAGGAGGAGTAAGGAGGCCAGTGACACTGGATCACAGAGTACGTGGTAGAAAGGCAGCAGAGGGCTGGGTATGGAGGGCTTTGAATGCCAAACAGGGTTTTATACTGGATCCCGGGGGTTATAGGGAGCCATTGACATTTACTGAGTAGGAAGTTGACATGGAGAAATCTGCACTTTTAAGAAGATTAATTTGGGAGACGAATGGAAGGAAGGTGGACTGGAGTGGGGAGAGCCTAGAGGCAGGGAGATCAACCAGTAGGCTATTTCAATAGAAAAGGAATGAGGTAATAAGGGCAGGTACTAGAGCATTAGGTGCAGTGTCAGAAGAGAGGGATATAGGACATGTTTTGATGTAAAATCAACAGGACATAGGAACAGATTGGATATGGGGAGTAAAAGAGAGTGAGGACTTGAGGATGAGATCTAGGTCTGGTGTTATCCTCAGCAGTAACAGGAAAGTTCAGAAGAGGATAGCTTTTTTGGGGAAAGTTAATGAATTCAGTTTTAGACATGTAGAATTTTAAGCTGTTTCTGGGAGGAAGCCAAGAGGGCAGAGTAGCATGAAGCAGTACAACAAGCTCCATCCCCTAAAAAACCAAATTACTCCAAACAAATTTAGAAAACTCACCAGACTGAATCTTGATGGGTAAATCTAGGAAAAGTAACACTGAGTCATTTGTCCACTCCAAGTCATTCTAGGGAGAAAGATGGAGAGGTCTGCGAATACTGGGGATGAAGTCTGGTACAGAGCACCCCAGGCATGAAATACTGCAGCTCTTAGGGAGACACTGTGTACTAAGGCAAGAGGAAACCCCAGACCCATATTAGGGCACTGCATACAGAAAGCAGGAACAGGTGTTAACTGGCACTTTTGGTAGCCACTACCCAATGCTGGGTCACAGATTCTTGGCAGACTGAGAAGGAAACCTGTCCCAGGGGGTGGTAATCCTAAACCAGAGAGTACAGAAGTAGTAATGATGTGGGTCCCAGAATGGGGTGCCAGCTTCTAGCCCAGTGTGATCACCTGTAGAAGAATAACCCTCGTGGGAATTCTAGACCAAAGGGGAGCTGACAACTCCATCACTCTGAACTGGCAGCTTTCCAGGTAGCTGGTAGGGTAAAGTCCAGCCTACTGCTGCTCAGATCCAAACCCAGGGCAGGATCTTGTAGAGCTCAGATCAAGAGGCAGTGATCAGACTTTGCTCAGGATCAGACCACTTTGGGGACACCCCAAATTACAACGTTCAATACTCCAAGAAAGCAGCCACAGGATCTGCCTAGACCTTCCCTCCAGAAGTGTGGAGGGCCCATGCCTAACATCAAGTTTGAAGTTAGGAAGTAACTATTATGGTGGCAGGGAAGCTCCAGACAAGCCTCCATGAAAAGGTTACTCCAAAATATCTAAAAGCAAAGCCTAGAAGAAAAATACACCTTGGGCACAAACTCTCTTGTAATTGTTGGAAGAGACAAAGCAAGAGTTTTTAAAAAAAGAGATGAAAAGCATTTTTGTAAATTAAGTGAGAGCATGTGAGGAAAAAAATGGAAAGGAAACAAGAACTATGGATGAACAAACTGAAAAAGGAATGAACAGCTTGGCACAAAAGGTGCAGATCCTTGCTCAAGCAACAAACTTCCTGAAATTAGAATGGACCAAAAAGAAGCCAATGATTCTATGAGGCATCAAAAAATATTAAAAGTCAAAAAGGCTGGAAAAAATAGAAGAAAATGCAAGGAATCTCACAGCAGAAACAACTGAACTGGGAACCTCATCAGGAGAAAAAAAATTTAAGAATCATTGAACTATCTGAAGCCCATGGACAAAAATAAGAGCCTAGACATCTTACTTCAAGAACTCGTAAAAGAAAACTGCTTATATCTCTTGGAACTTAGAGAGCAAAGCAGAAACGGAAAGAATCGACCAATCACGTCCAGAAAGAAACTCCCAAACTAAAATTCCCAGGAACATCATAGCCAAAATCCAGAGCTTCTGGTCAAAGAAAAAATGCTCCAAGTTGCCAAAAAGAAAGAATCTAAATATCAAAGAGCCACAGTTGGAAGCATACGTGATTTAGCAGCCATCAGTATAAGGAATGGAGAACTTGGAATACAGTATTTCAGAAAGCCAAAGACTTAAGGTTAGGGCCAAAAATAACATCAGTAAAACTGAGTATCATACTCAGGACTAAAAATTGACTTTTAATGAAACAGAGGACTTTCAAGCATTCCTAATGAATGCTTGGTAGAAACTCTGAAGTTCAAACACAGGAGTTAAGAGAAAAATAAAAAGGTAAACAAAAATGAACAATGAAAAAGGCCTAGACAAGTGTAATTGCTTACATGCAAACATGGGGAGATGATATGTCACCTGAATCCTATCATCACCAGGAGTCATATGAAATCTAATTAGGCAAAGCCTGGGAGTGGTTTTGCTGATGTCTTGGTGATCTTAAAAGAATGGAAAGAGGGGGGGAAGTATGATATATTCAGGAGGGAGGGAAGGGAAAGGTTAGGGAAAACTACTAACTTTTGGGGCACAGCTCCCAATTGCTTTCCAGAATGGCTAGACCAAGTACAGCTCTACTGACATGATGCATTAATGTGCCTATTTTCCTATATATTTTCCAGCATTTGCCATATTCCTTTTTTGTCACTTTTGCCAAACTGAGGAACATGAAGTGGAACCTCAGAGCTGTTTTAATCTGTATTTCTCTAATTATTAGTGATATAGGCATTTTTTTCATTTGACTTCTGAGAGCTTGGATTTCTTCCTCTGAAAACTGCCTGTTTATAGCCTTTGACCACTTGACAACTGGGAGACTTATTCTTGTGAATCTGAAATATTTCCCTTTAATTTTTAGAACTATGTCCATTATCAGAGAAAATTGCTGTAAATATTTTTCCATTTTTGCTTCTCTTTCAACTTTAGCTGCACTGGTTTTGTGCACAATCAAAACTGTCCTATGATCCTCTCTGTTCTTTGTTTGGGCATGAATTCTTCCCCTCTCCAAATATCTTACAGGTCATTTCTTCCTTGCTTTTAAAATCTATTTATGATGTTACCCCTTATGTCTAAGACACATACCCATTTGGCTAGTACCTTGGTATACGGTATGAGATGTTTAAACTATTTACTAGTTTCTGCTAGACTGCTTTCCAGTTTTCCCAAGTTTTTGTCAAATAGCAAGTTCTTACCCTAACACCTGGGATCTTTGGGTTTATCAAATACTAAGCTACTGGGCTCATTTGCTTCTATATATTATATACCTAATATGTTTTCCTGATCAGCCTATTTCATAACAAGTACCAAATAATTTTGATGACTGTTTTGTAGTATAGTTTAACATCTGGTACTGCAGGCCTGCTTCCTTCCCTCTTTTTATCACTATTTCCCTTGAGGTTTTTAGTCTTTTATTCTTTCAGATAAATTTTATTATTTTTCTTAGCTCTATAAAGTAATCCTTGGATAGTTTGATTTGAATGGCACCAAAGAAGTAAATTAATTTAGGCAGCAGTCATTTTTATTATGTTGGCTCAGCCTACTCATGAGCAATGAATATTCTCCAATTATTCAGATTTGTCTTAATGTTACGAGTGTTCTGTAGTTGTATTCATACAGTTCTTGTGATGACCTTAGCAGGTAGATTCTCAAGTATTTTACACATTCTGTAGTTATTTAAAAAGAATTTCTCTTTTTACCTCTTCCTCCTGAGTTATGTTGGTAATATGCAGAAATGCTAATGATTTCTGTGGGTTTATTTTATATCTTGTAAATTTGCTGAAGTTGTTTGAATTAATTCTTCAGTTAACTCTCTCGAGCTTTCTATGTAAACCATTACATCATATGCAAAAAGTGTAACTGTGTTTCTTCTGTCCATGCTTATTGCCTCAGTTTCTCTTTCATGTCTTACTGCTCTAGCTAGCATTTCCAACATTCTATCAAATTGTGGTCGTGATAATGGACATCCTTACTTTACCCTTAATCTGATTCAAAGACTTATAAGTTTATCATTACATATAATGCTGGCTTTGGTTATAGATAAATACTACTTTTCAAATTAAGGAAAATACGTTTATTCCTGTGCTAGTTCCTAGTCTTTTTCAAACAGGAATGGGTGTTGTATCTTGTCAAACGCTTTTCTACATCTCATAAAATCATGATTTTTGCCATTATGATTAACATGGTCAGTTAGGTTTATAGTTTTACTAATATCTAACAAACAATGCCTTCTTGCTATAAATCCAACGTGGTCATACTGACATGTCTGTGCTATGTTGCTGAAGTCTACCTGTAAATATTTCATTGAAACATTTTGTATCGTTTTCATTAGACATATCAGTTTATAGTTTCCTTTTCTTTGTTTTAATGTTTTTTTAAACTTATCCAATGAGGAAATTTGTTTTGTTTGACTATACATATTTATTACAAGAGTTTTGTTTTACTTTCTTTTTCATTGATGAGTGAAGGTGGGACGGAGAGAAAGTAGATTTAGGTTAATTGAAAAAAAGCAAAATTTCATTTAAATAAATTCCACAGAAGAGGATGGCAGCTTACTCTCTAGCTGTCAGGACTGTCCCTGTCCAGCTCCATTCTGGCAGACTTACCTTCACTAGAATACTCAGCTGGGCAGCCCCACGCTCATCTAGAGGGCCCAGATTCTGGCTGACCAGTGAGCAGAAACTGTGACAGAGATCTAGGATTTCATTCAGGCAGTGGAACACCTATATTAAAAAAAAAAAAATAGTAAAAGAAGGAAAATGGGCATGTTATGGGGAATGACAGCTTAGAGGATTCAGGGTCTTCTATTCCCAAGAACACGCCTACAATTCTAACCTTTCTTCTTGGGCTCCAGGCTTATGTCTCTGATTGCTGGATATATTCATTTCAATTGGAACGTCCTATGGTACCTCAAATTCAGTATGTTTGAACAACTCATTATCTTTAGTTACTCAAAACTACTTTACCCTTTGGGATTCCCAATTTCTAGTCATTATCTCCTGAACATGCCACAGAAAATCCATGAATGTCTTTATTCATTCTATATATCCCCTGTATGGCATGTACAAAATACACTTCTTTTTTCCTCTTTTTATTTTTCCATTTCTCTAAGTCTTTCTTCAAGGCCTAACTTAAGGCCCACTTCTTCCATGAAACCCTGACTGCCCTAATTTTTACCAAGCACTCTAGCATTTACTGGCTGTGCCATTTATTTGGTGCTATAGTAACAATACAATTGTATGCATAATCTGTCTTCCCAATTACACTGTAATCTCCTTGAGAGGTTTGGATCCTGACTGTCTGATATACAGCCTTAATGGAGCAGGTGCTAAAGGACTACTTGTTGATGAAGTTCTAGTTCCATCATCCCCTCTCCAAAGTAGAACTGAACTCAAACCATCCAAGGCAGGCAGCTGATCCTAATGCAGGGGTGGGGAACCTGCAGCCTCCAGACCACATATGGCCCTCTAGGTCCTTGAGTGAATCCAAACCACACAGAACAAATCCCCTTAATAAAAGGGT